>NC_079213.1:75078188-75405688 GCF_029633865.1 Lampris incognitus
CAAAGCACATCTGGGCTGGTTGGTGTGCATGACCTGGTTTACTGTCATGACCAGCCATGCATGATCATGTAATTATCCCCCCTCTCTTTATTATTTAAAATGGTTAAAAGGAACTTTGAAAATGTTGCACATTATCTCGTAAAGTTTATCTTTTATCCAAACAAAGTTAACACCTATTTACATTATATTAAAGCCACGTGCCAGAAAAAGTCCAGTTCAGGTTGAGGTTACTATAATTGTGAGTCAGCCTTTCATGTAAACTAAAAAGATCATGGTTTAGTGTGCAGCTCATGCAATATCTAAAACTTCTTCCATACTTTTCTCGTATTTACGCACCTATTCTAACTTTTGGATGTCGTGAAATACTACAGTGTGCTTTCGATTATTGGGCATGGGCCGAGATGAGTATTAACAAACACAACAGCCACAAAACCTTGGCAGCAATAGAAGCAAAAGTCTACCATTTCCTTGTGTGCAACAAGGTACTGAACAACATTTATAGGCTAGTATAACTGTGTACTTAGCTACCCGTGCCTGAAGGCCGATAAAAAGAGTGCTGATGAGTCGAATAAAATGACAAGGTTATAGCTACGGCTCTATTGCTGCACAGGATAAGAGAAAATCACAGTCAAAAGCAGCATGTCAGGTGGTGGAAAGGCAACAATGTACATTACAGAGAGGAAGTCTAGGCTGTGTTCATGCCCCCCCCCCCCACACACACACACACACGCACACTCACACTCAAGGCAAGACATTCAGAATCAGAATCAATTAGAGTGATTAATTTCATTGCACAGTGGTGGTGCAACAATAATAGCCAAAAATGACACTCTTTGCATGTGCGTTGCTGCTTTTGTTCAATGGCTGGCAGTGCTCGTGTGCTGTGTGGAAAGTTTTCCTTGAGAAATGTACATGCACAGTAAGAAAGCATAAAAAATATGCACTTAGTATATACATAGTGTGCATTTGTGCATGTGTGTTAAAATACATTTATAAAGAACGTCCTTTTTTTCCTTTTGTGCAATTTATTTAGGCCTACTTCATTTATTAAAAAATGAGATTCCGCTTGCTTGCAGAGGATGAATAACGGAAACCCATTGAGAGGCCAGTAATTAACTCCTGTACTGTAATTAAAACACCAGCGTCTCTTAAGGGTGTCAGGATCCTAATGAGTTGTGACATTTTACAGGCTCCGCGTACCCAAAACTGTTACCGTCACTGCGTAGTAACCCAGCGCCTCTGTGCAGGCAGATCTGAACACTTCAAGGAAGGAGGTGTTCATATTTGGGAATAAGGGGGGGGGGGAGAGGAGAGATCGGACGCCTTTATTGCCCTAGAAGGGTAGAGAGAGGAGGAAATAATGAAAAATCAGGGCTTTGTGGAAAATAAAAAAAGGGCGGTGCAGGTAGTGGTGTGGATGGGAGGGGGGGGTTTAGAATTGTGTCTGAAACATTTTGCATGACCTCCTCCCTCGCCCATCCATCAGGCAGGCTGGCTCATTATTCTAACTAGCCAGTTCTTTTCTTCTGTTGCAGGACGCCATCAGCTGCAATCTGCATGCCAATTATCGGCCAGACCCCCTGATACCCCTGCATGGAAAATGATCTGTCAAGGAAAAGAAAAAAAAAAAAAACGAAAAAGCGAGAAAGGCTTGTGCACTGTAGCCCCAATCTCTCCACCACCACCACCCCCCTTCCTCATCCCCCTTTTACACTCTACCCCCCCTCCCTCCTGCTTTCCTGTATGGCAGTGACAGGGCTTCCTAGAAAATTAATCTATGGAAAGAGAAGAAAAAAATTATAAATGTAGCTATTCTCCCACTCCGGCCGCTCAGTTCTGCGGGCTCCGGAGGGCAGGGGAAGTGGAGTTTGTGATAATTGCCAGGGAGAAGGGGGGTGATAACAAAGGGACACTCTTCCCCTGAATGTTACACTAAGGGCAAGAGGAGCGGTCATGAAGCAGCCATCATGCCTTTACCCTTCCAGGTATGCTCCGTTTTCCTTTCATTGCCATCTATTTCATCATCAAATTACAGATGAGATGAGCGGCTATTTCCGATCACTCTCTTGATCTCTTAACTGTACCGAATAGGTGTAACGGGGCATAGAGAAATTTAAAGTCAATGGGCCGCATGGTTAACACTACAGCCACATGCTTAACTGTGCACACTGACACAACCCCCCCCCCCCAAAAAAAAACAAAGCCTGGATAAATTCAAACCCAGAGTAGCTACCTATTTTTGATAGACATTTAAATGTTGTCTGTCTGTATGTATCAAATGGAAATGGTTTTCGAATATGTTGCCGGAGAACGATGGCTTCTGAAAGCATCAAAAAGAAAAAAAAAAGGAGTGTAACCGCAGGAACGCAAATACATGAACAAAGTTGCATTTTGGTTTTAAAGCCAAATCCCTGCTGTCCTTCACTTTAGGAGATGAGGCAACCCATCTGCAGGAATGACAGTCCAGAAAGAGACAAACACAACCCGATCCTGATTTTCAGCATGGAGAGGAGAGCACTGCAGCAAGGAGAGGAACAGTCACTCCACAGAAGCAGCAAAGAATTAGGTTTGCTCTGTCTCCCTTTGTGGTGCATGTGTGTGAGCTTTGATTAAAGACAGAAGATTCTTTAAGCACATTAGGGCCATTTTGTGCAATTGTTTTACACCCTCTTCCATATCCACCCTCACAAAAGCTATATAGACTGCAGCACAAAGCAACGCTCACCCTCTTCACTCCACTCTATCACACTGAGCAGGCCCAGTGGAGGCATAAACAGGCAAGCACCAGAGGAATTATGGTCTTGTGGTGTTCTCTTAGCAACAGGAGTCATTTGAAAGTCTTATCAATGTAAAGGCAGATGAAGCATTAACATAGATGGACAAGCGAAACAAAAGGGAACATGCAGTCTCATGTTTGCGAGCAGTATCGGATCCAAAGAGTTTCAGATCTTTTTTTTCTCGTTTTTTTCAAAGTCACAGAAATCAATCACATATCAGATGAAGAATAATTTAGTTTAGATGTCTACTTTCTTTTTTTAGCTAGGCTTTTTCACAATAGAACTGCTAATATACTGGGCTGTGGTTTCACTGACACGGTTTTAAATTTTGTTTGCAGAGCCAGAGAACCACTGCTATAGCCTGCAGTATGCACGTGTGATAGTGTAAAACGGGAGTATGCACACATTACATTATCCATCGTCATCCAAATTCAAAGTCTTGATTTCCGGCGCCGGAGTGTGGTGAACAAAACTGCATTTCCACATTCACAGAAAAGAGGAAATGACTCTGTTAGCATACTCAGTAGCTGAGCTGAACCCAGGCCGGCCGCCACCATACCCTAGAGTAATAATTAAGAATCCTGTCGCAAAGTTGTCAGTAGTCAATTACACCTCCTGTTCACTCGGGCACATGATCTGACTGCAAGCAATGTGAAGACACTGAAGCTGTCATCTGAGATGGAGAAAGAGGGA
Source organism: Lampris incognitus (assembly GCF_029633865.1). NCBI lineage: Eukaryota > Metazoa > Chordata > Actinopteri > Lampriformes > Lampridae > Lampris > Lampris incognitus. The sequence continues at coordinate 75,081,659 of NC_079213.1, forward strand.
AAATGACTGAAATGAAGATTATTGTGGAGTGGGGATTTTGAGCTAGGTTTAACAGCCTGTGTCAGGAGGTGAAAGCTGAATGCGAGTGACCATATGCCCCCCAAAACATGAAACCATTATTTCCGATTACACAGGACGGGGACTTTGGTGGTGCATTAATTGAAGCTTTGGCTCGCATCAGTTTCCAATTACTTTTATGCTAGCCTGCGGTTAATGCTGTGACAATGGACAGTAAGAGAACATTCCACAGGCAGAGGAGTGTGCATGAGATGAGGGAGGTTCTCGCTGTCACCGAGTGTGAATAGAGGAATGTGGTTGGCAGAAAGGCTGCAGTGCCGCTCTTCTGAGTAGAACTATGAAAATATTTGACATACAGAATGGGTTCAAAATGCCCAAACAGCAACAAATGTAGAAATTTGCCATGAAGCAGATTTATTTCATGGATTCCCAACACACTAGAGGATTGACAGCTGCGGCGTGCAACTTCTGAATTACCAGCGTAATTCACTTTTCTCCTAGCCCGTAAGTTAGCGGTGGATATGGCTGAGGTACGGCTGAGTTTGCCGAAGAACATGAGGCTAAAAAGTCCTGCTTGGCGGCTGGAAGATTCAGCAACCTCTGCAAAAGGATGTCCAACTGTTTAAGCAGTCTGGAGGGATGACGCAGGAGAGAGGCGTCAGGAGTAAATGAAGTAAAGGCTAGTAGCCTATACCACTAGTCTCACTCCAACCGGCTGTTAAACTAAAACGATCAGTCATCACACATGACCCGCTCTCATGGTAAACAGTTGAAAGTTACAGATCATTTTGAGTTAAAATCTAATTTGAGGAAGAAGCATAAAATGTGAAAAGTTTTGCAACTTTCTCATCATTTGCACATCCAAGATGAGAATATGCCACTGCTGGTCTGATATAAAAACTATCAAATGCTTTTTACATTTTCATTTTTCATTTTAATCTCACACGTGGAGATTGCGGTTTGTGGTTATTTTTGAATCAAGACCTCTGCTAATCAACTTGAGAATTTGTCTAGGACATTTATGTTGCTTTTCAAGTTGTATTTAATGCTTTACTTGTATTTAGGGTGCGGCAATTCTTCATTAAGTCAGAAAACGTTTCTTTTTTCTAGCATTTAGTCCAAATCTATCAACATGAATACATTCCTCCCAAAGGCAGAAAAGAAAAGAAACAAAGCCAGCTAGGACTCAAAAACCATAAGGAATTGTTTCTGAAGTCTTCTGTTTTTCCCAGGAATATCTGAATAATTGGAAAGAACAAAAGACTGGAAAATCCTACACTGAAAAATGCAGCACCCAAATACTTATTTAATGCAGTGTTTCGGTCATGGACCTTCTTTAGGCATACAACAGCCTTTTGAATCGTTTATATGCAACATGCAAACCCTCACTGGGCTGGATGTGCACACCAATACCATTTTCCTGCTCACTACACAGGTAAATTATCATACATGGCATTTTTTTTTAACCAACACTAGTGTTTTTATGCATGCTCAACCTTTAGTCTATGGAAATATATATCGTGACTTGGCATCTGTACAGTATAATAACCATGTCTTTACGCTTGCTCAATAATCCCGGTAAGGAAAGCACAAAAAGTTGAATCAGTTCATCTGGACACAACGTTTATTGACAGAAAGGTTTCATCACTCATCTACGTGACCTCCGGTCTCCACTGGGTGCAGGTATCTCCACCCTTATAAACAACACAGTTGCATAACAGCCGAAAACAACGATCAGCTTCATATGCAGATTACCACGACCATTAACTAGAGTCACAATGGCCACTATTCACAGAGGATTGATTCAACTTTCCGTGGTACAATAATAATCTTCTCTTGTTGGCCCTTCGCCTCCTCCAGTGGCACACTGGGTTACGTGTCTTGCTCCCCCACCTATCTGTTCCCTATTGGTGATGTCTGATGTATGTATATCAGTTATGAGGCCTACGTTATTGGGAGTTGTTTAACAACATGCCCTTCTTTCTGTAAGATACCATTTCCTGTTTAAGCGCAGCTATACTCGAGCAAACCAGTCTCGCTGACCTGAATTTTTTGTCTCTTTCCATTCAATATGTTCCCACTGAAAACTAAAGCGACTGTAATTATTACCTCGGCGGTGGGCCACATTTCATACTCTATAATCTTTTTCCATTAATGCATTATTAGCTGGAACTGCTACAAACAGATTAAAGAGGAGCAAGAAAGGCTTAGCTAATTTGATAATTGCTTTAGGCACCTTTATTTTGTTCCCTTCACCCCTCTCAGCGCAAAGCAGAGTGGAGCGATTTCCTCAGCAGAGTTTGCAGATTAGTGCCTTGCTTTAAGTGAGGGCAGGTAGCCTCGCTGTGCTGCTGTCTGAGGAGAGGGTTACGCTCTGACTTCTGCTCTACATCGGCCCTGTTCAGCATGTCTTAGATCCAACCACGTCCCAATTTTTATCACAACTTGAATTAAACCTAGATTTCTGTCTAGTCAGCAAGAGAGCTCCACCACCAGTCGTACTGGGCTACATCATTTCACACTTTGGACAGGCAATCCACAAAGGTATGCAAATGTATACACACCGACTTTCCCCCCCCCCCTTTTTTTTTTGGGCAATGGCCTCAAAACTGCAATAACGGCATTTGACACTGATTTGTACCTAGTTATTTATTTCATTTTCCACAGATCCTCCGCATTCAAGCCCTTTCTTTTTTTACTCGGTCTCTGTGGATTCTCGCTTGCAAGAGGGGGGAAAGAAAATTAAAATCCATCAGCTAATGTGTCGCCCGGTAATGAAATAAGAATCTGACACTCTCTCGCATTGAAATGCAAAAGAGGTGTCCTGGTGTTACCCTGGCAATTTATCATAAAAGCCAGTGAATTTCTACTTAATATACATGAGGTACAGTGAATTATTACAGGGCTTGCCATTATAACAAACTTCTCAAAGTGTGCAGACAAAGGGGTCAAGTATATTATTTTCCCTTGCGTCACTCGGATGGATGATCTAAATGGCTTTCTGAAGTTTGGGGAAATTCATACTTTCTTTGAACATGTTTTATACTTGGTCCCATTTTTGCACAATGTGGTCTTTTTTACTCTCTGTTCTCTTTTCAGTGGAGGGAAAATGGAGTGGAGAGGAATGAGAGAGAGAGAGAGAGAGAGACAAGAAAAAAAATGCCTACTGGTTGTATCTAAGTGCATTTTCAGACCTCTAATCCATCTCTGCCAGCAGCATGTCCCCACTTTTCTTCTCTCCCCCAGAGCTCCAAAATGTGCTGCAGGACCATCGAATTGCCCAGTCATCCCTCTCTTTACTCCGCTATGCAAAAGCCACATATATACCCGAAAACAAACAAGCAAAAAAAAAAGATTAACCACAGCATACAATAATCAATAATTCAGACCAAAAGCAAATGACTCAGGCAAGTGTGTAGATACGGAGTGAATTTTATCTGGTCAACTCAATCTTATGGTTGTGCCCTGTAACAATTACCAGTTCTGGGCGATGCGTTTGATTGATATGTGCATCTGCAACAGTCCAAAGGCATAATTAGTGAGGGACAACGCCAGATAATGTCTGGCAACATCACGAGTGCAGCTCTTCCTGGCTTGATTGATGTGTTTGGCCAAGCAACAGCCTAAAACAGTTCATGTATCTGTCATGTGAATGACTAATGAAAAGCAGGCTAATGTTCAAAATGGATCACTCCGAACAGGCTTCATGTTTAGGTTGCAAACAGACGGCGAAACTTGGCATCTTTGTCCTATTATCTATAAGTACTGTATACCACAGAACAGTGAGACGATGATAGGATTTATGAGGCAATTTGAAAGGATTTATGGGGCAAAAATAATTAAAAGCAATCTAGCATGCACTGTTTATAAAATCCATCACTGATACTGTCGGAGGTTGTTATTTTGCCATGGTTCGTGCATTGTCATTACGCTGTACGCCGGCCTATGCGTTCCTTGATTCATAATCAAAGACCCAACTCGAGCTTTGATGGGGGAACCTTACAATGAAACCGGCAGCCTGGGGGTCATTGATATGCATCATAAGTGACACATCCGTGTGTTTCACTGTTGACTGAGGGCTGTCACATCAGCCTATGAATCATGTAGTCGTTCATAATGTATAATTTATATGACACATTTTCACTGAGGCAAGCATAATGCCATTATCATATTGGAGAATATCTTTAGTTCTCCCGAGAGACATTGCAACAAATCACCATGTCTCACACTAACCAGGGCCAAAGATTAATGATAAACATGACAAGGACAAATTGGAACGTTCAGAAGTTTGCAGGCGAGCACCACATCAAATATCCTGCAGCCAAACCGATAAAGACATGCATCTGATCCGTTCTCTGTTTTCTACCTCTTTTTTTTTCCTGCACCCACGCCACTATATTCTCTATTAAACTCTCCCTTGCATACTCTCATTTGGCGTCGCCCATGCAGTTTCATTCGTGGTGGGATTTCAAAGAAATGCCATCAACACAGACGCAATCAAGATGTGCATGTCACGTCACGTATGCCGGATGTGTCAGTTTGCTTTTCCGGGTTGTTGGTTAGCTAAAAATATCTTTTGCTCTGTTGAACCAGTGCAAAAGCATCTATTTCACAATATCAATGTAAAGCATGCAGTCAGTCCAGATATTGTGTAGAATAATATGTCACGTCAGCTACGTAAGTGAAAATGTGCAGTCGATCCAAGACCTACTTCTAATGACAAACTCGAGGTAGATATTCTGTAACGTTCTTCTCACAACAAAGTCACACAGCAGTTTTGCTTCCCATCTACGGCGCCACGTGTCCTTGCAATATTTGTGCGATTCTCTATGAAATGGGGCTTCCTCTGCCATGCACGATGATAACATATTGACACACTGACTGATTGCGATGAGCACACCCAGAGGTCAGCGCTCCTTATCCAAAGTAGAGATAGCAACGGCGCAACGGAAACATTACGCCTTTTACGATGACACAGCCTCTTCCAATGGTGCCAACTCTGATTCACTGAGGTAAGTATTGTTGGTGATAGGAGGCATAAATCCCAATAACCTCACCATCAGCTGTGAGTGGTGAGCCATTAGACCCTCTGAGTGACTGTCAAATCCAATGGGGAAGCCACTCCCCTACCTCCACTTGGGGCTCTCGAGATAGATGGCCTACTGTTCCACGGCGTGCTGGTTCATTTCTGAGCCGGTACAGAAGTCACTGTTGATTAAAATATCCACACTGGGTCCCTGTTTCTATTACCAATTCACTCAGCCAGCCCAAGTCCTCTCAATTAACGTGCGTGGGCCTGGATGAATGGAGTCGAGGGTTTGACTGGTGGCTGACAGAATTACAAACGCTCACAGTCACAATTTCCCCTCCTGACAATTAGGAGCAATTTGTTTGGTGCTAACTCATCCTTAAGGTTTCCGTAGGTCTTAGCTGATACCAACAGGAGTGGCTACCGCCGTCGCGACCCCCAAAGTGCGGCTCTCTGTTTTGATTATACACAGCTGACTGCATTTTACAGTATAATGTAATGCTTTTCTCGACCCCCACTTATGGTCTTTATCGGTCATATTAGGACGCATTAATTGAAGTTGCATGTTTCTAAGAGAAACGTCTTTGTACTTGTATGGCTGTGGATCAAGCCTCATCCTGGATAAGAAACTTTTTTCTTTCTTTTTTTTTTGAGGCTGATAATCATATTCGGTGCTTCTTCTCCGTGATGTAATCATGCCATCATATTAAATAACTAACGCAGCTATATTCACACAACGGTAACTATGACAACTGTTTTCACATAAGCTTTTCAACAACCTTTTTAACTCTGGCAACTGTGCGCTATGCAAACTGAGAACTGATGGTGACTTCCCTGTGGAGAATGTCTCAGACTGCGGCACAATGGGCTACAGCTCCCAATGACTGAGACACTTTTCTTCAGCGGAACTGCTAAACTTCTACGGTGATATTCTATTGTGCTTTGAAAAAGAGCTTCTGAAATGCATTAGCACTACACACTTTCTGAAGAAAGACCAAGCATGGATTTGAAACATAGCAATGGAGGGGGGAATGGGAATTTTTTTTTTTTTAAAAATGGGACACTAGCATTTTTTGAAGATTCTCCCAACCCCCTTGAGATCTTCCCTTTATTGTTTGTTGACGACTTGATACTGCAAAGTTCTATTTTTTTCCCCCTTCCCCTTCTTCTTCTTTTTCAAAATCACTCTTTCTCCTCTGCCGTGGCAAATTTGTTTTCAGGCTCCAGAAAATAGTCTTTTCTTATTTCGAGCAGCAATGTATGCAGTGGAAAATCTTTCACATAATATATCCTTAAAAGCACATTACTCTGTCCCATACACCGTTAAGAGTTAAGAACACAGTTAATATTTACAGTTGGAGAGGGAGAAAAAAAAAAGGGAGAAAAGGAAAAGGATTTTGCCAGGGAATAAAACACCCCCACCCACGTATACACACTCACTCTGACTGCCGCAGTTGAACAATTGCTATTCACAATCCTATCCTTAATGCCTAAGACCAACATAAAAGAGGGGAGTTTAAGAATATAGGGATAAGCCCTTTCAGCTTTTCTAAGTCTTAAGGCTGGTTTATGCTCCATGAATACTGAGCATCGGCAGCCAGTGCTGTTGCCACTCTAAATAGATATTACAATGATTTGGGAACAATGCATTCGACTGATTCCCTCAGACACAAAAATACATATATGTGTATATATAGTGAATAGGAGGCAAACATTAGCGCTTGCTGACAATACAAGCATTTTTGATGTAGAAGGGTAGAGCAAGATTAATGTCTGAGCGAGAGAAAAGGCGAGATACCACTTTGGGTGTTTGCTGGGAAAGCTGCAGCGGGAAGATGCTTTGAGAGTCTAAATCCCCCCCTGAGTACAATGCAGGGCTGCTGATACAACCAACAGACACGGGGTCACCTCCCCTCAGGGAGACAATGGAGCCACAACAACAAACCGGAGTCAGGAAGCACCACGGGACGGTGCAGACACAAAAGCGTCCCGGGTAAAGAGGGGGATGAAACAAAATTCGCGAAAAAGTCGTTTGGCACCGTGATTATATTATCATTGTTAATAAGTATGAGGGCCTGTTCAATGTCAAAGGTAAATGAAAAGGCGATATGTGTGTGTGGGGGGGGGTGCCTGCAGAGTCCTAAACTGAGTTCAGCCCACAAAGAAAGTGCGCGGATTCCAAATCTGTGATCTGCGAACTCCACGATATGTTCCGCTACCAAAGGGGTAGGTCACACGGTTTAACATCTCCCCCGTCACCTCAGAGCAGCATCAGCCACTCACTTCCACCATCTCAATTCACCATGCTGCACAAGACAATGCAAGGCTTTCATGCAAGTCTAGCTCCTGCATTTATACCATAATGGTAAATGATAACAACTGCATGGCTGCAGCCTTGCGTGATTTTGAAGAGTCTTTCTGCTGTACAAGGGAGGTATGGATAAGCAGCCTTTTTTTTTTTTTGCCACTTAAGCTCTCCAAACGGCCTCGGGGCTCCAGAACAACTCCGACCCTTGTGTCTCCTCTCCCAATCCAAGATTAGCCTGTCTTCTTGTCTTAATCCAGCAGAAACGCTGCATCCTGACTCCAACACCTCTCCACAATTACTGCACTCCATAATCCCCTGCCTGCCTCCATTTTCCCTACTGCTTTAAGAGGGGTAAAGATCAGGGGTGAGTACTCATCCCCCCCCTCCCCAAGCCCTCCCCCGTGCCTCTCACCATGGCAGTTAAGTGTCTGTGGAAATCACAGAATGAGTAAGCCTTGTGACAGCTTATTAATACTCCCCTCTTCTCGGGGGTTTACCAATGGTCAGTCTTTAAGTATACTGTACTAGATTAAAAGGATTTGCTTGTAGCTCAGGTTGGCTTCAGTAAAGAGGTATTTTAGTGCAATTCTCCCCCTCTGTTCGTTCTAAGATGTCACCTGAGAGGCATTGAGTTTCCTTGCACATGGCGCTGATGGTCTTACGAGATACAACGCAGAGCACGAGGATAAGGCGTTTTTCATGGTCAGCGACTCCTCCGATTTCTAAGGAGCCCTTGATCCTCTCAAGGAAGTCAAAGCCCACATGTCTGGCTTCAAAATACTGTAGCTATATGAACTGATTAAACGTTGTATTTTATTTTAATTTTTTTTTCATTTGCCAAACTTAAATAGTTTTCGCTGTCGTTCCAAAGAATGACCATTGCAGTCAGACGCTGTTCGCTGCAGTGTACACAGCCGAGCAACAATGAGTTATGGTGCTTTACAGAGACGAAAGATGTGCTTAAATGAATCATCCTGCTGGCTTAGCATAGCTTGGCTGCCTCTGTCCTCTGGATGTCTTTAATGCATTTGTTTGCCTGCAGGCCCTCTCCTGTTCTTTCTCCACTGCATTCTCTCCCTTCTAGCCGGGATAGATTATACGTTTTTATATTTATTCCAAAACCTAAATGGACCTGAATTGATCAATACGTTATTGTGCATGTGACGAAAGATGCACATGGGGGGGAGGGGACCCAATATGACAGATGTTATAATTCAGATTCCCCTTTCATTCTTTTGCAAGTAAATACAATAGCATATCGAAAGGCTTTCCAAGGGCTGTTTTAAATTGATTTAAGTTAGCCCCTTGTCATAAAGCTGTGTGTTCACAAGTATCACAAAGATGACTGGCGAGCAAGAGAGAGAAAGAGAGAGAGAGAGAGAGAAAGAGAGAGGGAGAGGGTAAAAGAAAGCTGCCTCCTCCGTTGAGTCTAAGCCATTGTAGGCTTCTGCCCAAGCCTTAGATTTAAAAGGACCAGGCCTGGACAGATTTACTCAGAAGTCTTTTCAGAAGATATTTCCCGAGCCAGAGATAGTCATCACAGAGAATAAACAACTTACTTTCAGAGAAGGAAGGGAACATGAAAGAATACGGAGGCAAAAATGTCCCACTGGTAACAAAATCAAGGAAAATAGAAGGGCATCTGAATCCTCTGAGCTTCCATATCAAATGTCCCACCCAATCCGGGATTCATAATCATAATAAAAAAAAAGAAGAAGATAATACTCGTGCATAATATAGCGACGGACATAACATATCACTCCAGCGGAGGAAAGAAAATGGGGAAAGAAGGGAGCCTTTTATGTTCAGAAAATATTATATGATTAGGGCTTTTGATGCTGCAAGCCACTCATATTTTCTCTCCACATCGAAAGGTGAAATCTTGGGTTTCTCATATTTCTAGTGTTCCATCATATCATTCAATATCTTCAGAAATTATTACTGCTGCATAACAGAATTAATCGACGCACGCACAACTGAGATGAAGCCTCCGTTGCCCTAGCTACAGGGACAAACTGGGTCCTCATCTGTTCCATTTAGCCCACATGACTCCTCTTGGAGTCGGCCGGTATTATCTGCCATGCCTCATTCACAGCGAACGCTGGCCCCCCAAAAATGCGGTGTCCTCAACTATGATAGATTGTGGGGGAGGGGGGGGGGACGAGGGACGGGGAAGAGAAAAACAGTAAGTTAGAGAGCGATAGCGCAGTTCTTGGAAGGGAATGAGAGAGATGTCTTCGACTCGCAGCGCTGAGAACAAAACATGCAATTAGAGCAGCAATGCACTGTGAAGTGGTCATTACTAGAGCTAATGAGTGTGCTATCTGTCCTCACATTAAAGTGCCTGCTAACGAGAGCTTGTTCATCATCGCTCAACACAAGTCATCACATAATCCTATCGCCTGTCCTCTCATCCCCATAGCAGGGGGAAAGGCTCATTTGGGCAGAGGAGTGGACAAAAGCTAAAGGATCAAAACAAGACTGTGACTCTGGGAGAAACCCGGTCACGTGACCAAACCCCTCACTGGGCTTTTGGAGAGTCATGCTTCTTCCGCTACTGTCGCCATCCTGAGCTAAACTTGGCCCTCCACATTCAAAGCAGACCACAATCAAGGCTGGAGTGTCCAAAATACCACCTTTTATTAGGGCCTGAGCTGAAGACAGCAGGAGAGGTAATGACATGGATCTCTGGAATGACCGGTCTCCTGAATCCCAGCAACCGTTTCTTCAGTCAAGAGAACTGAGGTTTAGCTGCAGATGCGGCTATACTCCAGGAACAAATAGGCTGTAGTCTCTTGAAAGTGTGTTTTGACAAGGCTCAGCCGTACCTGAGGAGCTCGCGCCAGTTTCAGCCGCGCAAGCGCTCGACACGCCACAGCCAGAGCGGCCACAAGAGGGCACTGCAGCCAAGCGTTTCCCCCCTCCGACAGACGCAGCTGTGTGGCATCACACAGCTGATGAAAAGAAAAGACAACCAATAGTGGCATCAGATAAAGGGAGGAACGCTCTCCATTGGGTTCACAGATTCTTAAACACTTATTATCTATTTGATTCATTCCTGATTGCAAAATATTTTCACGGGCAAATCCTCCCACAGGGCTATCAACCTCTCGCCGTTCCCTCACTCACTGTGTCCTTGTGTTTCTATTTATTCAGATGCAGAAGAGGAGGGGCTGGGGGGGGGGGGAAGTTTAGTCTGTCACTGTCTCCAAGCGAAGCAAGAAATCTGTGACAATAAGGGGAAATCTCTGGCATTCAGCACCCTACACACACACACGCCCCCCCAACCCACCTCCCCTTTAAGAAACAGCTTTACTGTAAAAAGACAGTAAACATTTCTGAAGAATGAATGACGCAGGGAAGAATGCATCTGTATTTAAAAGGAAAGAATGTGAGAATAAGGAGATGGATTTGGATTTATCTTCCTCTATATGTTTTTGTTTTCCTCTGTCTCCACGGGGCAATGTTCTGGCAGTCACAATCGAATGAACAAGTTTTTCGTCACCCATTGTTGACTCTCCCTCACACTCTGTGCTATGACTCATTTCACACCCTGTAATTACGATTTGGAGAAAACAGACTTTAATTCTCTTTTAATTGTGTAAGCTTAGAAATCTGCCGCCTGAACACAGGTATAATGTGCTTAAACTTGAGCAAAATATATGCCCATACGTGTAAACCGCCACTGTGGATGAGACCTCCAGGTAAAAAGATCGTGAGATAAGAATAAAAAATAGTAAGGGCTATTTTGCTGGGGAAATCAAACTGGTTGCTGCATCAGCTGCAAAGAAACTCATGCATTATTTTTTTTATTTTTTTTTACTCAAAATTACTGTGATGGAAATGATTTTGACTTTAAATCGTAAATTTAAACTACACCATGAAATTAACATCACTACATATATTTAGACGGTCAGTGTGAGGGACAGGAGGCATTAAATATGCCATAACAAAAAAACAACAATGTTCGGGGTCAACGTTTTCCTGTTTTTCTTTGAGTACACCCATTTTGATAACAACAAAAATGTAATGCAATTGTTTAATTGTCCCAGCGCACCGAAGCAAACCCTGGCCTTTATGGAGAGCGTATCTGTGGTGCATCTCAAGAGTGGTTCTGATTACTTCCTCTCTATTCGTCATTTTGTCGTCTGGCCCCAAGGCATCAATAAACAACTGTCAACGATCCAACTGATGGCAAATCAGTCAGTTTTCACATCACAAAGCCACTAATCCTTGTTCATTATTTTATCATAATATTATATCTCGCAGTGCGATAAAGTCCTGCCTTTAATTATCGCGAGGCTGGGCAAATATTTTTAGGTTTAACCCACATTCTATGCTTTTATGAAGGAGTTCAACATCATACAAATCAGGTGCTATCTTGATCTCTTTGTGGCATAATAGAGTATGATATAGTCTATCGACTGTGTGCATGGGTGTGTATAGACAGATAAACATGCACACAAGCAAACACACACACATGCACGCACACACACACACACACATGCATGCACACACACACACACACACACACACACAAACACACACACACACACACACACACACACACACACACACACACACACACACACACACACACACACACACACACACAAAGTCATGTGCGATCGGAAGCATCAGAGGAAGGTTTAGCTGCAGTAGCATTGCCCCCAAGGGATTGCTGCTGTGCCTGTGCAAACATGTGGACTTTGCCCCGCCACCTGGGAGCAAAACGGGGAAGACAATCAAGATCAGCCGCTCAGATAATCTCTGTTTAGGATACTACATGCATTTAGGCTGAAATGTGAAACTACAAGGGAATTGTTTTTGATCTAGACATGTTTGTTCAGCATCTGTATCAGCTGGTGGGGACGGGGGAGCGGTGGTGGGGGGGCAGACAAAGGAGACGAGGAGAGAAACTGATTTTAAAACTTAGAAGTAGCGTTTTCCCGAAACGAGAGATTGTAGGATTCGTATTTTATCAATAACATGCGCAGTGCCAGATTCAGCTCAAATTGACAATTTAATAGGACTAGAATAAATCTCTGCACAGAGCCAATCCATCTCAGGTCAGCCTCATCTCAGCTGCGCGGGGTAACAATCATGCTGCGTGCACACAAATGATGCTTAACCACAATTAACCTGGGGGTGGTGTGGTGTACTCAAGGACCATTCAATCTCACTTTCATATCCGAAAGAAGTTAGAAGTTAAGAGATTGTCTTGGCTCCTCTTTCATCAAGCATCAATAATTGATTGTGGCTTCTGGGACTCATTGTGCAGTCTGTCCACATGGGGGTGATCAGCAAAAAGACCCTTTAAGAGGGAGGGGAAGGCATCTCTTGGCGCTCGTGTGACCCAATCAATCCTCAATTATTTATTAGAGCAAAAAGGATCCTGGTGGACGGGTTAAGGAGGTCAGTCCATATTTAGTGCTTCCACATTAGCGGCCCTGTGGTTTAGATTGGGCATTTCGCGCTACACTGCCTCTCCCACACATCCCCTGATTTGATATTAATATCAATCTTGTTATGGTCCGAGTGTTTCCCCCTCCTCTCTGAGTACCTGCAGGATGGGCTGCGACATGGAGGCGTGGCCGACCTACCTCTGGGCTGAGTGCAGCAAGGCACACCTGATCCCCATGTGCAATTACCCACCTCTCCTCCATAAAAGCCTGGTTCAGTCTTCACCACCTTGCCAGATAATTCCGTCTCATCGGTAGTGCCTGCGTACCCTATCCAGAAGAAATTCCCCGAGAAAGCGTTCTCGCCCTTTGCTTTTTTTGTCTCTAGACCAAACTCTCCCCCTTGCCATTTCCAGATCCAGGACCTCGTTGCTTCAGCTCAGATCCCGGGTAGGCGCCAGCCTGCCTTCAGTCACCGGCTCCTGCCTTTTTCTGTTGCCGACCTTTTGGCTAAGATGAATAAACCCGTTTTAGCACCACTGCACTGTCTCCTGCCTCCTTGAGTCCGCGCATTCGCCTAAGCCATAACAGAATCACCTGGCCCTCTAGACTCATGTGCCAACCCTCCAAGTCCTCTGGCAGCAGAGGAACCCATGCAGCTGGGACGGGCCAAGATGACACCGGAGGAAAGACAGCGACGACACAGGAGCCACCTCCGCATCTACTGTGGTGGAAAGGGACACTTCCTCGCCCGGTGTCCAGAACGAGCCAAAAGGTCAGGCTCATCAGCAGGAGGGAGGATGCTGGTGAGCCGGACCTCCTCCCATAACCGAGTCCAAGTGAAGGGTATGATACACTGCCCTACTCAGACACTCCCAGTCCAGGTGTTAGTTGACTCTGGAGGTGATGACAACTTCATAGACGTTGACTTTGTTAAGTACCACGAGCTCCCAGTTTATGATCTGGACACCCCCAAGAAGGTATTGGCCATTGACGGAAAAATTATTGAGAATGTCACCCAGAAAACCCAGCCCATCAAACTAACATTGTCTGGCAACCATCACGAATACATTGAACTCTTTGTCATATCGTCACCTCTCACTCAAGTGGTTCTAGGCCTGCCCTGGCTAAAGATGCACAACCCACACATAGACTGGCCCACCACGTCCATTCGCAGTTGGAGTAACTACTGCCACCAACACTGCCTGCTGTCAGCCACTCCTGAACAGCCTCCTCACACCGCAGAACCCACCGAGGACATAGACTTATCCAACGTCCCCCATGAATACTATGACCTAAAAGAGGCTTTTAGTAAGGACCGTGCTCTCACTCTCCCCCCACATCGACCATATGACTGTGCTATTGACCTGCTCACCGTTACCCACCAAAAGACTATACAACCTCTCCAAACCAGAGAGAGAGGCTATGGAGAAATACATAAATGACTCCCTCGATGCAGGCCTCATCCGTCCCTTCTCCCTCCCCAGTAGGAGCTGGTTTTTTCTTTGTGGAGAAAAAGGACAAATCTTTGCAACCCTGCATCGATTACACAGGTCTAAACAGCATCACAGTCAAAAATAAGTATCCTCTCCCACTTCTAGATTCAGCATTCACACCACTTCACGAAGCAGTCATTTTTTCCAAACTGGACTTAAGAAATGCATACCACCTGGTCAGAATCCGAGAAGGAGACGAATGGAAAACTGCATTCAACACACATCTGGGACATTTCGAATATCGAGTAATGCCTTTTGGTTTGACCAATGCCCCTGCTTTTTTTCAGGCCCTAGTCAATGATGTACTCACAGACATCTTGAACAGGTTTGTTTTTGTGTATCTTGATGATATCCTGATTTTCTCCTGCAGCCATGAAGAGCACCTTAACCACGTGAGACAGGTGTTGAGTAGGCTACTCGAAAACAAACTGTTTGTCAAAGCTGAAAAATGCGACTTCCACAGTAAGCTTTTTGGGGTATCTGGTTGAGAAGGGGCAACTCAGACCAGACCCAGAAAAAATCAGGGCGGTTGTAGAATGGCCAGTTCCAGCCACTCGCAAGCACCTCCAGAGATTCCTGGGCTTTGCAAACTTTTATAGGAGATTTATCCGTAACTATAGCAGCATCGCTGCCCCCCTTACCCAGCTAACCTCTGTCAAAAAGCCCTTTGTTTGGTCGCCTGCTGCCCAGTCGGCTTTTGACAAACTGAGAAGTAGGTTCACAAGTGCTCCGGTATTAACTCACCCAGACCTCCAATTTATCATTGAGGTTGATGCCTCTGATTCAGGAGTCAGCGCCGTCCTCTCCCAGCGCTCCCCTGCAGACCACAAACTTCACCCATGCGCGTTCTTCTCCCGCCGCCTAACCCCAGCAGAAGGAAACTACGATGTGGGTAACCGAGAGTTGCTAGCGGTGGTTCTGGCCCTCCAGGAATGGCGGCACTGGCTAGAGGGAGCGGCTCACCCATTCATCGTCTGGACGGACCTTAAGAACCTATCCTACCTCCGAACTGCTCGCCGACTCAACTCACTCCAGGCCAGGTGGGCCCTCTTCCTCGGCAGGTTCAATTTCACCCTCACATACCGGCCTGGTTCACGAAATGTCAAACCAGATGCCCTCTCCAGGCAGTTCACCCCAGATGGAGAGGGAACCCGTAATGAGACAATCCTTCCATCAGCCTGCGTGGTCGGAGCGGCCAGGTGGGAAGTGGAGGAACATGTCCAGGAGGCCCAGCAAGGACAAGCCGTGCTGGGAGAGTGTCCACCTGGACGACTGTATGTTCCATCATCTGTGAAATCCCCTGTGCTCCAATGGGCCCACGCATCCAAGGTGGCGTGTCATCCCGGGGTTCGTCGGACCATCTTCCTGCTTCAACAGCGCTTCTGGTGGCCAACCCATGGCAGCTGACACCCGGGAGTTCATTGCCGCATGCTCAGTGTGTGCTCACAACAAGCATTCTCACCAGGCACCAGCTGGACTCCTTCAACCCTTACCCATTCCCCATCGCCCCTGGTCACACATAGCGGTGGACTTTGTCACTGGCCTGCCCCCGTCAGAAGGGAATACCACTATCCTAACAATAGTTGACCGTTTTTCTAAGTCTGTACACTTTGTCCCCTTGCCTAAACTCCCATCAGCCTTAGAAACTGCTGACCTCCTCATACAGCATGTTTTCCGCTTGCATGGCATTCCCCAAGACATCGTCTCAGACAGGGGGCCTCAGTTCACCTCCCAGGTATGGAAATCCTTTTGCCTAACCTTAGGTATCACTGCCAGCCTGACGTCGGGGTACCATCCACAATCTAACGGCCAGACAGAGCGAGCCAATCAGAGTCTGGAGTCCTCCCTGCAGTGCGTGGCATCACGTCTTCCAGCCTCCTGGTCCATGCACCTGCCATGGGTGGAGTATTCCCACAACTCCCTGATCAGCTCCGCAACCGGTATGTCTCCATTCATGGTCACTAATGGCTTCCAACCTCCACTATTCCCCAGCCAGGAAACAGAGGTGGCGGTCCCATCAGTCCAGGCCCACTTCGCTGAGCTCATTGAGTGTGGCGTGAAGCCCGGTCTGCTCTACTCAGAACCGCTGCCCGGAACCAACGGATTGCTGACCGACACCGAACCCCTGCCCCGGAGTACAAGGTGGGCCAACAGGTCTGGCTTGCCTCTCGGGACCTCCCCCTCCAGACGGAGTCTCGAAAGATGGCTCCTAGGTACATTGGCCCTTACACCGTGGAGCGCATCGTGAACCCCAGTGCCATCAAACTGAGGCTCCCCGCAGCACTCAAGGTACACCCCGTCTTCCATGTTTCCCTCTTGAAACCAGTTACCGACAGCCCGCTGAACCCTCTGGCCGACCCCCCTCTCCCCCGTCTCATCGATGGCCACCCGGCCTTCACTGTCAACTGCATCCTGGATGTCCGCAGGCAGGGCCGCGGCTACCAATATCTGGTAGACTGGGAGGGGTACGGCCCCGAGGAGCGCTCTTGGATCTCACACTCCCCGATTCTGCATCCTGACCTTTTGACTGATTTTTATAGCAGATTCCCGGACAAGCCTGGTAGGACGCCAGGAGGCATCCATTAGGGGGGGGGGTACTGTTATGGTCTGAGTGTTTCCCCCTCCTCTCTGAGTACCTGCAGGATGGGCTGCGACATGGAGGCGTGGCCGACCTACTTCTGGGCTGAGTGCAGCAAGGCACACCTGATCCCCATGTGCAATTACCCACCTCTCCTCCATAAAAGCCTGGTTCTGTCTTCACCACTTTGCCAGATAATTCCGTCTCATCGGTAGTGCCTGCGTACCCTATCCAGAAGAAGTTCCCCAAGAAAATGTTGTCGCCGTTTGTTTGTCTCTTGACCAAACTCTCCCCCTTGCCATTTCCAGATCCAGGACCTTGTTGCTTCAGCCCAGATCCCGGGTAGGCGCCAGCCTGCCTTCAGTCACCGGCTCCTGCCTTTTTCTGTTGCCGACCTTTTGGCTAAGATGAATAAACCCGTTTTAGCACCACTGCACTGTCTCCTGCCTCCTTGGGTCCGCGCATTCGCCTAAGCCATAACAAATCTCCTTTTTACTCTTTTCTTCATTGAGATTAACGCCGCACTTTTTCCCCTTTTCGACATTCATGTTGGCCTGAGAAGGACAGTGTGAGAAAAACATGTCTACCATACTTTGTTATATTTGTTGCCGGGTAGAATGAAATCCCAAATTGGCGTTTTTGTGAATGCACACATCTAAACATCAAGCATCCATAGGGTTACGTCATGGAGAGCCCCCTCCTCTGTGTGGAATAGGTCTAATACTCCTTCCTTCAGTGGTCAGTCGCAACATAGAGTTCATTCTCTGCTGGGAAATGTTAAGTATTTGGTTGGACAGCTGAGTTGTATTATACTATTGCAGCTGGGAACCATTATAATAGCTCTATTTAGGCCGGGAAGCAACACATTTATACCGCCACAATTAAATTTAACAATGCATTGAAAAACTAGAGGTTAGGGTTTACTTTGACTTGAATGAAGGCTTTAAGGTTTATGTTAACCTTGCTAGCAGCCAGAGACGTTGACAGCAGCGGTGGTCTCCAGCTTGGACAAGGCGCCTGCGACGGTGGCCTCGAGCACACCATATCAGTCCTCCGCCGTGCCTTCCCATTGTTCAGCACTGACACCAACAGCCCATTCAGACATACGCCAGGTCAGAGATCAGGCCCACAACACCTTTCAGAATGTGAACAAATGGCGTAGACTCATCTAAACATGACCTTGGCCCCCCAAGGCTAAAACAATGAGGTGGCAGACCAGGGCCTCTGTCAGGTGCCTGACCGGTTAGATGCAGAAAGAGTCTGAGGTTACAACGCTATCCATAAAAACTTCTGACGGATTATGCTAATGATGCGATCACTGGAGGGTAGTAACACCAAACCAGCAAGTATTATTCATTTATGCATTATTTCGTATTAAAATTGTCATCGGATGAACAAAGTGGCATTTTGGGATCTATGGGAAATATTAGATTTGCTGTTTGTGTTCTGTCACATCACATTTCTACCACCCCCGCATCAAGAAACTATTGTTAAACACCCCTGAGCTGTCTGCAGCCGCTTTCAGTGTCCACATCATCCAGCCTTTTTATTTCTTTTCATTTTATGGCTCACAAAAGTATCTGGCTCTCACATTCATGTATCTCTAGTCTGATGCATCCAACAGATTCACCAACAAAATATATTTTTTCTTAAAAAAAAACAAAACAAGCATGACAAGACAAAGACTCCTGCTGAGGATAATCAAATTTACTTGCACCTACGTATGTGTTAGACCTAAGAGACAGGTTCTGAACACACACACACACACAGATGGCTCCTCTTTTAAAACACAACCAACATGCGTGATGTGTGTGCTAGTTTTTAAACTCATTCTCCGTGTGTGTGTGTGTGTGTGTGTGTGTGTGTGTGTGTGTGTGTGTGTGTGTGTGTGTGTGTGTGTGTGTGTGTGTGTGTCTCTCTTGGTGGGTCACCTTGAGCGTTTGGGGCACATGGCATGAGGTTTCTGTGGCTCTTTCTGGTGCGCTTCGCTGAGTACTTCTTCAAGCGCAACACTCCCACTCCAGCAGGGATTTCCACACACCAGCGGTTGAATCTTCTTCTGGGCCTCCATTGCTAACCATTAGTGGCGGATTAGGAGCCAGTGTAAAGGGGTAGAGGAAGGGCTCCGGGGGCTAGCTATCAGGTGACTTTGAGAGCTGACCTGGCGCTCAGACCTCGGCCGGCCACGAAGGTTAGAAGCCAGCCCAACCCTTTGTTTAACGACATATGTCAGCAGTTTATTCAAGTTTTGGACAAAACTCCAGCAAGCTGTATATGATCATGTTGCCATAAGACTGCGTTTACTTTGCTAAAGCCTTAAACTCAGTGAGATATGACATACATGATATGGATTGGCTCTATTCATTAGTTCTAGGTAATCAACCTCTTAGCCTCTTTAGCCCCAGATTGTGGCAAACTACTGGAGTATCATAGCATTACAGGCAATGCCAATAAACCAGTGGGGGAAACTGTCAAAAGTGGGTGGGTGCATTGGCAAGCATAGCATCAGCTCATGTAGGCAAAATAGCAATGGAAGGTTCTTGGCTGGCTTACTGACATCTATGTTCAGACGCACACTTGTTTTCATGGGTAAAAAAGTGATAATTTTTTTTAACCAATTTTACTTAAATTTACTAAGTTTATTAGCAAAATAGATCATATCCATCACTTATTTTTGCAGACTGTATTTGCTGTCGAGTTCAACAACCCTATTTGTGCACTTACTATTGCCATGCATTTAGATTCCTGAGCAATTTCATTGTGGATTTTGAATGTCTATGAAAATGTGTTTCAAACTGAAGCGTGTGCATGAATAGTAAGCCTTACATAGTCTATAAGGGAACTGAAGAAGGTTGAATCTTATGTGATCTTAGGGTTAGGGCTAGTGACCTAAGTGGTGAAACAAATGTTAATAAATGTCATATCCAGATGAACTGATTCAACTTTCTTTGATTTTCTTACCTGGATTATTGCGCATGCATAAAGACATGTATAAGGGAATAAACATGACATATAAGGCATAAAATACAAATTAAGGGGCCTTCAGGGTGATTAGCATACCTGTAGGATAACAGGTGTGCATGCTGGACTCTGTCAACCTTGTCAATATCAAGACCCAAGAGTAAAGCAGTTAGCAAATTTTTTTTCCGGGGGGGGGGGGGGGGGTTGACATTCTGACCACAGAGGCACCCTGCAGGCTTCACAGCTTGGGGCCATTGATGTGCAACCAGGCGAATCTGAATTTTGAGCCTCTATTTGTCAAGGAGACAAAGGTCTGATTTTCACAGCTAGGTCACAGTTGCATGGAGAAGAAAGCAAGACCCCGCCAGGTAAATAGGATGGCATTGTCCCACAACAAAAACATAGTCTTAACCCTGTGACCTCATCAGCTTTGGGGAATGCTGCTCTATTCTCAGCCAGTCATCAGAAGAGGGAGCTTGGCTCCTTTCAGGACACTTTCCAGACACCACAAGTATAAGCTCCCTCGGGAGCCAAAGCTGCACTTGCAGGACAGGATGCAGGCCATCCAACTCGTTATAAGGTTTGTTTTAATGGACTTTAACAGCTCCAGTAAAGCAAAATGTTTGTTCTTAAATGGGCAACACATAATAAAATATCTAAATCTGGTAAATTTAGACACAGTTTTGTTATGTCAGAGTTGTTCGGAGTTTCTCTGTGATGTGGTTGTAAGCATTTGCTCGTATAATATTCATATACTAGTACAATGTACTGTGTATATCTCTACATCCATATATACATGAACATACATTCATCTGCTTTCCTATTATTTTACTGTCCCACATTTCTTGCAAATATCACATTTGCTTTCTCAAAAATGCAGTATCACTTGTTTTGTGATCATGCTAATCTGAACGCTTTAGCAGATTGAGAGCTTCGAGTCCTGAGAGCGAAGGCAACTCAATCTCAGAATTTTAAAAGGCTTTTTTGCTTCATACAGCCTGCAGCCAAACGGCACTTGTGTTCTGACACGGCACATAAACACACACAAAAGAAGTTATTAGCGTAGATGCAAATCAAATTACTAGCAGTGTAAACTGCTATTCCTCCCTGCACTTGGGCCTGTAATTACTCTGGCTTATAGGACTATAATGAATGCTAATGACACACTACTGCAAGGCCATCAGCCTAACAGCTATATAAGGTTGGGTGCTTTTCACTTAAGTTATAAAAACCCATTTGGAAAAAATTTTTTTTGGACATATGTTTTTTTTTCTTCTTCCTGCAATTCATAATCCACTCAAGATTTTGGAGTGTTTTGATTTTAGCCAAGAACACTTGGCTGGAATATGTTTCAGCACCAAATCATTTAAAATGAAATTCCCATAATTGGATGTATTCAACCATGTCATATGTACTCTCGCATTTCACAAAAGGATTACAATTTCAACCACAGAGTAAATCCTTGTGGATCTTACAACAATTGTATTTGCTTCCGAACAGCCGTTCTTACCTAGCTCCAACTGCCATGTGTTATATTGGGCCTGGCTAACGGGAACTCAATACCAAGATGTAGTAAAGTAGGGCCGTGGGGCGACAGTGGCCCAGGAGGTAGAGCAGGTCATCTGGTAGCTGGAGAGTTGCCGGTTCGATCCTTGGCTCCTCCATGCAAAAATGTCGAGGTGTCCTTGAGATAGACACCTAACCCCTAACTGCTCCTGATGAGCTGGTTGTTGCCTTGCATGGCTGATACCGCCATCGGTGTATCAGTGTATGGGTGAATGTGAGGCATTCATTGATTGTAAAGCGCTTTGAGTGGCTGTTGCAGCATGAAAAGTGTTATATAAATGCAACCCATATCACAAAGCCAGACAATACATATTGTCCTTGAGAGACATTCAACATTTCTACATGTTAGTTAAATGAAACTTGTTTCACTTTGGGCCGTTTGGGTCTACCAATGCAAGTGTGTCCTTTATTAACAAAGCTCGACTGAGAATAGATAACGCTTGACCATGATAGCACATTTGTAAAACAGCAGCTATAACTGACAAAGCAAATTGAAAACCGAAATCAATAGAAGCAGAGAATCCAGAAAATACTGTAACACTGAATGCACTCGGTCAGAATCAGCATCACAATATACAAGTGGGCCAACGAGGTGGTCAAGTCACCAGCAACAAGCACCGTATACAGAATGGCGAACCAAACTTCTGCAAACAGAATAATTCATTTAAATTAGGAAAACATGGCTAGATGCTTTTCTGCAACACTGTTTTTACAACGTCAGTGTGATTGATGGGGTTGAATAAATAAATGAATGATTATATACAGTATGTAGTTACATGTATGTTTTGCAATCACTATTTTTGCAAACCTATCTTCCCAGGATATTGCTTGGGGTCCTAACTCCTAGAATTTCGTTCTTAGATGTCGAGCTACCTTTTTGTGAGAGAAATGTTGTCTTTGAATCCCCCTTTAATACGTAATACAGCAAACACAACTGCAGGGGAATTATTCTGCACATCAACCCGTGAGATGTGTCAGATGAGCAGGGTTGAGTTAATATGGACACTTGAAATATAGCTGATTACACCACTAATCAGCTGAGTAGAGTGCCAGTCATCATTTGATGTCCAAAGGTTTTTGGATAGGGACTCTGAACGCTATAGTAAGCACTGCAGGCAGGGAAATCTCTACAAGCAAACCCCTCCATCCAACAAGGGAGACTACTGTTCTTGGGTAGGAAAACATTGACGGTAAAAGGTTAGCCTACAGAAGAATATGTAATTCCCCCAAACTATCATAGCAACCCTAGGTTTCATGTCTGAAGTGTTGAAACAGGTGGTTATGCTGTGCTTCCTGGAAGGGCTACATGGAGGAGGCCAAAGAGAGAAGAGCCAAGTATGAGGACTTTATGGCTGACTGCCATAGGCAGAGGTGGAGTGTTCAGTGTGTCTCCACTGACGCAGACTGCACATTGGTGAACATGCCAGGGTCTTTGCCAGGCCTACTGTCTCGTTGCCTTGGCGTCACAGCCGTGTTCAAGAGAAGAGCCATCCTATCGACGGCAGAGACTGCAGAGAGGTCCTGCAGGTCGCTGTCGGTGAAGGGGAGTGAATGGTGAACTGTATGCACACTTCTTCAGAACAATTTGCCCCTGGCTAGAGTCCATGTTTTACATACGCCAAATACTCGATGATCTTGGGTTACATCACTAACAAGGTCTTCAGGAGGTATACTTATAAACAGATTTAAATCAACCTGTACAACCGTGGTCGTGAAAACTGAATGTACCATGTGACTTTTACAAAGCTCTTGATCGTGGCTCTTTGAGTGTGTCTGGAGTAATATGGACTTGAAAAGAGTTGAACTATGAAACTATGACATTTGACCTCTGGGCTTCAGATTTAAACATTATTCGTGAGCATGAGGAACTCTTAAAGTTCTGTATCCATCTGCAGTACTTTTATTGCCTGTTAATGTTTTATGACACCTGGTATGGTACACATGATATGATAAGATTTTTTTTTGTTTTTTTTGTCATTCATTCAAACAAATACCCTTGCATAGCAGTCTATTCCGTTGTCTACCAACACGGGGATCGCCAGTTCGAATCCCCGTGTTACCTCTGGCTTGGTTGGGCATACCCACAGACACAATTGGCCATGTCTGCGGGCGGGAAGCCGGATGTGGGTATGTATGTGTCATGGTCGCAGCACTAGCGCCTCTTCTGGTCGGTTAGCGTGCCTGTTCAGGGAGGAGAGGGAACTGGGGAGAATAGCACGATCCTCCCATGTGCTACATCCTCCTGGCGAAATTCCTCACTGTCAGGTGAAAAGAAGTGGCTGGCAACTCCACATGTATCGGAGGAGGCATGTGGTAGTCTGCAGCCCTCCCCGGATCGGCAGAGAGGGTGGAGCAGTGACCGGGACGGCTCGGAACAGTGGGGTAATTGGCTGGGTACAATTAGGGAGAAGGTGGGGGGAGTTCCAAAAAAACCCCAAAACGAAAACCCTTCAGACTGTATTGGTACCAGAACTGGACACTGGGGTTGGCTTTTTTACTTTTGGCTGAGCAGATACACCGCATTGAATAGCAATATGAAAGCATCCCTACCTGTGCATGTAATGCCGAAAAATGATGTTGTTAATTTTGTTAACAGGTTTTGTTCATGCAGTCCTACCCTAACTGGAAACTGTTCAATAAATAAAAAATAAAGAAATGTTGAATACCATGTTTCAATCCATCAGTTCGAAGTTTGCAATAAAAGAGTTGCAGTACACACACAAATTTAAAACTCGTGATGTAACTTTAAAAAGAATTACATCTATTATTTAAAAGTACCAAACTCGACAGAAGCTGCAGCTTGGCACAACCATATTTCACTACAATAAAAGATGACGAAATTCAGTATTTAATGCAGTGCACTTACATTGATGGGCTCACCACCAAGGACAGCGGCCCTGAGATCCTTTGTCATCACCAAAGTACAGATTTCTTGTTTGTCTGAGCTCCAGTAGGTTAGACATATGGAGTATAGTCAGATGCCACAAAACATGCTGAAAAGGTGATTCTCAATATTAAATAGCCCTTGTCAAAGTGGCTGAATAGAAAGAGAGGATTGTCTCAAATGACAGCCAACCCATTGAAACGCTGTTAAACTATTTCCAGCAAGACCCCAAAACAGAGAGAGAAAGCAATGCAGTGGTAAAGATCAGCATGATCCAAGATCAGAACCTGAAGGGCCCAGTGAGAAATACCATTTATGCCTTGACATTTTCCAGAGAGACAAAAGAGGACTGTATAATACCCCGCCGTGCTGGCAGTGGCTACTGCAGCCTCTTCAAAAATCACATTCTCTTTGCAGGCTCGCTTGGTAACATTCCTACATGTCTCTCAAAAAACTAAAATTGCGTTTGTGTGTTTTTGTGACAACATAAGCTTGACAAAAATTCTAAAGAAAGAATAAAACAGTTGCAAAGAACATTTTAGTCCAGAATCCACAGTCAGGGTCAAAGCACTCTGGACTTTGATGATCCATGGATATTGTGTACCTAATACTAGCTTTTATTTAGCCAAAGGAATTGAATCAAGTGCAACTGGACTTGGTATATATCTGTGAAGACGTTTCGCCTCTCATCCAAGAGGCTTCCTCAGTTCGTGCCTTTCTGACTAGACCAAGCTAGTCTGAAGATGAAGCTAGTCAGACTAGCCTGGTCTAGTCAGAAAGGCATGAACTGAGGAAGCCTCTTGGATGAGAGGCGAAACGTCTTCACAGATATATACCAAGTCCAGTTGCACTTGATTCAGCTCCTTTGGATAACCATGACCTGGATGAATGAGAACATTCACAGACATAGCTTTTATTTAGGTTCACATAAATTAGGCATAAAAGTAACAAAAGTAAGATAAAAATGAATTGATATTTGAAACATTTGCATTGCTTTATCTCTTTGCCTCCTCTACAATTTGTCTCTCATTTGATTAAGTTTAAGCTCAAGTTAAAAGATAATTAAAAAAAACAGCTTGGGATTGGCACTGGCTTGTGAATCTTCAGTGGCTGTGTTTTTGCTATTATTACATCTAAATGTTTATATTCAGGTGTGAATGAGTGTGTGTGTGTGTGTGTGTGTGTGGGGGGGGGCTGTGATGGCCTGGCGGCTTGTCCAGGGTTTCTCCCCACCTGCTGCCCAATGATTGCTGGGATAGGCTCCAGCATCTCTGCGACCCTGACAGCAGGATAAGCGGTTTGGATAATGGATGGATGGACGGATGGATGGATGGATATTTGAAACAGCTACTTTGTGCAAAGTGTCATTGTTACTGAAGATGTGATGCAAACATGTTCACTTATCTTGTTTGGTTCGTGCAAACTTGCAGGAATTTGTGGGTGCATATGACCTACTGTGTTCTATGCTTCAAATTGGTTTTTGGTTCCAGCCTCTGCATCATTATTGTTCAAGTCCCCCCCCCCCTTTTTCGCCGCAATTGCATTTGGCCAACTACACCACTCATCCGAGCCATCCCGGTCGCGCTGCTCCACCTCCTCTGCTGATCCGGGAGGGCTGCAGACTACCACATGCCTCTTCTGATACATGTGGAGTCGCCAGCCGCTTCTTTTCACCTGACAGTGAGGAGTTTCACCAGGGGGATGTAGCACGTGGGAGGATCACGCTATTCCCCCCAGTTCCCCCTCCCCCTGAACAGGTGCACCGACTGACCAGAGGAGGCGCTAGTGCAGCGACCAGGACACATCCGGCTTCCCACTCACAGACACGGCCAATTGTGTCTGAAGGGACGCCCGACCAAGCCCGAGGTAACATGGGGATTCGAATCAGCGATCCCCATGGGGATTCGAATCAGCGATCCCCATGTTGGTAGGCAATGGAATAGACCACCACACCACCCAGATGCCCTATTATTGTTCACTTTTAGAGTGCCAGCTTTGGAATTAGCAAAAACATAAACGCACATTGAGGATTCCTAACAACACTATACAATGAACCCAAGCTCTCAGCTACCATGGCTGGCTCCATCCTGGAGGTCTTCTATGGCTAGAAAAAGAAAAATACAGTCTGTGGCCCAGACTGTATAGCTGTCTCCATGGTTAATACTAGATCGGAGGAATCAAACGTAAAAAGGGTCGGTACCCATCGCCTAATTGATGGGTGAAACACAGTGGGTTAAACACCACCTAACCCTAACTCTTTTAACCCCAGCACTAACCATAACCTAATCCTAACTCTAACCTTAACCAATCATCACTTTGTTGGATCTAGTAACAACCCGGGCAGCATGGTGGCACAGTGGTTATTGCTGTCACCTCACAGCAAGAAGGTCCTGGGTTTGAACCCCGGAGTCGTCCCACCTTGGGGGGGTCATCCCAGGTCATCCTCTCTGTGGAGTTTGCATGTTCTCTTCATGTCTGTGGTGGGTTTTCTCCTGGTGCTCCAGTTTCTCCCACCATCAAAAAGACATACATGTTAGGGCTAACACTCCTGTCTGTGCCCCTGACCGAGGCAATAGGAAAAGAACTGGATTTGGTCCCCTGCCCACTGCCCCTAGCTACACAGCTAGGATGGGTTAAATGCAGAGAAAAAATTGCACAACAGGGATTAATAAAAGTAGCACAAAAAAAACAAAAAAACTTCTCCTTTAGCCCTTACCTATCAAGACACAATTGAAAGAAGTACAATTTATTTCTCAAGAGGGCTACAAGGGGTAGGTATTTGCTTTGTTAGTAAACTTTAGCTTCGTAACTATTAGCCAGAAGCACAATTAGTAGATGCACTGTACAGCTAAGGTACCAAGCACTCCCTGATAGTAGTCATGCAATCGTAGTGACCGCAAAACATATCTGATCACTATAATAGCTAGATGACAAGATAGTATGGGTAGCTGGATGACCAAGACCACAACACCTGAGAGCAGTGACGCATAGGTAAATAAATGTTTTATGTCAGCTCATCATTCACTGAAGTTCACTTTTTGATCCATCATATTGATTTGACTTTCGAAATACACAACAGATCACCGCTAATATTCCTCTGTCAGTTTACTGTTACAAACTATTGTTTAGCAACAAGCATCTTACTGTATGTGTTCGTTGTTTCCCCAATTAATGTGATCAGTTGTAAAATTACTTACCTGATAAAATTTCCCGTATCGTTTGTTGTCTTTGCCTCTTCCAATATCCAGTTACTGACAGTTGTGTGGCCAGCTGTCCAGCTGTCCTTACACAGTATTTGACCCCTCAATCTGTCCAGTCTTTTTTTGTTGCCGTTATACCTTAAAATCTCTCTGCCAGTATGCTAACAACTGAGATACACAGCTAAATTCATTCTGAATTGAATGTGCTTTTCAAATTAGGCTCCCTTTCCTCAATACCGCGTCAGGTACTCGCACCCGATCTAACATTATCCAGCAGTACCAGAAATCAAGTATCCACAAGGCCCATTATATCTTATGTACTACCTACTTCTCCGTGCTTCTTGAAGAAGAGCAAATCTGCTGCCATACTTAGTTGGTGTAATTAAAGCTGCGGTGCTTTGTGATGATAGCAAGGTTGCACGGTGTATATCACATTCTACTGCTAAAGACCAGTGTGAGCGAGGAGCCATAGTCATTGAGACACTTGTTCCTATGTCAAGGTAAATCAATACGGTGAACCAAAAGATTGTGGTATTGTTTGCATACAGGGTTTTCCACAAAAACATGACACCCCTGAATATGGATTTCCTCCTATTAAATAATTTTGCCATACTACACGGCGTAATGTCATGTCCCAAAAATATTCAATACTGCTCTTCTAGCTTTAACATATGTTCATCTGGGCCTGTACAATGCATTGAAGACTTGCATCGAGTACTATGCACATGTTGTAAATGGAAAAAGGCAAAGATTAAGTTACCATACAATCACGTGTATGCTGTAATTGCTAATACATCCTTCCATCCATCCATTATCCAAGTCGCTTATCCGAATTCGGGTCACGGGGATGCTGGAGCCTATTCCAGCAGTCATTGGGCGGCAGGTGGGGAAACACCCTGGACAGGCCGCCAGGCCATCACAGGGCCAAGGAACCATCAAACACATATCCAACCAGGACTTCAGTGAGTCCACAGTCCACCATTTCTCCATCCGCATCAGTTTAAGTGTGATGTGAGTAGCTAATTGCTAGTCTAATTACTGATACAGATCCTAGTGATTTGTTCTTTCTAGTGTTGGTTGTACCAGTCATTATCTCACAGTGTGTTATATTCCTCAATACAGAAATATGCCACTCCTGGCAAAACCTACTGTTAGAGGTTTTTTGCCATTTTCAAAACTGACTTCTGTACAAGTTGACTCGCCGGGTTACTTGTGAATCCATATTGACTGTCAACTAAATTTGAGCTTTTGCAACCATGAAGTTTAGTTTATACGCAATATTTATGACTTTATTAGTAGAGGGTTTGAAATGTGGTGACGTAAAACAGTTTTGAAAAGTATTCTGGACCCTGGAAGTCTGACAAGAATCTTACGGTGATGTATAACATCATAAATGGCACACTAAGAGGCCGATGATTCTGACTTCATTTTGAGATCTCCTTGTTTCTTCAATATGAATATAAAAAATAAGGATGTTGCATGCCTATTTTTAACCACTACAAATCTACAAAGCATTTGTTATTTTGTTAAACAAGTTACCAAAACTTTGATTAAATGACTTTTTTTTTTTAATCGAGAAATAAGAGATAGACTAGTCAACTATCACACACCCCTTCAAGAAACAGAGATTAATTTGAAAGTAATCATGAGTGTGAAAATTGCTGTTATCTTCCTACTATTCCTTTGAATGCTAACGGCCTGTCGGGCTGTGAAGTAGTCTCGGTAATAAATATTCATATACCTTTCAGGGTCTTTGTTATGTTGACTACCGTCCATCAGTATGATCTGTTGTGGCCTGAGAAGCATACATAAATGGTATAAATAAATAAATAAAAAATCAACAAAATATATAAATAATAATGACAATGAGCGAACTGGGGAAATGTGGAACATCAAAGGCACTCTCCTATCGCCGCACCATGTAAACAGTGCGTGCCTTCAGTGAGTTGAGGAGCCCTTTTTAATGATTCCATGGAAGATTGCCACATCGACAAGCATCCTGTAATAAATAAAATTAACAAACATTTCTGTAGGGTCTTTTCAAAGGGAAAGAG
The DNA here is from genome assembly GCF_029633865.1 of Lampris incognitus. Taxonomy (NCBI): domain Eukaryota; kingdom Metazoa; phylum Chordata; class Actinopteri; order Lampriformes; family Lampridae; genus Lampris; species Lampris incognitus. Next base: position 75,111,155 of record NC_079213.1, read on the forward strand.
AGCCCAATGTTTTTTTTTCAGATAAGTGGTCTATACATCCCCTGCTCTTTCCTGATTAGTCTAATCCAGTGAGAAGTGCGTGCAAGGTTTTGATTGAGTCAGCCGCCGAGGACCCCGGGGGGAACCCTCCTGATAAGTGCCTTTACCTTTCACCTCCAGAACCCCACGCACATCGCTTCGCCATATCCCACTCCCTCTAATCTCATTTGGCCCAGGAAGACATGCTCAGGCACAAGAAGCTACGATTAGCATCCTCTTTACCAGGGGATTCCATTGGCTTGGACTGCCAGTGCTGCCCTCAACCTGAGCTGCTGAAGGTACCAAATCAGGCAGGTATCTCCCTCTCTCTCTCTCTCTCTCTCTCTCTCTCTCTCTCTCTCTCTCTCTCTCTCTCTCTCTCTGTGACTGTGTGTGTGTGTGTGTGAGAGAGAGAGAGAGAGAGAGAGAGAGAGAGAGAGAGAGAGAGAGAGAGAGAGAGAGAGAGAGAGAGAGAGAGAGAGAGAGAGAGAGAGAGAGAGAGAGAGAGAGAGAGCGAGAGAGAGAGCATGTGCATATGATGGATCTCTGCTCATGCACACATATGTCTACCTCTGTATCCGCAATGCGTGGGTTCTTGTCCCACTGCGCGTCATGAGATGTATTTCCGCGACCTTCTTATATCAGCCCAAATATTGTTGAAGGAGCGTCGGCAGGCATCCTCTTTACACTACCCCCTGCCATGTTAAAGAGTGTGACGTGATAAGATGCAAACCAATGAAATTACAGAGCATGTAATTCTGAGGCAGAGTTTTACACTGCCTCAGCATTTGAAATCACTAGTGTTTCAGAACAATGCCTTTTTATGTTTCCCGCATATGAAATTTCCCAAAAAGTCTGCAGATTGGTGCGTTTCACACGGCAGGGGCATCAATACACCACCGCTGTGTATTGAGCTTGAGTTTGCAGTAGTTGTCTGCAGCTATGATGAAGCTCAGGGCACTCATCATCATCATCATCATCGGCGTACCTGTGGATCAAATTAACACGCACAGCAGTTTGCCTAGACTTTGGTTCTGAAGGGAGTGTGAATAATAAGACGAATATATATAAAGTTAATTGGAAAGCAAAAACGTATACTAGAATACAAGAAAACAAGCACAGACCTGCAAGAAACTCATTCAAACTGCGTGTGTGTGTGTGTTAAAGAGAGACTCCAGCCAGTCCTCAGAGACACAGAGCTGTGTTGGACTACCTTGTAGCGAATGTTAATGACTCTTTTGCTTGCTTTGACCACAACAGTACTATATATTTCAACACCGAGAGCAACTGTTTAATTGACGAGATACTGATACAGTGTAAAATCGACAAACAAGACCTCTGACAGCATTATGAGCATTATAACAAGCGAAGACAGTGTCAAAGTAATTGTCAATGACTTTATGTGTGGTACGTTTTTGCTGCATCAAACTTCAGGGAGTAGATCGAGAGCAACAAGGAGACACTGCAATAACCCACACGTTAATGTTGCATGAATTAAAACACAGATATTATGTACACACACACACAATTAAAACATGATGCAAACTGTAATGTATGGAAAGACTGATAAATGAACTTCTGCTCCTAGTTAATTGATAAACTTGGACTTTTGGTTTTGAACAGAAATGGATAACGATAAGGAGCAGTGGATTTTGCAGTGTGAAATGGTTTTGAAGCGGTGTCGATGGGGGAATAAAACAGGAAAAAAAACTGCACAAGATGCTTTACCATGTCAACAAATGGCTATCACCAAGTAGACGTACAGAGAATTTTACTAACTCCAATTTATAACTATGTAAGGTTTATTTATAACATCTTGATATTTATGAATTCTGTATGTAATATTGCTTTACCATGTTAATACAACTTGTCATATAATGCTGGGGAAAGGGTTTCTGCTTGGCCAGTACAGTATATCAGGAAACAACATCTTCATAATGTCAGCATTTTCATTTCGAATCAGTGGTTGCCATGTTTGGCCACACTGCCCATTGGTTTCATTGAGTGATAATGACAATGAGAGCTAATGTGTTTTTAAGGTGACTGTGCAGCCCCCCCATCCCCAACCCCCTCGCTGAGGAAAGTAAAAGTTTGAAGTTTAAATGTCATGGCGTGTCTTCAGGTTAGCAGGCAGGACAAATCAGAAGACACACGGGCTGTTTAGAGAAGCCCGTCCGGTTGAAATTACAGCCGGCAGAACAAGGCTGATAACTTGTTGTTGTAAAGTCTACTCAGCAAAGCCTGCCGTCTCCTCTGGTCTGGTCTGGTCTGGTCTGGTCTGGTCTGGAGAGCGGGGTCACACTCAGGAAGTCATCTCCGTTTGCTATTCAGTGAAATTCTGTCTGGGGAGCCAAGATTTACTGCGCGGTTTACCGGCCTGCTTGCATGTTTCTTCCCTGCATGTTGAAGTATTTTGTGGGTCTGTTTTTGTTTGTTTTAAGCAATGTGCATTGTGTCATAAATCAAGCGTCCAACAATGGGGCGTGTAATTTAGCATCGGGTAGCTGACAGCGCGTCCTCCTTACAGTGATCTCCCCAAATCACCGCTAACCACGGCGAAGCAACTTCCGCGCGCACGTTGCAGTGACGGAGCGTGCGGATGGAGTCCACAAAGCGCATGCGCGTGTGGCCGTAGCACCCCGAGCAAAGCAAGTGGTCCCCCCCCCCCCCCAACCGTTTTGGTTTCTGCGCGTGGCGCATCTCCTGCACGCGATGCGAAGTTGAAACAAACAGGCCCATGTCGCGCGGTTTGGTTATTTCGCGCAGGCTTGACTCGATTATTTGTGCGCGTGTGCGTGCGCGTGTTTACGCTTGCGTGGAGTGTAAAAAAAACAGACGCGCGCTCTCTTTATATCTGCCTGAATAAAGTATTGGTGTAAATCACTTTCCCGACTGGCACAGCACATTAAACAACCGTGGCGTGATTCCTTTTCTCTCAGCTCACCCATTCCCTTCTTTCTTTTTTTCTTTTCTTATCAGCTCGTTCACTATTTCATTTCTTTTCAAATGAGGATTCAGGGGACCCCCAAATTCAAGCCCGGGTCTTCAAACAACAGAACTACGGTTTACTTTTCTCTCGTCAAAATGGTATCCCAGATCCAATTTTAGATACGCCGGATTTAGCAATGATGATTTTCGCTTCTTTCAGAGACATTATTTAATATTCCGGAATGGGATCAGTCGTATCCCCAAACAATTCCTCAACACTGACACACATCTGGCATCGACACCAGTGTAACAATACGAATGTATTTCTGATAAATGAACTGGGGGCCGACCTGGGCCTATATTCTCCACTTTCTCTCCGCGTGTTGTCCCTGTCAACGCAATCACCACATCATCTTCATCATCATTATCATCATCATCGTCACCAACAGCTTCTTTGGGGGGACTTCTTTTGATTTAGGAAATTGCCATGGCTAATAGAACCAGAGTCTGCCTGGCTATTTAACAAACTTAATTTTGTAATGATGATTTCAGAGTGACATCAAAAATAAAAAAGGAAAAGAAAAATGAAAACAATAACGCAAATGACCCCATGGCTTTCAATTAAAAGTGTCACGCCCCTCACTTTTGTTCCATCTGTTTTATGTTTTGGACTGAAATGTGAGAGAAAAGAAAAGCGCCCATATATACCAGTGTCTCTTCCCTCATTGACTTTTATCACTAAATGAAGCATATAAATGACCTGAAAGCGCTGGCTGTCGCGTTAAATTAAATAAAATAAAGAACAATTATCCTCTCTGATCCTGCGCTGAAAGGACTCCGCGGAGAGAGATAAGACAGATTGGGTTCGTCTCTCTGGTGCCCGAATAAAAACGTCAGGGGGGAAGAGTGGAGAGAACGCATTTAGGCTTGTCTATAATTTCAAATCATAATTCCCCCCCCCCCATTATAAACCTCGGATGCCATTCATTGTCGGGTTATTTATTTTCAGCACTGAATCATCCCAGTTGATTTGCATACACAGCCCTCGATGTGTGGACCAAGACCGCCGCGTGCTCTTTTTCCTCGGGTTACCCGGAAGCGGAGCGGGCCTGCACCGACGGTCCTACGTATATAAGCACAGCCTGTTAAGAGTAGCCTCGCATATTAAGGTGCTAATTGGTCTGTTGTGAATCATGCGAATCCAAATTGGGTCCATGCATTTCTTTTCTACTGCAACTCCTGAAAGTAATTATAGTAAATGTCTAATTTCAAAGTTGAATTAGGATGCTTCCGGGGGGGGGTGGGTGGGTAGGGGGGTTGATGTAAAACTTCACATTTCGGTTCATTGAAGTATCATCCTAATTTACAGGCCCAGATAACAGCTAAGTCTGTCATAAAAATCTAAGGCTGCCCCCCCACCCCGCTTTCCCTCCCTCCATCCCCAGTATTGAATTGCACCTTGGGCAATAGTGCAGAATCGTGAATCTTAACTTCTCGCGGCATATGTTCCTGGCAGATAAGTAAACAATTTGGATGGGGAATGATTTTTTTTTAATTAATACAGTAATATGCACCGCGGTCCCTCCAATCCTATTCGCCATCCTGGTGACAAAGACCCAAGTAGCTGGGTAAACGAGATGCTGCCATACGTTTTAATGCAAGTGTCATGGAAACCATGGCTGAGTTTCTCTCTCTCTCTCGGTCGGCCACACAAAGTGAAGGTAGGTCTGCGGAGCTGACTTCATTCGCTTGCTGCACACCTACGTACCGAGGAGAGATTTAAGAGTTACTCGCAAGTCTTTACACGTCCACACATGTGTGCAAGAGTTGGGAATATGCTGAGCTTTGGCAAGACAAGCTCACAGGCAACGCAGAGCAGACGCGCGCGCGCAGGCGGGTATACGCGCGCGCGCACGCACATGTAACCTATATGTGTTGCAGGATTATTAAAGAAGGAAAAGTTCCACCAGACATTTGCAAGACGTGTTGAGCTCGAAAGGTAAAGTCACATTTATAACCTACGGGATCATTTAACCCGTAATTAAGTAAAGTTAAAAAAAAAGAAACGCTCCCTCTTGAAGTGATTAAGCAGTCAGACGAGTCGGACGAGCGGAATCCCTCCCGGCGGGGAGGCCTCTCCTCAACTGTCAAACATCAAAGACCCGCAACCGGTTCATTCAGTGCCACGAAAGTAGCGCACACTTGCATGCCACGAGCGTGTTTGGAACCTGTTAGAAACGAATGAACCGCGGCCAAATACAGAGGCCAGGACCAGGCCTGGTTCCGAACAAGACCATGCAGAGGGCTGACAGCGACACACGGACAGGCTCGATCAGCTAACGAGGTGTGCTAAGATCAACCCAGCTCATGACACGTTATAACTTTTGTGCTGACTTTGTCAGCAGGGTCCAGTAATTTGGGTTGCGGGTCAAGTTAGGACTCTAGCGCAAAAAATCCTAAAACCAATCTTACAGCACATGTCAGTTCTTACTGTGGGGCATTATTATTGTTATTATTATTATTATTTTAATTTTAGATGAACAGTAATTCTAAAAAAAACCAACAAAAACAAACATGTCAATGTGTCCTTGGCTGTGCCATCCTGCCACGCTCAACATCCCCCAAAACACCTGTGAATATAATCCACTTGACCTTTTGTAGTCTGGTTTACCTGGGAACCTACATTACAAATACAGAAGATTGATTTTCTTGAAGACAGATTGTCTTTATTCGAAATGTCTTTGCTCAGCAATTGAACAAAGAACAGAGGTATCAACCTTCTGGATACATTTTCCTTTCCATAACATGACAGGTTTTAAATTACCATCTTAGATAAAAAATACACATATAACTTCTTGAATTCAAACAGAAGTTATCTTCATAACAAAAAACAAAACAAAATAAAATAAAAAAATAAGACGTGTGTGACTATTAGCACGGAACCACAGGAGAAAAATGCAAATTTAAACATTGGATGGTAATGGTGTTTGTGTTTTTTTTTGTCCTCTTGTCGTCTTAAATAGACCGTTTTATGTGCCAGCTCGTTAAATATAAACAACCCGTATATATCCAACCTATAGGTCCTGATCTGACCCTATCCATAACATCGTAAAATCACCAGTGCCAAAATGTGGACTAATACTTAGTTAGGCCTATTATACAGGAAAGGAAAAAGAAAATGTGCAAGCCAATTGTCCAAACCAAAAAAAAAAAAGTAGAGCAATTATCAACACAAATTATCATAGCATCGAAATGTACACAATAAATAAAGTTAAAGGCCTCCGTTTTTTTTCTGGCTGCCATAAACGTTATAACATTTACAAATTCTTACAGTTCACAGGGCACCTTCCTTACACCTCAGGTCAGGGACGTAGTAGCGTTTGATTCCTTGCAAAGTTTCGTTTTATTTTTTTTTCTCAATTTTTTTTTTTTGCCACAACAACGTCCAAGGCAAGTTGTGTGTGTGCCTCTTTTTTGCCGCGCTGTCCGTATATATATGTATGTATATATACATGCATGTGGGTATTCAAGTGAATTAGAAAGAGAGAGTCTCGGGCGCTACATGGCGGTGGCATGTGCGGATGAGTATGGGTCTATCCCAGTCTTGGTCATACCTGGAAAAAGTATGTAGGCCACGGGGGGCTGTAAACTTGACGCCGACCAGGCCGTGCAGTTGCACGGGACGACGTAGCCCGGGTTCGTGGGCGACGGGTGGGTGTGGGTGTGCTGGCTCGGGCAGCCCAGACTGCCGAACGCGCCGTTCTGGTATCCCAAAGAGGAGGCGTACGGCAACGTGCTCGCACTCAACGTGTGGGGCATCTCCGTCATCTTCTGGATGGCGCTGGAGCTGAACTGGCTCGGGTCGAGGAAGGAGTAGGGCGCCGACGTCGGGGGCTGCAGGAAGGCTCTGGCTTTCTCTGACGAGCCCAAAAGAGAGTCCGCGGCCGACACGGGCAGTCCTTTCAAATGGTCCGTGTCCCCAAGGTAAGGCAGCGGGAAAACGTAGCGGTCCTTCTTCAGCAGGTTCTTGGGCTTGCGCCGGGGTCTGTACTTGTAGTCGGGGTGCTCTTTCATGTGCTGAGCCCGCAGCCTCTTCGCCTCGTCGATGTAAGGTCGCTTCTCCGACTCGGAGAGCAGCTTCCACTCCGCGCCGAGCCTCTTGCTGATCTCCGAATTGTGCATTTTGGGGTTCTCCTGTGCCATTTTCCTCCTCTGGCCCCGGGACCAGACCATGAAAGCATTCATGGGTCTCTTGATGTGATCGACCGGTTTGGACATTTTTACAAGCCTCGCTTCTTCTTCTTCCTTTTTTGGAGTTATTTATTTTCTTATCTGTTTATCCTCAGCGCGAACAACGAGACAAAGTTCGTTTCTATGCGGAAAAGGAAAGCTTATTTTACCTGCGCTCGCTGCCAGATACCGGTCATGCCACTTCTGGGATGTTTGGAGAGGGAACGCGAAGAGACGGCGCCGACAAATAAAATTTTTTAAAAAAGGGAAAAAGAAAAAGAAAAGCGGATGAAAGAAAGAAAATCCAGTGCCCGATTTCCAGAATTAAGACACCGCGTGCGCTTAAGTCCAGTTTGTCTGTGTTCGGCACTGGAGAGACCGGAGACCGGCAGAGAAATCCACAAAGGTGAAAAGCGATGTTCCGCAGCTTTGGAGTCGTAAAGTGTAGAAGTAAATGGTGGTGGTGTTGTTGTGGTCGTGTGTGTGTGTGTGTGTGTGTGTGTGTGTGTGTGTGTGTGTGTGTATGTGTGTGTATGTGTGTGTGAGTGAGTGTGTGTTTTCTTTCTTTCTTTCTCAGAGGTTTCTCGTCTCGCGAAGCACCTGGCGCGGAAATGAGCGGAAGCTCGTGAATACGAGCCAAAAGCGGCGAAGTTCAAAGGCTGGGCTGGTTTGGTCTGCACGCAATCTGACATAATCGCAGGGCGTTCACTGGCCAACCTGAGCGCCCAATCAGCACAGAGACCGACTATAATACCTTCACCAAAATATGTACATTACAACATAAACAAAGACCAGATAGAAAGGGGGGCTGCTCAGGATCCCTCCCCCGAATCCTTTTAATGACTCCCAACAAACGCGGACCTTCAACCTCTCTCCAGTAAAACCTGACTCCTATCCAGGGACTTGACACTTCCGCTGCCCTCCGCGGGGAAACGTGCCGCGTGTTAGACGCTGTCAGTAATACAACAGGGGCACTTTTAGACGGACGCTTTGTTTCGCCTACAGACGCAGTCGTCCCCGTACCGCGCGGGGATTCGTCTCATACGGGCTGCGAAAACATCACGTTTCCACACAGCCAAGGCCACAACTGAGTTTAAGCCATACCGCTTGTTAGACTAACAAGCACTTCGCCAGTTGCCTCTCACCAGGCAACATCGCCATCCAGACGAGTTTAAAGCTTAGATTAACTTTCACCCACCCCCCCCCACACACACACACATACACGCGTGTTGCAGCCTATGTTCCTTTGCAAATATCGCTAATTTCTCATCAAACGAGGACCCCCCTACGCACGCACGCACGCGCGCGTACGCTTCTGTTACTTCACATCTTTAATTACAAACTCCACAGCTTGTTCTCCAATTCTACGACAAAGATTTGTAATTTATCCTGAAGTCCAGCTGTCACCAACATCCCCCCCCCAAAAAAACACAAACCAACCTACAAACACCAAGAAAATGTTGTGTCGACTGAACACATTTTCACATAGGCTACAGTCATTGTCGGCCTGTAATTGTTGAATTACCTCACAACAATTTGACAGTCGGGATTTAAAGAGGCACAGAAGGATCGTTTTAATATGCAAATGGCTTTGAATGAGGACCGCTGCTTAATAACCCCCGGGCTAATGCGCGTAATATATGACGGTCCTTCGGTTGTGATTATTAAACCAAACGCAGCCGACGAGGCGGCTCTCTGTGAAACACCGCCATCTGAGGCGTCGCTGTCAGGATGGCCGAGCTTTGGCTGGTTACCGCTAAGTAACTTCCTGCCAGGTCTGGGACTTTATTTCAAAAAGTCTTAGGCCTACAATGCCGACCCCGACCCCCCCCCCCCGCCAACACGCACGCGCACGCGCACAATTTGAAAGATGGCTTGACGAGAATAAGTCAAAAATCGCAGATCCTATACTAATAGTTCACATAAAGGTGACGTAAAACATGAAAACTAAACACAACATTGTTTAACATTGTTGTCAGCCGCTGGTTTGTGGTTTCAACAGTAAACTTGTGTGAATACTATCCGGACCGCTGACATTACACAACAAGTAACATGTCATGCTGGACCACGATCAGCCTGTCTTTCCAAACAAACGGAGTTTATTCCTGTAATCCAGATCTCTCTCTCTCTCCCTGTCTGTCTGTCTCTCTCTCTCTCTCTCTCGCTCTCTCCCTCATTCTCCCACTCCTTTCGCATGTACACACGCATGCGTAATGGATGGGCTGTAACAACGAGATTGTCGTATCTTGATGTTTTTTCTTCCCCCAATCTTTAATTACATTAAAAAGTATTCAAAGTCGTCAGCGTACGACGACTCTACACTTCTCCTCCTCAGTCTTAGATAATCCAGCGAATAATGCAACCTGCGGCTGGGGACGTTTGCACTGGAGGCGCCGACTCCGTGCTTTCTGCAGAGGGGCTCGACCTGAGAATGGGTAGGCTGCGACGTTCACCTGCAACACGGACGTATACTAGCTCTGCATGCCTGGTTGTGTTTGACGTATTGTGACAAGTTGTGAAATGCGGTTATCTCTCGGCGAGGAGCGTATGCACTCGGACGTGTGGATGCCATACTCGCGGCAGCTTAGTCTTCATTTGGAGATGAGTGAAGGAGATAACGGGGAACTATTTTGCGGCTGAACCTCCTACTCACGGGGGGGAGAAGTGCGCCGTGTATCTTATTCAAAAACCGGTTGTCTAATAAATGCATGGCCCGGAAGTTCCCTCGACAATTCAGCGGGATAATGAGCAACGCAGTAGGTTTGGATTGGTCTTGGATTGTCAGGATTACTGTTTCCATAGTCAGTTTCTTTTATTTTTACTTCTCTTTTTTAAAAATATCAGTCTTATTATATATCCAGCATAGTTTTTGATGAACATTGCAAAATAGTTTAGTATTTATAATAATAATAATTATTATTATTATCATTGTTATTATTATTATTACATTATTATCGTTTTGCTGACTGCAACATTATAAAAACTAAGAGGATAATAATAAACGTCAAACAACCAACAAATGTAAATAAATATCAAACAATAATAAAGAAAGAACAAACCAATGTCTTTACACCGCCTGTTTAGAAAAACCCATCCGGTTATTGAACATGTACCAATCGCTGTGAACAAGAAATTACCTAAAATCTATTTTAACCCTTTTTTCCTCCTTTTTTTCCTTTGTTCATTATTGTCAAACACTGATCTAAACGGCAGAACTCGTGTATACACACACACCCACACACACACATCCACACCCACGTGCACGCACGCGCGCACACGTGCACCCTCACGCACGTACATGTGCGCGCACAAGTTACGCACGCTTGCACAAAACCGGGATTATTTTAGGACACATGTCCATCCATCTTCCCTTACAATGTGAGTGGGTAGCGACGTGACATAGCAAGAGCCTATTAGCCAACTTGGGCTCCCGTGGAGAGCACGAGGTAAGCTCCCCTACCGTAACTGTCCATGGTGCTGGAGCGGTAAGTGGCTTTCTCTACTGCAAACTTCACGTCCTCCTCCAAACTCTCAAAAGCTAGGGTTGACATTTCAATGCCTTTTATTCTGTTTCCACCCTATTTAGTGATGGTTCTCTGTGGGGATATATATATATATATATATATTAGAAACCAAGAGAACCCAAACACTTCCACAACTTCTTAGCATAGTCTTTTCAAGTGTCATTTATGTTTGCAGGTTGTGCAAAATAGCTCTGGTCACTATTTTAAATTGAGAAAAAATAAATAAAGAAATAAAATAAAGAAATTCGAAACATCAACTGTAGAAATATGATTTCTTTAACAATATAAGTCGTCTCCATCTGATTCTGGTATCAGTGAGATTGCTCTGTTTACTGAGCCAGGCCTCAGCCAACTGAACACATGTGGAATATGATACACATCCAATACAGCACGTACCTTTCTATTGGTTGGGGCAAATGGATGTGAAGTTATTGTTTGCAGGATTATTATTTGTTCATTTTTTTGACGAATGTGCTGATGGATGGATGGATGGATGGATGGATGGATGGATGGATGGTTAAATGATTGAAAGTAGCTATTTGGGACAAAAGTTTTCATTCGTCACACACGCTGGCAAAAGCAAATGAAACCCATCCCTCACCCACTCGCTAAGTTAACAGACTTGGCTGCAGACCAGATACGGAGATCTCAGCTCCGTGCCAGCACTATATGACTTCCCCACAACGTCCACAATAAATGTGATGCCCAAATTGTTCACAAACGGATACTATAACAAAGCTCTGGTGTATAAAACATAGGTGCATATCCCCTTTGCTTCATGCATTAGTTAACTATTATTCCAATTTTAGGCTTTAGTCTCACCAAAGCTATGTAATCTAGTTTTGGCTAATTTGAGTCAATAATCACACCAGGGACCACTCCTCGAGCCCCAATAACACTCCACAAAACACACACATTTTAATAGCAGCTGTGTCACACAATTAAAACAAGGCCTCGTCTCACCCATGTGGGAATAGTTTCAAAACTCAAACTAAGCCTGTCTGCTGAGATTGTCTCATGCTAGATCACCTTTTCCAGCGTCTGCAAATGTCAACTGTAACGACGTGAGAAATAATCAAAATAACAATGAGCGATGCACTACCAGCATGGAACATACACTAAATAAGATGCACAAGCCTATTGGCCACATCTTCTCTCCCATAGGATGCTGAGGATAAAGCTACATAGCTTACAAAGCGCTGAAACGTTGTCAGAATAACCGAATAAAATACAAGAGAATAAAAATGAACAGAGGTGACCAAGGGTTCAAGGCACCGAGGTAATAGTGAAAGGATAGGGGCAATGCTTCAAAGACCAAGAGGTCCACAGCACACAATTATACAATACAATTAGGATTAAAGGGGCAAAACAGAGATAACAGTAGATAGGGATAAATTATCACAAAAGGAAAGATGTGACTCTCTTTTGACCTTCGTTAAGGGGGGGAAAGCTCATTTGGAGCCGGCCTTCCTTGCAGGGGAATTTGAGCTTTTCACATGAGACTGTGACTCACTAGATAAGATTTGAGTATAAAATGAGATTTTGCACCTCTTCCAAACAATTATACACTTAGTATTTCTAACAGAACAATATGGGCATAACATCAGGGGCTGCATGGTAGTCCATGATGTTATGCAATGCAACAACAGGGGTACATCACCCCAAAAGCAATCATGCGCTTTCACACACTGTCTGGTCTAGTGTACGTGGCAAAAATTCTGAATTTTCTGTTTGAAAAATATTTGGCGAAGATGACAAGTTGACAGTATATGAAAGTTGGCAGGTATTCTGATACTAGCTGAACTTTATTTTTTCTTTTTCTCGTCGTGTAGAAGCTAACTTTTTGTCTGGCCTGCAGACAACACCACTGTCAGTCACTTCCCCATGCTGACTGGTCAGTTTAATCGCCCATTTCCATGGTAACCATGCACGTGCATTAATGTGCGACTGTGTGCAGCTTTGAGGAAAGAAGTATAGTGACGAGAAGCAGCACAGGGCCAAGAACATACGATTGACTGATGGTTCACATCCAAGTGAGTGTTTGTTTGCCCTTCGCTTAGTCTTCTTGTTTAATGGTCAGCCTTGTCAAACGCACAACTGGCTTTGCAGACTACCGACTTGAGCCGGTTCGTAACACCGAACAGTAGCACGTTTATAAGCTGCGCACTGTACCACACCCATGCACCGCAAACATTTGCATCCAAGTCACAATAGTACTGTTATTTGCTATGATATACTCCATTTTTGTGTACTGTTGCTTAAGACAGCCCTATCTTACGAACTGAACTGCAAGGTAATCAGTTATACAGCACACATGTTGAGTATTTGTTTGTCTTGTACATCTTTGTTAACAATCAAGTGTGGACAGATTTGTCCCCCAGGGGGTGTGTGTTCACCCCGGACAGTCAGCCCTGTTTTTACAACACACAAACATCTGTTGTTCTGGGCATGTGTATCATCAGTATAGTATGTGTATGTATTTATATGCATGTATGTATGTATGTGTATTATTGTATCTAGTTAGTGAGCAAATGGCACTAACTAGGATAGGGAATATTGATGGTTGACTGTTAAAATTTAATTTAAGGACCTACATACTGAAAGTTTAGACAATGTAAGAATAGCATTTGGCATACCCAGGAGAGGTCATAGAGGTCTCAATGCCAGAGATTCAACTGGATCTGTTCAGCTTCTGTGTGCCCATAGTAGGACAACCTGAACAAACAGGGCAGACAGGCTACAGATCAAACTTGCTAATTCAAACTACTAATCCTCCTCTTATCCTACCACTTGCTTTATTTATTTATTTATTCATTCATTCATTGGTTCATTTATTTATTTTTGCTTTCACTGGCTATAACCTATAGACCCAGAGGTCCATGAGTCAGGTTTTTGAATTCAGGACTAACAATGACAACTGATAGTCCCCCAAAAATGTTTATCAGCAATCCAACTCAATCCTTTTCTATCTCTGCTGTTTTGCAGACTTCATACATGCTGGGTTGGAGATGTTGGGACACGGTTAGTGGACAAACATCTGCTACTGGGAGCTGGACTGTAGGTATAGTAGAACCAAACCCAACAACAGTGAAAAGGCGAAAAGCAAAAGCATAAACATGAGAATATTTAAGTGAATGCACTTGAGATTTTTAATTGATTTTGCTGAAAGACGTGTTTCGGTGTTGTGAGCTATCAGTTTGCATCTGAGAAGACAAGTAGTTGACAAGATGAAGCCCTTATTAGGGTTCCCATTGGAAATGGTTTCTGTAATTCCCTGCAAATCACCAGACTTTGAATATAAATGTGTCTTTTTCCTCTGTTTTATTTGTTGTTTTTTTTTTTTTGTATCCACATTTTCTCCAGTGTTTTCTAAATTGGTTCACAAAAAAACACTTGCATGAAAGAAATGTTGTCCCATGTTTGTTTTGAAAACCGAGAAAGAATTTAATTATTAGACATCCTGATTACGTTGGAAATGCCATCCGTTTGTGTGCCATGTTAAACTTCTCCAAGTAACTTGATGTTTGCCTCTCTGTGATAAGTCTCCACGTGGTTTTATACTGATCTTTTCTTTTGGGACGATCTCCAAATCATCCTCTCCAATACACCTGCCACTCATATGTCCACCTGCACCCGATGAAAGATGCAAATCTGGATGTTTGTAGTTTTGGCGTTCCTGCCTGCAACTCGTAGTTCATCATTCTCTGGAATGATACGATTTCTCCTCAAACCTTCGATCAAGACTTCATTCGTCACACAATCATTTACTTAACAGTTAAAAAAATTTCCTTTTATTATAAGCACTGGTGCCACCTATTTTGAACGGCAACAGTTTTTTGGCTGTTGTTCTGTTGCTAGGTGACCCATAAACTGCTGGCTAATGTGCCACATTTAAATGTATGCACGGCGGAACGGATGGATGGATCTGTGGTAGCCGTTAATTCACAAGCAGACAAAACCGCAAAACTTGAAAAGAGGATATAACCACAACTCTAAGACTCTGGAGGGATGGACTGAAGGCTGAAATGGTCTGACCCCCCCTCCCCCCTTCCCTCTTTCTCTCTCTCTCTCTCTCTCTCTCTCTCACACACACACACACACACACACACACACACACACACACACACACACACACACACTATCTCTCTTTCAAATTGAGGGTCCATTGTAGGATGTCAAACAAAAGGTTTTTTATCAGAGGCTCTTAATGTAACCCCCTCCCGTCACTCTCTTGGCCACCAACTCGTTCTTCTCTTCCTCTCTTTTCTCATTCATTTATTCCACTGTGTGCGGAAATAGGCTGGGCAACAATTAATTTCAGAGTGAATTCAGGCAGGATCTATTACCCCTCTCTGCCTCTATTGCTCTAATGGAAATCTATTTCACTTCTCTTTTGTGTCCAATATAATTTAATGCCCATTTTATTAATGGCCTGAAATAATTACGGAAGGCTTTTGTGATTCTTGAGTATGTTTCATTTAATTGTGTAATAAATGTCTAATCAGAGCTCCCATCTGAAGCCATTATGGCATTAAAATTAACAATTACGCCACAAATGTCTCGGTGAATGCGTTGGGGTCTATAGAAATTGTTGCTGATAACAAGACACATATAAATCATTCATGAGAATTTTTTTTCAGAGAAAAGCAGAGTGAGAGATAGGAGGATGGGAGGGAGAGAAAAGAAGAGAAGAAAGAGGCTGAGTTTTCTTTATTCCATTGAAAAACGGGGATGGCCAAAAGATAGGGCATTTTAAAACTGTGTCACCCTCTCCACTTCCTTTCTTCCCCTGTCTCTCTCTATCTCCCTTTAATTTGCCTTCCTCTTTATTTTTGAAGTGACAGATTTCACTTTGGGAATTCATTAACTGTTAACTTGGGTGATAAAATATCTATCAGACCCTCTGCCCGGTTCCTTTTCTAAGCTGCATGGCGCCCCGGTTCAGCGTTGTGGGTGACCGAAGGCAATTAAAGAGGCTTCACAGTCGCTTACTCTCTCAGTGTCACTTCCTCTATGAAAACAGGGAGGCTGCTCAACATACCAGCAAGAATTGTTTTCTTAGTTGCCAAGTATACAAATTTCATGGTATGGGAAAACTCCATCTGCCGCTAAAAAGCCCTCGTCAGTTCCTCTGTGTCATTTCCAAGCTAATATACTACAATTGGTTTTGGTGAATCTATTTCAATGGCATAAGGTTTGGGTCTCCTTTGTTCTCTATTACCATGATGTGCATAGCACCTCCCGAGGCAATGGGGTCCTGACCAGACCCTTTCAAGTACAAAATCACATATAAAAATCATGCAAAAGAGTCTAGGGTGTTACTTTGATGTAGCCGTCAACTCCCAGTCAGTAATGAAGAGGTTGATTTTCTTCCGATTGGGACGGCTCTCTTTTTGAATCAAGCCATCTTCGGTAAGTTTCTCAATATCGGCCATCTGTGTCTGTCCCCGAAAGAGCAATGAAGACAGCAACTGCCGCTGCTGGAGTTTTGAATTATTCACCGGCCAACTACTTGTACTGCTCCAGCCGGGGATATACGAGAGTGAGTGAAATTATTAATTTCCCATTTTCCTTGACCATGCTGTAAAGGAGGTCTAGCTTGTTTGTTAAATAGATTGCATTCGTTTTCAGGATTTTCATTATAAATCTTCACACTGATGGCCATGGCAGTACAGACTGGAAAGATTGGAAAATTTACAGAAAAAAAGTTTGAAAATATATTTTACAATCATCTCTGATCCGCAGTGTCTTCCAGTTTCATTTTTCCCAACAAGTATTTGGTAAATTATCTTTTTTTTGGGGAAAAAAATAAGTATATATTAGTGAAGACATAGCCATCTTGTTAATGTCACAATTTCACTTAACTTATTTCTGTGTATCATCTAATCCAGGTTCGTGTTAAAACAATGTCCCCCAAATCTTGTCAAGACTGACATATTAATCTGGACAGCACTGTACCTTATACAAATTCATAGAATTCTCAATAAAATAAAACACTAACGTTTTCATCATCACTTAGTTCAGAAGCTTTCACGAAGTATTCATGTAGCATCTACATGGAATGTAATGAAATATGCAGGTACATTTGCTAACAATGATGTCTGCAGTACGATCACTGTTTCATAAGTGGCCTGGCTGTCAAGCCATCTAGGCTTCTTTCAGGTCATTTGTTTTTAATGTCCTGCACGAATTATATCTTGAAATTTATATTTAAAATCATTCAGAAGCTGCGTGATCTTCTAGCTGAAGAAAGTTGGAATGCATAAGAAATACAGACATAAGAAACACCAGAGAGAATGACAATCATACATACAAAGATTTCACCCTTGACAGAGCAGGGAAGGTTATTTCTAACTCATGGTGTCTGTAATTATGACAGAAGAAATCAAAAATATTTAACAATATTGTCACGGACTCAGCCGGGACCTTCAGTTCCTCCTAGCTCTCTACCCACCCCTACTCTGTGTGCCCCTGCACAGCAACCATACCTCCACAACCTCCTATCTGTTCACCAGTGATCTGCTGCCAACTGTTCCCTACAAAACTCCTGCCACACCCACCTGAACACCCTCTGCACCACGCATCAGCCAATCACCTGTCAGCCCGCCAATTCTGCCACACACCTACCTGTTGCCTGGCTCCTCATTAGTCTCTCTAGTATACAATGATGAGCCAAAACGTTAAGACCACCTGAGCATCCAGGTAGCACAGCGGTCTATTCCATTGCCTACCAACACAGGGATCTTGGGTTCGAATCCCCATGTTACCTCCGGCTTGGTCGGGCGTACCTACAGACACAATTGGCTGTGTCTGCGGGAGGGAAGCTAGATGTAAGTAGGTGTCGTGGTCGCTACACTAGCACCTCCTCTGGTCGGTCGGGGTGCCTGTTCAGGGGGGAGGGGGAACTGGGAGGGGGGGACAGTGGGATCCTCCCATGTGCTGCATCCGCCTGGTGAAACGCCTCACTGTCAGGTGAAAAGAAGCGGCTGGTGACTCCACATGTACAGGAGGAGACATATGGTAAATTACCCAGGATCCGCAGAGGGGGTGGAGTAGTGACTGGGATGGCTCGGAAGAGTGGGGTCATTTTCCGGGTACAATTGCGGAGAAAAAACGGGAGAGAAAAAAAAAATATTATGACCACCTGCTTAATATGCTGTTGGTCCTCCTTGTGCCGCCAAAACACTGACCTGCTAAGGCATGGACTCTATAAGACCCCTGAAGTTGTCCTGTGGTATCTGGCACCCAAACATTAGCAGCAGATCCTTCAACTCCTGTAAGTTGCGAGGTGGAACCACCATGGATAGCACTTGTCGGTCCAGTGCATCCCACAGGTGCTAAATTGGATTGAGATCTGGAGAACTTGGAGGCAAGGGCAACAGCTTGAACACTTCATCATGCTCCTCACACCATTCCCTAACAATGTATGCAGTGTGTCAGGGCACATTATTCTGCTGAAAGAGGCCAGTGCTATCAGGACATACCATTGCCATAAAGGGGTGTACCTGGTCTGCAACAATGGTTAGGTACCAGTTAGCTCACCTCTGTTGTTTGCCAGATCGTAAACTGTACTCCTGCCAGTTTTCGTATCCTGCCCGTCTGTTCTGTTCTGCCCGAGTTTTACTCGTTCCTTTAAGTGACCTTGAATTCTGCCTTATGATTCTGTTCCTCTGCCTGGTTGGAATGAATTTTGGCTTTGGACCTTGGAACTATCTGTGGTTTGAATAGCCTAATCCCTTCAGTAAAGTTACTGTTCTTTACTTTATTCCTTCCGCTGGTCTGTGATTCTGCATTTGAGTCTTTCCTGACCTGTGACAGTATGAGCTGGCCAGAAATGGACACAGCAAAATTTCAGCATCTCTGTGTTCTGATGGACAAACAAGAATCCACACTGAATGCTTAACAGCGGCATATGGCCACTGTCACATGGTATCTGCAAACCCTTGCTAACACTGCCGACAACCTGCCAATGCAGTGGCATCCTCTCCCTCACCACCATCCGCGCTGCCTGTGCAGCCTCCAATCCGGGAGCCCCACCTGCCTCTTCCCAGTCATTATAGCGGTGAGCCAGGATTCTGTCATTCCTTCTTGTCAGTGTTCTCTGGTGTTTGAGTTGCAGCCTTCCACCTTCCCTTCTGATCGCTCTCGTGTCACCTTCATCATCACTCTCCTGGAAAGTTGAGCTAAGGAGTGGGGAACATTCATATAGGAGGCAAACTCTCCTGTCTGTGCCACCCTGGATAGTTTTACCAGAGAGATGAAGGTGTTCAACAGATCTGTCAGTGGCAGAGAGGCAGCATGAGTCATGCTTACAGGCATGGCAAGGAAAGAGGTCAATCTCAGATTTTGCTATTTACTTTCGTGCACTAGCCGCTAACTGCACATGGAACTCTGATGCCCAGTATGATGCCTTTTTTAATGTCTGACATCATAAAGATGAACTAGTTACCAGGGAATAGCCTAGCACCCTTAGCATTCTCATTGACTTAGTTATCCGGATAGACACCAGGCTGTTGTAGTGACAGCAGGAAAGAGTAACCAGTCACCCTCAGTTCTTTCTCTGTAGAGCACCGGCAACAAAGTCAGCCCCAAGCACCACCGACCTCAAACCTATGCAGGTGGATCAGACTCGTCTGTCTCCAGCTAAACATCAGTGATGTGTCTCTACTGTGGCCAGCCTGGACATTTCATCGCCACCTGTCCGCTAAAAGGCAGTGCTTGCCAGCAGATTGGAAGTAACTGGTGAGCATCCTCCCTGTGTCTGAACCTCCCATAAGAAGTTATCTGTTGACAGCTAACCTAGAGTGTAAGAATCAACACCTAGAGCTAGCCATGCTGCTAGACTCGGGAGTGGATGAGAGCATGAACAACACAGCACTGGTCAGACAGCTTGGCATCCCCACACACGAGTTACCCCAGGCCTTGCAAGCCAGTGCCCTCAACGGGAAGCCACAGTAGAGTGCATCACTGAGCCTGTCACCCTCCTTTCCTGGCAATCACCATGAAATGTAAGACAACCTTCAAATAGACTAGGTCAACAATACTATTCTTGGATGGAGTACTTACCATCTGTCTCAGTGTTTGTCCTCAGCCCTGAGACCTAGGAGTTCAACCAAACCCAAGGAAGAGCTCCCTGACCTATCTGCTGTCCTCACCAAGTATCTGACCTGAAACCTGTATTCAGCAAGTCATGGGCCACCTCACTTACTCCTCACCACCCATATGATTGTGCCATTAAGCTATTTCCCAGAGCTGCCCCCCCCCCGCCCCAAGAGGAGGCACTACTCCCTGACTGGTCCATGAACAAGTATATCACTGATGCCCTGGCTTCTAGCATCATTCATCCCTCTTCTTTTCCCGCTTGTGCTGGCTTCTTTGTGGAGAAGAAAGATGAGTCCCTTTGCCCTTGCATTAACTACCACCACCTGAATGACATCACCGTTAAGAACTGCTACCCATTGCCACCAATCACTTCTGATTTTGAAAACTTGCAGGGGGCAACCATTTTTACCAAGCTGGACCCCCAGAACGCCTATCATCTAGTCTGCATACGTGAAAGGGATGCATACGTGAAAGGGATGAGTGGAAGACAGCATTCAACACTCCCGGTGGTTACTATGAGTACCCGGTAATGCCTTTCAGTTTGACTAATGCACCCACTGTCTTTCAGGCTCTGGTCAATGACATGCTGCATGATGTGATCAATAAATTCCTCTATGTGTGCCTTCATGACATCCTGGTTTTCTCCAGGTCCCTCCAGGAACACGTACAACATGTTTGATGCAGCTGTTGGAGAACCAATTGTATGTCAAGGCAGAAAAATACAAATTTCACCAGGACACTGCTTTTTTGGGGGGGGGGGGGTTGTCACATCAGCAGGAAGACTTGGATCTTGCCAAAGTTAAGGCGGTATTGGAGTGGCTTCAGCCGACCACCCAGAAGGTGCTCCAGAGGTTTTTGGGATTTGCAAACTTCTGCAAACAGTTCGTCCGCAGCTATAGCATGATAGCGGCCCTTCTAACTGTTCTGTTCCTTTCCCAAAGGTCCCCCAAGGACAACAGGTTGCATCCATGCGCCTTTTTTTCTCATCTTCTGTCTCACACAGAGATAAATTATGACAGTGGCAATCGGGAGTTGCTGGCCATGAAATTGGCGCTGGAGAAATGAAGACATTAGTTGGAGAAGGCAGAGACATTCCTGGTCTGGACCAACCACAAGAATCTAGAGTACATCAAAATGGCCAAGCATCTCAACTCCAGGCAAGGAAGTTGGGCCTTCTTTTTCTCACGTTTCAATTTCACCCCCTCTTACTATCCTGGGTCCAAAAATATGAAGCCAGAAGCCTTGTCTCACCAGTTTCTCAAAGATGACACTCCCACAGAACCACAAACCATCCTGCCCAGACAGTACCCCATCACTATCACCCTACTCAACATAGTGCATACAGTTCAAGAGGCCCTCTGACAACACCTGTCTCAGTGTGATGATCCTGTAGGAAGATTGTATATGCCTGTGTCTGGATGTTGTGCAGTGGCCTCCCTCTTCCAAATTTGCTTGCCACCCTGGAGTCCAATGTACCCTGCCCAGCCTCTGTCGGAGGTTTTGGTGGCCCAGCATGCACAAGGACGTATTGGAGTCTGTGGCCACCTGCATCAACTGCACCCAAGGCAAGCTATCAAACTGGTCGCCAGCTGGTCTACTACGCCCTTGGTCTTGCATCACCTTGGACTTTGTTACCGAACTCCCTGATTCGGAAGGTAACACTGTGGTAGATCGATTTTTTCCCAAGGCTGTACATTACATTCCTTTACCCAAACTGCCCACTGCCAAGGGGACAAATCAATTTATAATTAATCCTGTGCTGCCCATGGGCTGCCCATCTCTGGTCTCCAACAGGGGGGCACAATTTACCTATCTCTTCTGGAAGGCTTTCAGTACCCACATAGGTGCCAAGGTCCAGCTGTCATAAGGATTCCACTCACAGACCAATGAACAAAGAGCCAACCAGCACCTGGAAACTGCCCTTTGCTGCATAACCAGTCAGAACCATACTGCCTGGAGTAAACTAATACCTTGGGTTGCGAATGCTCATAATTCCCTTCCAGTCACTTCCACTGGTCTCTCCCCATTCCAAGTGTTAAGGTTATCAACCTCCCCCGTTCCCCTCACAAGAAGAGGATACTTTGTGCCCTCTGCCCAGGCATTTGTCTGCAGATGTCAACAGACTTGGTGACGTGTCCAGCTCCTGGTTACCTTGGCCTGGCAGAAGAAACTGGCAGACGTCTGTTGCTCCCTGGTATTGAGTTGAACAGAGGGTTTGGCTCTCTGCAAAGGGCCTGCCCCTTTGGGTCATCTACAGGAAGCTCACTCCTAGGTTCATGAGCCCCTTTCCTGTGTCAAAAATTATAAATCCATCTTCGGTCCATTTGCAACTACCCAGAACTCTTCAGAAAATCCATCCTACACCCATGTCTCCTCTGCATTAAGCCTGTACGCACCAGTATGCCTGCCCCTCCTGCCAACCCTCCTCCTCCTCCCTGGCTCATCAATAGTGCCAAAGTCTACATGGTCAAGAAGCTCCTCAAGTCTCTGTCTTGTTGTTGAAGGTTTCAATACCTGGTAGACTGGGAGGGCTACAGCTTGGAAGAGAACTGTTGGTGTTCCGGCCAGAGACATCTTGGACCCAACCTTCATCAAGGATTTTCACTGTCTTCACCCGGACCAGCCCAGGAGGATGCCTGAGGGTGTCATTGGTGGTGGGGTTACTGTCATGGACTCAGCTGAAACCTGCAGTTCCTCCTAGCTCTCTCCCCTGCTCTGTGTGTCCCTGCACAGGAACCATACCTTCGTACCCTCCTCTCTGGCTCACCAGTCATGTGGTGCCAACTGCTCCCTCCAAAACTCGTGCCACATCCACCTGCAGACCCTCTGCACCACTCCTCAGCCAATCACCTGTCAGCCAGATTGTCAATTGTGCTCCTGCCAGTTTGGTTCTTACACATGTCAGTAAGTGACATTGAATTCTACCTTATGATTCTGTTCCTCTGCCTGATTGGACTGACTTTTTTGGTTGTGGACCTTGGAACTAACTGTAGTATGAAAAGCCTAATTCCTTCAGTAAAGTTATGGCTCTCCCTACTCCTGCCTCTGGTCTGTGATTCTGCATTTGAGTCCTTCCTAATCCATAACACAATATACTGTTTATCTTAAATATTATTAAGTATTATATAAAAATGTTAGGGTTGAAGCAGCATATTGTATGTACTGTCAGGTTGTAAATGGTATATTTTACTCTGTAAAATTTAACAGTTTAAACCAATAGTCTTAAGTGTACAATAATTAAGACATATTTTAGCTGCATTCAGCATTGTATAAAAGCATCTCAGATTTATATCTGGTTAATTTGTCTCTATCTACTATAGTGTAAGTTGTAAATGCATAAATTGAAGCCACATAAAGCTAAAACCATAAAACAATTTCCTTAAGTAGAAAAGGTTTCATGTACTACATTTATTCTCCTTATTAGTCACCCCTATGTCCAGACAGATCGTCACTCATTTAATTATCTATTTAACTAATGTGCAAATTAACCTTGGCAATTGCACAGGCACTTAAGTGTGTCACACCTCACACCTATGTTTCTCCTTTTATTCTAACCAATTTAATTCCGAGCTACAGATTTCATGGTCAGTTTTATTTTGCTCACTCTCAAACGAGTCCATCATCAATTCTTCACAACTCTTCATGTCCCCTTTCTCTTCCGATTTGCTGCGAAATTGTCTATTCAGGTTAGATAATGACTGTGACTGCTATAAATCTACTGCAACATCCCATGTTTTTGAATATGCATTTGGAATGCTGACCTCAAGTGGCAATTAGTTTTAGTCTCGTTTAGCCTTTACAAAAATCACATATCCCTTTTCATCCTTTCTTTTGCAGTTTTTGCTTCATCCAGATCAGAAGATGTGGTTTCTGGAGCAACCGAGAGCACACACACGTCCAAATGCTGATCCCTACTCTGTCCACCGCACCTTGTTTCATTTGACATCCCTGAGACAATGCCACAGCAGATACATCATAGATTAATTAAATCCAAAGCACATCTCAAGCAATGCTGACAGAGCTGCATGGCTCATGCAAGAGCTATTTCTTTGTGCTAATACCAAGGTCAGCAATGTTGCACCATGATTTAAAAAGTATGTTTGTGTAAACACTAATGTTCATTTTAATTTAATAGACTTTAAGGGAGAATGATCCTTTAAAAAAAAATGTTTTTTGAAAGAAGGTATTTGTTTCAATCAACTTCGCAAGTGTTTCATCGCCAAAGGACAACAAAGTGTTTGTATTTCAATGCCGTAGGGGGCTGCCTTGTTGGTTGTTTGCTTGTTGTTGGAGGTTAAGGTTTGTAACTGGTAATTTGATTACTGGTTAACAATGCTGCTCCAAGTGCCATTACTGGTAGAGGTAATAATAACATCATCAATAATGATACCTCAGCTGCAACTGACACCAGCTGCCACAATGTTAATACTTCCTATTGTCTTTGTAGAGACCATGGGCTAAAATGGGAGCCCAGTGTACAATGTCTCTTGGCAGAGAGGGCAAATAAGGGATCCCTAGACACAAGGATTACCCTATTATTGAGAAGACGTTCCACTAAGCCCCCACCAGTGACACATATTCCTGTTCTATGGCCTATTCACTTTGAAATATGTCTTGTCAGAGAGGCTTAGAAAAATCTACATAATCCTTTTTCATCACAATTAAAGATACCACTGAACAATAAAATTGCTTGCTCCCTGGTTTGTTTCATGTTACTTTTAGGAAAAGGGAAGAAAATAAGACTGAGTGTTGCTATATGGTTGCAAAAAAAAAACTGGAATAAAATTGGTCTTAATGAAAAATAGAAAGTACATGATAACATAAGGCTTTTATAAGTTTATAACTACCCTGCAGTGCAAGATGGTATATGCTTTTCCCTGGTTTGTGGGTTGATTTGGAAATCCCTCAAGAAACATCTCTACCTGTGTTCTGGACTTGATTCTCTTAAGCCAGTTAATGGCTGTCTTTCTTACATTGCGCCACTGATGATCACTCCTTTCCTTCTCAACCAATGTAAGATGAATGTAAGATGACGATGCTCTGCAAAGTGGGCGGATTATTAACAAATCACAGCTAAATGAAGTCCTTCAGAAAAGTTATTTTTCCCCACTTGAGCAGCAGCACATCTGGGACATTTGATCAGAAGAGGCAAGGTAGCACACGGTGTAGGTGGGTATGCTACATTAAGTTTTAAATGGTTACCGGGTAATCCAAATATGTAGCACTACAAAATATTCACATTTTATGTGTTTACATTTCTTATTTTGGAACTCTATTGCCATCAAAATAACATGTACTGAGCATGTTTTATGGCCTCCAAAACATTTACGCTACATGAGAAGACGTGATCCCGATATTCATAAAAACATATTAGCTCAACAAATGAGCGGAATATCAATATAGATGTAGGGAAAACAACTTTTAATACATAGCAGTACAAGCTTGTTTCGCTTTCCCCCCCTACATCTATACACACACACACACACACACACATACATACATACACACACACACACACACACACACACACACACACACACACACACACACACACACACACACACACACAAATATATATCTCCTTCCTCCCTGCTTTATCCGAACTGCTTATCCTGCTCTCAGGGTGGCGGGGATGCTGGAGCCTATCCCAGCAGTCATTGGGCGGCAGGCGGGGAGACACCCTGGACAGGCTGCCAGGCCATCACAAATAAAGACTTGCAATCTAAGTGGCACAAAACATAGCAGCTCGTTCCAAGCTTATGCATGTTAGGTCAGCCACTTCCCATGCAGAACAGGTAGGCCCTATAGCAGGGGTCAGGAACCTTTTTGACTGGGAGAGCCATAAAAGCCAAATATTTCTAAATATACTTCATTGAGAGCCATATAGTATTTTTAACGTATAATAAATTAAATATGTCTCACTTTTAATGCGACTTCTGGTGCTGCATGGTTTTGCTGATGGCCTTGTAGTCTGGTTCATACGTGGTGAGGTTGAGCTTCATGCAGGCGTTGAGGCTTCCATCAGTTAAACGTGAGCGCAGGTTGGTCTTAATGTTCCTCATATGCGAGAATGACTGCTCACATGCATATGTAGAGCCAAACATGGTCAATACGGCAGTACTCACACGATGCATTGTGTGGTATGTCACAGGAAGCTCGTTCCAAGTTTTAAGAATCAGCTGGTCTTCAGGTTGAAGATTTTTCATTTCTGTCCACTTGTGTTCCCTCGCCAGCTCTGCTCGCTGTCGCGCAAGACTTTCCAACTCTCCATTAAGTGACTTGAACTTACTCATCCACATGTCTGATGCCTTCAGGTCAGCAACTTCCAGCTCAAAGTCTCCGATAGAGACCCCGGGGATGCATGTCAGGTCGATTTTGTCCACTGCACACTCATGTGGATGAGTGATGAACTTGAAAAGACCAGTGCGCGCACGAAATTCTCCACAACGTGCTTTGAATGATTGCGGGAGATTGAACGTAAAGCCAGCTAGCTGCTGGAGATCCAGATGTTGAGTGGAGTCACTTGCTAAGCATGCATCTCTAAATTGTTGCAGTCTTTCAAAGTGCAGAAGACGGCCTGTTTCAATGTCCCTAAGAAAGACTTCCAGCTTGCTTTCAAATGCAAACACTGCTTGTTGAAGGGATGAGATTGTATTTCCAATACCTTGCATTTTCACATTGAGCTGGTTCAGATGGCCAGTTATGTCCACGAGATAGTGAAACTGCAGGAGCCAGTCAGTGTTGTCTAGCTCGGGATGCTTGACGCCTTTCATTTCAAGAAAAGTCCGGATTTCACTCAGGCAAGCTGCAAAACGGCCGAGCACCTTCCCCCTTGACAACCAACGCACGTTGCTGTGTAAAAGCAGACCGGGATAATGATTCCCAACTTCTTCTCACAGAGCTTTAAACTGGCGATCATTTAAAGCTCGGGCAGCAATAAAGTTGACCACTCGAATGACCAGCGACATCACCTCACCAAGCTCCTGGCCACATGTCTGAGCGCAAAGCGCCTCCTGGTGCAGGATGCAATGGAAACTTAGGATGGCGCTCTTTTCATGTTCACGGAGAAGCGCTACAAATCCTTTGTTCTTCCCCAGCATACAGGGTGCACCGTCAGTACAGACAGAAATAAGTTTATCCATCGGTAGTTTTTTTTCTTCAGCAAACTCCATGAAAGACGTGAATAAATCCTCTCCTCTTGTTGTCCCTTTCATTGGCAAAACAGCCAAGCTTTCCTCACGCAGTGTGTCACCTGCAGCATACCTGGCAATGATACTGCACCGAGATAGATGGCTAACGTCTGTTGACTCATCTAACGCGAGAGAAAAGTATGTCCCGGCCTTTATGTCCTTAATTTGTGTTTCCTCGACTTGATTTGCCATCATGATGCTACGATCGTGCACAGTTCTTGCTGACAGGGCCATGTCTTTTATTCGTTTGATTATCTTGTCTTTATTTGGGAAGTCATCAAACAGTTCATTGGCCACATCAAGCATGAATGTTTTGGCATACTCGCCATCTGTGAATGGCTTTCCATTCCTTACTATTGCCAAAGCCCCCGCAAAGCTAGCGGAATTCCCGTCCCCTTGCTTGGTCCACACACGTGGTTGCTGCTGACTCGTCTGCACTCTCCGCTGTAGCTCCTCGCATGCCCTTTTCCTGCTGGCCCCCGCTGGAGATTTCCATGCAAATGAAGCTAAACTAGATGGCTATCTGATAAAATTGATTTCTTCACCTTTACAATGACCCGGACATGCTCGCGAGCCATTGGTTCCCGACCCGACCCACGGGTGACACCGTGACCCGTGAAATTTATCTTCAAAACTAATTTCTGTGGACTTTAAAATGACACTGTATTATTAAGAAATATCACAAGTATTTTAAAATCAGTTCCAATCTGATTTAAAAAAAAAATTTTTTTTTCAACTCAAAATTCTCTGGGAGCCATATGCCGTCACCGGAAGAGCCATATATGGCTCGCGAGCCATAGGTTCCCGACCGCTGCCCTATAGCCATCAGTCCACGTCCACTACGGCGAGTGGCAGTAATATCTCTCACGCGCATTCTCGCTTAACTCACTCACCAATGGGGTGGCGTGGCAGCCAGCCACGCAACTTTAAATGGCGCAGCAGATACCTTCCACAATAAGTTTGCTCAATAGAATATTGAACTCACCGATTAGTAGAGTTGAAGGCGGCGGTTCCGCTGCGAGTTGAATCTCTGCATGACATCATCATCATGACATTATGCAAAATCTTGCCGTCAAGTAAGTTTCAAAAGACAACTGTACCAAGTGCGCCTTCCATTCATGCAACATGGTTAGCCTTTTGTCTGTAAAGACGTTTTTCAACGCTGAGAACGAGTTTTCACACATGGCGGTTGATGCGCCAAAAGTGAGTGCATGTTTTAATGCCATAAAAAACACTTGGCATTGCCTCCAAAGCAGTAGGTGCGGAGAATCCGGGAGATGGTCCAGTTATCATCACTGCGGACGTTTCCTCTTAGAAACTGGCGAGCAACCTCAAACTCGGATTCTAGAGCATCAGTTCCAGATAAAGCCCAGATTGGCTGCACCTGCGTGGCATCCAGAAAATGTTTACTACACGGGTCAAGTGCTGCTATAGCTTTGATCAGTTCACCGTCCCTCACACTGAACCTTCCATTTCTTTTATTACAGTATCGACAGTGCTGAAAATCAACCTCCTCAGTTCATTATCTTGACCCTCTTCATCATCAATTTCTCTGTCCGACTCCTGCCTCAACCACGAAGCCCTGTAGATTTTTGTTCTGCATCCTTCTCCGTTTTTGTGGCCTTTCAGCATCACGTGCGGCACTGTTCCAGAATGGTGGTGAACTCGCTCTCACAGCCAGGTTTTGCCACATTCTGTCGCACTTCCAATGAGTCCAAGACCAGAGAGAAGATCAGTGTTCTCTGCTTGTAAGAGTTTGTTGGGAGGACCAAGCAACAAAAGGATTTTTTGCAGCATTCTCGCAATGAACTCAAAGCTGCAGTCAGTAGTGGCCTTAATTAAACCCGTTGCCTCAATGCGCAAATCAGCTCCGTATTTGTAGCTGCTGTCAATTTCAGTCAACAAGGAGCAAATATCCTCAGAGGATCAGAGTACAGCGGTTACTGTGGCCACATGTCCTGTCCAGCGCTGTTCTAGAAGTCGCTTCAGTTTTTCGCCTTTGACGTGAACTGCTACAGTGGGTTTCTTCACAAACTTGTAAAGTGCCGCACACCGCCAAAAAATTTTCGATTTCTTTTTCACTTGACATAGCATTGGTGACTACTAAATGTAGCTAGTGGTCGTAACAGTGGACGTATGGTATCTCTGTCCAATTTGTGCTGCAGAGCCTGCTGCCAAAACAAACGAACTGGGAATTTGCTCAGGGTGGGCTGAGCAGGTGTGTCGACCCCCAAATCGCCCGGTGCAGAGCTGCCAGTTGGAGAGCTACTGTGAGGATTATCTGAGGGAACGTTGCCACCTTCCTCACTGTTAGCTATGGCTAATGATGGCTGCTGCTCCCCGCTCCACTGCGGAAGCGGTTCCCTGTTGCTCCTCGCTCCGTGGACTACCCTCAGTAACCGCAGGTGCGGTTCCCTCCCCTCCTT
Organism: Lampris incognitus; assembly: GCF_029633865.1. Taxonomy (NCBI): domain Eukaryota; kingdom Metazoa; phylum Chordata; class Actinopteri; order Lampriformes; family Lampridae; genus Lampris; species Lampris incognitus. Next base: position 75,140,573 of record NC_079213.1, read on the forward strand.
CTTCGCTTCGATCATTCTGAGTTGGTCATTTGCTTTCGTCCATCCATCCATTATCCATTATCCAACCCGTTTATCCTGCTGTCAGGGTCGCGGGGATGCTGGAGCCTATCCCAGCAGTCATTGGGCGGCAGGCGGGGCTTTTGTCAGCTTTGACAAATTTCGACTTTTGGTCAATTCGCGTGCGGCAAAAACAGTGTACCGACTGAGCAAACCTTACCCTAGTCTTTCTGCGGCTCGCGAGCGGCTCGCGAGACTTTGTTTTGCGCCTCATATAGAGCCATTGATAACAATAACAACATAGCTATAACTGACTTCTATAGGTTCCGTTTGAGTCCTGTTTTAGCACATTGAAATGAATTATCCAGCAGATGGTAGCATACTGAAGATACGTCAAATAACGTAGCCTACGTAACAGCGTGGGATCATGGGTAGACGTATAGCCTATGTGTGTAACTTTGTATTTGCGAAACGTTTTGCAAGCTCTGTGGCTCTTTGAGGAATGGTCTTACTCATAAGTGTCTCTCCTAAGAAAATTAGTGAGCACCGCTGCAGCCTACTGAAACGCGCCAGACACCTGCTGACGCAGCACGTGAAGAAACGTGCAAAGCAGATATGATCTGGATTGGATAGCCGCCTAACCTAAAAAATAAATCTTTCCTAAATTGAATTAAAAATTATAATTTGGTAAATAGCACATCTACATGAAACAATGCAATAACGATTTTGATTTACTTAGAGGATTTAAACATCTTGAAATAATTTGGTTGGGGGGGCAAGCCACACTACAGCGCCCCCTGGAGCTGGACCTACTTAACAGTGAGGAGTTTCGCCAGGAGGACGTAGCGCGTGGGAGGATCATGCTATTCCCCCAGGTCCCCCTCCCCCGAATAGGTACCCCAACCGACCAGAGGAGGCGCTAGCGCAGCAACCACGCCATATCCGGCTTCCCACTCGCAGATACGGCCAATTGTGCCTGTAGGGTTGCCCGACCAAGCCGGGGGTAACACGGGGATTCGAACCGGCGATCCCCGAGTTGGTAGGCAACAGAACAGACCGCTACGCTACCCGGACGCTCCCATTCATCCCTTTTCACTGCAACTCCATACCAGGCATCCTAAACAGCCTTCTTTCTACTGGCAAGTATTGCCCAGCCATCCCTTTGTGCAAACCTCATTTCTCTGTGTGCAAAAAACCCCAAAACAAAACCGAATGCTAATCTTTTTCACTTCCACACTTGACTTCTGCGACAGATCCTCAGCTTTATCTGAAATTGTGTTCACTAGGCATTAGCAAAGCACACAGTTGAAGGTTGTAAATGACAGCACAATTTCCAACAATGAATAGACAAAATATGGGAAATACATTAAGAAAGGACAATGCTCACTGATTTCCACTTTGTGTTTGCTGGTCTGTTTGCTGGCTGCATAATAGGACACAAGCTAATGACATTGATCTTTCAGGATCCTGTTTATTCAACTTAGTATCAGCTACTTGTAGACAAACACTATCTGTTGCTAATAAAATATTCTTTTGCACTTATTCACACACACACACACACACACACACACACACACACACACACACACACACACACACACACACACACACACACACACAAATGCCTCTTCCCTCCTCTCCTGTCTCAGCAAGTTTACTCACCAAGTCTGTGCAGTGCAAACTATGCAACTGACTGGCTTATGGCAAGGTGTACAGTACAACCTTATATCTAAATGACTCATTTATTTTCTGTGAAATGGTTGTTGGATGTAGTAACAAAGCCAAGGGCACAGAGGAGCAAAAAAAAATTGATGAAATGTGACTCTGCTTGTTTCATCAACTGAGCTGCAGCTAATGGAGTCCACAAAGGAGGCTTTCAGTGCTAGGTTATTGAAATTACATGGTTCACCAGATTATCATTTATTTGTCGTATGCACTAAAACTACTTATAAATTGTAAGGTGTACTTTATGTCAATTATAATGTGCCTAGTTAATCAATGCAACCTTTCAAATTGTCCGTACATGAAGTCACTTTATCAAGTGTGCATTGTGTATGCTGTGTAATAGAAAAAAATAAAAAATAAAATACCACAGCTAACAAAATAGCTGAATATCATCATGCTGCAATCATGCTGTGTAATAATAATAAAAAAATACCATAAGTAACATTTGCAGGTTTTAGAATCTCATGAAAATGCTAACACATTTTGGTCACAGAACCTTGCTTACCAAAAGATGGATTAAAGCCTTGTACATTTTTTTTCTTCATCTCTTACATCCTCAGTTGCCACCACCCCACCAAAAATCTCAAGTCAGTAAATGCCATCCTACTAAGGTCAAATCTTCAACATGAGTACCAACCCAGGGTTCTTGGGCTTTCACTGCTGCTACCCCAGACCTTTGATACACCCTCTTCTTACATCTTTGCAATGATGTCCTACCCCCCTCTTTCTAAAAGTCTCTGACAATCTACATCTTTTGGGTTTCTCTTGGTCCTGATCCCTGTTTCAACATTTTTGATCTGCTTTTGCTCATGTTTTTGAGCCTGTGTGTCTAAGCTGCAGTGTTTGAAATGGAGGTGTTTGCATGGGGCAGTGGGGAGCATGGTTGTTAGAGAAGGAAGTAAACCTTGTGTGCTAATCTGTAAACCAGCCAAGAGGCAGGGGCAGGGAACGACACACTGTCCTCCCCAGCTGCGGAGTTACCAACAAGGACAGTATTTAACGGACAATTACGCTTCTTCTTCTTTTTCTGTGGGGGGGGGGGCATGGTGGCCCAATGGTTAGCACTGACACCTAACAGCAAGAAGGTCCTGGGTTTGAACCCCAGGGTTGTCCAACCTTAGGGGTCACCCCAGGTTGTCCTCTGTGTGGAGTTTGCATGTGCTCCTCGTGTCTGCGGTGGGTTTTCTCCAGGTGCTCCGGTTTCCTCCCGCCATCAAAAGACATGCATGTTAGGGTTAATACTCCCGTCTGTGCCCCTGAGCAAGACAATGGGAAAAGTTAAGTCAAGTCAGTTTTATTTGTATAGCCCAATATCACAAATTACAAATTTGCCTCAGTGGGCTTTACAGCAACACAACATCCTGTCCTTAGACCCTCTCATCGGATAAGGAACAACTCCCTAAAAAAAAAAAAAACTTTAACAGAGAAAAAATAGGAAGAAACCTCAGGGAGAGCAACAGAGGAGGGATCTCTCTCCTAAGACAGACAACGTGCAATGGATGTTGTGTTTACACAATTTACAGAGTACAACACTGAAAGAGGATAACATAATTATAATGGACTTATAAAATTTATGAAGAATATGATGCGCAGGATGCCAAACAGTGTCCAGGCAAAAAGAACTGGAGTTGGTCCCCGGGCGCAGCATGAAGGTGGCAGCCAACTGCTCCAAGCTACACAGAGCACACTTAGGATGGGTTAATTTGCAGTAACTGAATTTCCCCCCAATGGGATTAATAAAGGAAGCTTAATAAATTCATTTACAACTTGGGTCTCATTTTTATAGTTTGTGCCATTGTGTTTATTGGATATGATATAATTTCACTGGCTTCATTTTGGAGATTTTGGATACAGGACTACTAAACAGAGCTATGGAGTAACTGAGCACAAGCCTTAAGCCTGTCTTTACAACAACAACAACAACAACAACCTGGTACCCCAGCTAAACCATGTAGATGATTTCCCATTATCTATGACCTCTCGATTGGCTGGCCAGGTTGTTTATCGATGGTTACTGCTACCTACGGTAAGTATGGTGGTCATTCCTGCAAGTTGAACAAGGACGTAGCTCAGCAATGGGCTGGACCATTGTTGATGATATTGGATGTTCTGGGTGATAACGTGTTCTCGTAGTGCTTGAATGTGTTTTTGTCTGTATGTTGTACTGCAGTGGGCTGGGGAAACTGCATTTCGTTTGGCTTTCTTGCTTGTTACCAACTATTAAATTTGCTCAGTGAGCCTCAGAGGTGCTTTAATGTTTCTACCCGACCTCCTGATTTCTGTTTCGGTATGCTCATTAATTCCCTTTACAGGTGTTTCAGATACAGGTGAATTTGCAGTTTCAGTTACAGGCGAGTTTGCATTATCAACATTCATGTTTATTTCCTCAGTAACACTTTGTTCCTTTTCAGGTACCTTCAATAAGTGTGTGCGATTTCTCCTGTATGTCGCCCCTTCTTGTGTTTGCACCTCATAGGATCTTGGAGCTACATTCTGCAGTACATTCTGCAGTACCCCACTCCTGGTACCATGTCGTGTTTTGTTGTTGAGTATTAAAATTATTTCGGTCAATTTCTTGCATTTCTCCCCCTCATGAACAACAGCTTTTGGTACTCAATAAAAACTCCTTGTGGTTTCTCAGTTAATGACACCAAACATAGGCATTTCGAAAGTTTGTGATAGTGCTTCCTATGTAGAAAATCACTTCCTGCCCTCCATCTGTAGTTCGTGACGTCATATGCTGTGCACAATGGCAAAATAAAACAAGAACTATGGAAATAAGACCTGTGTTATAAAAAGAAGAATTATCCTTTAGGTCACGTCCCCTGCAAACTGCACCAAGCCATCGCTACAAATAAGAAATGTTATCAATATACTTGCTTTGTTTTATTAAAGTATTAACATTAGTAACTTGGTGTATAATGGATTACATGTATGTAGTGCTTATCTAGACACCCAAAGCGCTTCACAGTGGCAGGGGGAAACTCACCTCAACCACAACCAATGTGTAGCACCCACTTGGGTGATGCACGGCAGCCATTTTGCACCAGAACGCTCCCTACACATCAGCTTGAGGTGGAGAGGGAGGAATTATTGAGCCAGTTACAAGGGGGGATGATTAGGCGGCCAGATGGAGAGAGCCAGCTGGGGAATTTTACCAGGACACCAGGAGTCTCCTTTAGTCCCCTACTCTTTACGATAAGTGCCATGGGATCTTAAATGACCACAGTGAATCGGGACCTGTTTAACACCTCATCCGAAGGACAGTATCTCCTACCGCACAGTGTCCCCATCACTGCACTGGGGATTTGGGATTTTTGTTGTTTATTAGGAACAGAGGGAAGACTGGCTCCTACACCACTTCCACTAGCCAAGCCCATACCTGCTTAGCTTCCCTCATTCGGCAGAGCCTGGGTACATCTTGGTATGGCTGCTGGCCATACCAACATACCGGTATGCAGGAGCATCATTATTTGTATCTTTATCTGTACAATTATTGCTTTGCTCAGGAAAATTATCTTAATATATTTTGGGTTCAGTGGCTGTGGAACTGTATATTACACAATGAAATATTACATACCTCTTCTTCTCAATATACACCTCCCCACTTGGTGCAATCATCCACGCCCATGGTTTCTCATACCATTGCTATGCTGATGATACCCAGCTCTTCCTATCATCCCCACTAGATGACCTCACAGTCTCGGCACGGATATTGTCATGCCTTGCTGATATCTCTGCATGGATGAAAGAACGCCAGCTTCAGCTTAACCTATCTAAGACTGAGTCGCTTGTCAGCCCAGCCAGGCCATCCTTATAACAACAGATCAATATCCAGCTCGGATCAACCCAACTCATGCCCACAAAGTCTGCCTGAAACCTGGGTGTCATGATTGACGACCAACTAACCTTTAAGGTTCACGTGGCCTCGATTGCTTGGTCGTGTCGATTTGCCCTGTACAACATCAGGGAAATTAGACCCTACCTGTCTGAGCATGGAACACAACTCCTGGTACAGACTCTTGTTATATCGGTAACACTTTATAACTACACAAATGAAGCATTACTTAAGTATTAGTCACTACTGAATTCATCACTTGCAAAGCATTTGTAAAGTAAGCCTTGTGCCAATGGGTAGTGGGTTAATAGATGTTTTATAAATGCCTATTAATACTGCAATTCATGATTAATTCAGGTAGTTACTAGCTGTTAGTTAAGTATTTTGTATGACCTCATCTAAAGTGAGGACAGTCTATGCCTTACAAAGCATTTACAAATGACATTGAAAGGCCAGCAGTACCTTCAGACTCACAAAAGTCTAAAGGATCATAAGATCCTCTAGAAAGTGTAAGTACATGATTAACAAACTATTTAGATGTACATTTGTGCATGAATTAATCATGAATTGCAGTATTAATAAGTATTTATAAAACATCTATTAACACACTAACCATTGGTGCATGTCTTGCTTTACAAATGATGAATTCAGTAATTACTAATACTTAACTAATGCTTCATTTATGTAGTTATCATAGAGTGTCACTGTTATATCACGCAATGACTACTGCAACTCCTTACTGGCAGGTCTCCCTGCATGCACTTTCAAACCTCTGCAAATGACCCAGAATGCAGCGGCGCGTCTGGTCTTCAACCAACCCAAAACAGCACATGTCACCCCGCTGTTCATATCCCCCCACTGGCTCCCGGTTGCTGCCCGCATCAAATTCAAAACCTTAATGCTCGCTTACAAAACGGCAACTGAAACTGCTCCCGCCTACCTGAACTCCCTCATTCGGGTCTACACTCAGTCCCGCTCACTACGCTCTGCCAATGAAAGGGGCCTGGCACTTCCGCCACTGTGGGGCCCAAAGTCACTACTTCCCCGATGGTGGAACGAGTTACCAAACTCCGTTCGATCCGCCGAGTCCCTCTCCATCTTTCAGAAGACGCTGAAGACCCAGCTCTCTCTCTCGAACGCCTCCACACCTGATGGTATAAAAGAAAGAAAGAAAGAAAATCATTCGGCGCACCTTTGCCTTTGTGCACTGTCTATTGACACCTAATGTCCTATCGGACTTGAACCTAGTTTTTGGTGGGGTTTTTGACACTTGTGTTGTCGCCTCCTGTCTACATCCTTGTGTGTAACTCTCAGATGTACGTCGCTTTGGATAAAAGCGTCTGCTAAATGAAAAATACATTGTGAATAACATACGATGGGCTCTACTTTAGCAAAGTGAAAGTGCAGCATGGGCATACCCGGTATATTTTTCGTAATTTGGCGACCACAGGAGAGCGCAACCGGGGTGTAGCGTGTAGCAAATAGAAAAAAGGGGATTGGGTTAGGATGAATACGAAGCGTCGACTTGGCCAATCAAATCAGCTCCTCTCATACCATTTGAATATGTTGGTGTGCTCATGTCTTTTTCGTGATGGATGAACAGTGAAGCCAGTCGTAATGGCGCCACATTTCTCCTCAGTTAAATGAACGAATGAACGAAATTTACCAGCGGTGCCACCTCCTTTTTCCAGTTACATATCCCATTCCTATAGGTTGTGACAAAACAAAATATACATAATTTGAAGCAGCACGCAAGAGGATCATTACAGCCTGGCTAACACAACTTACAAATTGCCTTTGGCGTTATTATGTCGTGCACAGGCCTACAGGGATCCCGGGAAAATGCCTCCTGTCCAAATTCGTCCAAGGGGTTTGTTAGAAGACTAGACTAATACTTTATGTCTATCTCTGCGCAGATGAAGTGGATTATTAAACCGTTATAAAGAATCGTACTGACTACCGAACTTCTGCTGGAGGGAAAAAATGCAGCCTCCGTTTATTCGGTCGTTTTTGGGAGAAGAAGAAAATGAACAGCGTCTCAGTGACGTAATCAATCCGCACATGCAAGCGCAACACCGCCCAATTGTGGACAAACAAAGTCGTAAACTAAATAATAGTACACAGTAACACATAGTCATACACATACACTGGTGTCATATCTCAACACTCCCACATATGAATCATGAGCTTACTGTATACCTTTTCATATTCATAGAACAAAATAAAAAAAACTTGGTATAACCCAGGTTATAATGATCGTTTTCCCTTCCTTTGACTCCTTGGAGTACACACAATGGTCTGATTGGTTTTGTGTAAAACCATCACCTGTCAAACACTCGTGTAACAGTAAGTTCCAATTGCGGCCAGACTGCTTGAGGCCGTAGATTGACTTCTCTAGTTCAGACACTAGTTTTTCTCCCTTCTCAATATAACCCTCAGGTTGTTCCATGTATATTTCATAGTCTATGGGGGCATGAAGATAGGCCGTCTTTACATCCATCTGGTGTAAAATCAAGTCATATTGAGCCGCATTCTGTAGCACTCGAACACTTGTTAGGTTGGCTGTCGGCAAAAGTGTCTCCCCATAATCCACCCCAGCTCTCTGGCTATATCCCTTTGCTACAAATCTAGCCTTGTACTTGTCGTGTCCGTCTATATCCGTCTTTATCGCATACACCCACCTCCCTTCCACTGTTTTCTTGCCCTCTGGCAATTTCGTAAGGGTGAATGTTTTGTTGTCTCTTAGAGACTCCATTTCGAACGAGCTGTCAAAGCTCTTGAACTTCTTCTTATCATTGACTATGTGGGAAGAAGCCCCACAGTCCACAATCAATCCTGGTTTGAACTGTTGCCGTCGTCCTGGTCCTGCTGAGCTGGTCTCTCCAGCCTGCACTCTGAAGATGTAGTTCTCTTCTTCCGCAGCATTCCCCGGTCCCTGACCTCGACCTGCTCCGTGACCACCACCGCCGCCGCCACCTTGTTCGTGTGTGTAACGGGGGCAGTCCTATGCTGATCAGCCTGCTGCACGCCCGTCACTCTCATCAGTAGCTCTGCGTTGTGTTCTATTTTGGGTGGGGCCCCAGGTGTTGGGGGGGGGCCCTCAGTCTCTCATCATCATCATCATCATCATCATGATCAAAGAAGGAGGGGGGACACACAGGACTCTATTTGGCCCACCTTGCCATTTATTTTGGTTTCAAACCCTTCGACAAACGTCCAGTCCTCCAGCTGGAGCGGTGTTTCTTACGGACGTGGGGGTCGAAGCTCAACCACTGCCCGGACTTCACTCGTGTGCGTTAGAAGGCGAAACCGTCCACGGGACTCCGATGTAAGAAAGGATAAACAAGTATTTTACCCCACAGCTTGCAGTATCTTCTTACAGGGATACTCAAGGTTACGTTCTCCTCAACCAGCAAAACTGCTACGGTCAGAAACACGCGTGGCTCGGCTCGATCGCTGCTTGAGACTCCTCCCACAAAACAAAAATGGCCTCTCCCGCGTTCCCTCTTCCGTGTACCCACAAGACCTCTCTCTTAAAGCGACAGTACGAGTATATGACGGTCGTTATAAAACATACATAAAAGTAAATAATGACATAAAATAAAATGTAGTAAACACAAATAACAGCACACAGACAGGATTTGGTGATATTTCATACTCAAACAAAATAAAATAAAGACATTAATTTTAACCTGGTTACACGTGCACACCTGGCTCCATCAGCGCGGCCCTTCTTCTTGCACACTTTGTCCGTGTGACCCTTGACCCGGCAGAAGCTGCACCACATGCTGCGTGAACAGTCCGATTTCCGATGGCCTTTGTCACCGCATCGCCAGCACACCGTTTGTTCATCATCCCCCTCACAGCGTTTCACTGGCTTTTTCTTAGGCGCTGCGTGGGCCTTCATCACCCTCTCGGACGTCTCGTCCGATGCTGTAGCATTAGCTACATCTTCAGCCGCCTCAAAGTTTCTCAATTTGGCCTTAAATTGTCCCAATGTCAACTCACTGTCGCCATGTGTCACCATTAGAGTGAATGGCTTATATCTCTCGGGTAACCCCCTCATCACCATGGCCATCATTAGTCCCTCACTCGGTGCTTCTCCCGCCCTTTTGAGAGCCGTAATGATTTGTTCAGCTCGGATAATGTATTCGGTTATCGTCTCATTATCAGCTTTCTTTAGCCCAGTCAATGTTACATACAGAGTGACAATCCGGGGTCTGCCTTTACCAATGTAATGTTCCCGCAACACCCGTAGACTCTCTACCTTTGTTCTTCGTTTCTCTGAAGATCAGTCCCAAGCTTGTGTTGTCCAATAAAGGCGCCAATGCGCAGTAGGCGTCCGCGTTCCGCTCCTCGTCTAGGGCCTGCTCTTCCACTGTCAAAGGTCCCACGGGCTCGGTAAGAATGGTGGTTTTCAGCCCCACACCATGCATGCAACAGAGCATTCGCTCTTCCCACAGTTCATACTCATCGGCCTGTCCGTTGAATGTGGGCCACCTGCTCTTCTTCCGCTCCATCTCCCTAGGTAGCGTTAGCTTAGCTTAGCGTTCCGTTAGCTTCCCGATAGTCTCTCTCGATGCTAACTAGCTTCACACTTGCTAACTTGCTACTCCGTGCTAACCTGCGCGCATCCCGCCATCCCAGGTTATCACACTTAGTGTACTTCTTTTATCAAACTACTAAGTAATCCAACGTTATCTGGGCCCATAACCTGTTAGAAGACTAGACTAATACTTTGTCTATCTCTGCGCAGATGAAGTAGATTATTAAACCGTTACAAAGAATCGTACTGACTACCGAACTTCTGCTGGAGGGAAAAAATGCAGCCTCCGTTTATTCGGTCGTTTTTGGGAGAAGAAGAAAATGAACAGTGTCTCAGTGACGTAATCAATCCGCGCATGCAAGCGCAACACCGCCCACTTGTGGACAAACAAAGTCGTAAACAAAATAATAGTACACAGTAACACATAGTCATACAAATACACTGGTGTCATATCTCAACAGGGTTTGACAGTGAAACTGGCTCCACGGGAATTCCACGGGAATCCCGCCCAGGTATAATTTATACCAACTTATACTTCCACTTTGACTTTACTGTTTTTAATTCACTAACCACATTTCGACAGTTTTTTTCTCTTCTGACTGACTTATTATGACGATCGTTGCAATCAGTTGGTTCGATGGTTTAGTTTAGTGGAGTGAAATGCACAGGCTAGCTCGGATCAGGCCCGCCCACAGAAATGGCTGGGCCCCTGGAAAAGGTCAAGTGAATGCCCCCCCACCCCACCCCCAAATCTATTTTACTCATATCAACGCATGTGCATGCTCTCTCTCCTACAAAACACATACATGTAAACTGAGAGAGACTTACTCAGTAACGGGGGCTACATAAGTATATACACAACCCCCCCCCCCACACACACACACAAATGGAACTCTTTGACATACTTAAACATACCAAGGTCGACGAAGTTCTGCTACACTTACACAACACATTTCTTAGTAGAAAGTGTAATTTCTGGTGTGTCCGGGTAGCGTAACGGTCTATTCCATTGCCTATCAATACGGGGATCGCTGGTTCGAATCCCCGTGTTACCTCCAGCTTGGTCAGGCGTCCCTACAGACACAATTGGCCGTGTCTGTAGGTAGGAAGCCGGATGTGGGTATGTGGCCTGGTCACTGCACTAGCGCCCCCTCTGGTTGGACGGGGCGCCTGTTCGGGGGAGGAGGAACTGGGGGGGAATAGTGTGATCCTCCCACGTGCTACGTCTCCCTGGCGAAACTCCTCACTGTCGAAAGAAGCGGCTGGCGACTTCACACGCATCGGAGGAGGCATATGGTAGTCTGCAGCCCTCCCCTGACCGGCAGAGGGGGTGGAGAAGCGATCGGGACGGCTCGGAAGAGTGGGGTAATTGGTCGGATTTAATTAGAGAGACAAAGGGGGGGGGCAAACAAAAAAAAGAAAAAGTAATTTCTTACCTAATAGCCTCATCTTTGCCTCTTATACAACCATCCTCAATGTTTTACTGGATGCAAAGTCCTTTATAATGTCTTTAATGTCCATCTGTTTAGCCAGTTCACACACAGTGGCAAGTATTACCATGATCATTACTTATATCAACATAACGTATTAAGATAAACATAATTACTGCTGGCCTCAAAGAGCCCCCCCCCCCTTATGGGTGGTCCTGGCTCGGATTGATAGTTCCCAACAGGGATGGGGAACATGAGCCAGAAAGGGCCGGTGTGGGTGTAGCTCTTTGTTCCAACCAAGCAGTTACACACCTGATTCTATTAGTCAATCAATAGTCTTTGCTAAGGACCTTGATTTGTAGAATCAGGTGTGTAACTGCTCGGTTGGAACAAAGACCTGCACCCACCCCAGCCCTCTCTGGATCATGTTGCCCATCCCTGCCCATGAAACCTTGCCTCGGTTACTGCACGAATACAGCTCATTGCACCTATGCTTGTGCTTAGATGTGGTCTGAGGTGGTGCAATCGTAAACGTAGTTGCAAGTGAAAACGGATACCATAACTGTACTTCGAGAGCAGATCTGCATTAACACATTCTCAGGGGTTTACTCTACAATCGTTTTTGATTTCAATGAAGAACAACAATCTTAAAATGAAGTCTAAACCTTATTACCACCACTACAACCACCCCCACCACCCTTCACAAAGGTATGCTGAACAATTAGCAAAATAATTGAAAAGTTATAAAGGGAAAGTGTAGCTCACCAAAATAGCTCAATAAATTGTAAGAAAAGCTTATTCCTATCTTCCCAATCACTCTCTACACTCAAGCTGCCCAGAGTCATCAAAAGTTGACATTGGTAGCTTTGCAAATGTCATTGGATTTGCAATGATTGCTGCTTGACAACACAGTGTTAATTGTCAAAAAAAGTACAAGGATGGATTATAGAGAGAGAGAGTATGAGAAAGCTCAGCTCACTTAATCTCTGTGACTCAAACTAAGGGAGGAACCAGGACTTCTTAACTTTGCTTATCCTTGTGTTGGGGTCATATATGCTGAATTTACTCAACCAGGGAAGACAGGATTTCTTACATCCTACAGGAACAGTATACTAAAAAGGGCCTTGAATTCCAACTTGGACACAGGCAAGAATTCTCAATCCCAGTTTTGCTAAATACGTTTGTCACAAAACATGGATGTTTATATGGTGCACAATAAACAGCTCCATGTCAATCATCAATTGAAACGTCATCGTACGACTCCATTCTATTTCTAGCACATGTAATATTTTACGTTTGAAACATCTAAATGGTAATTTCAAAAGTGATTATGTAAATTTTAAACATGTTCATTTGCCCTGTATACCGAGTTATCTTCTTTGCATATGCTTCACAGCTTCAGAGGCCTGCCGCACAAATATCAGTTTCTTGCAGGCATCAATGGTGTTGGTTCTTTAAACTGATCTATTGGAACGTATTAAATTTAGAGGTTGGCAGCTCCAACTAGGAAACCTGGACCTCAGTTGAATCAAACGCAGCATCAGCCCTTTGGCCTACATACAGAAAAGGTGTTAGCATGTCAGCTAAAGGAGACTCCTAATTCACCACTAAACCTGAACTGCATTGCTTGGATAATGCACAATAATATTGTCTTGGGACAAATGTGTAATGGCAAGCTAGTTGTCAATACAAGCTAGCCATACAGCCATTATCTGTGGGTCCAAGGCAGATCGCTCCTGTAACCCAACACGTGCCCAAAGTCAAATTCACATACAAATCCTCATGAAAATATTCTATAGAAATTTGAAATTAACCAATGGTCTAAAGACAGAGGAGAAAAAATAGACAATTTAATTCCTTATGCAGCATTGGCCCTGGCCAGGCCAGCTCTGAGGAACACACTCATCACAAGCCAGGCTCCACAGATCAAAAATAGAATTCTCCCATCAGCTTTTTAAGTTTTGCTTGCATAGTGATGCCCTGTCCTAACAAAATATCCACATTAAGATAAAAGTCCCAATAACATGAAAAAAATTAGGATGAATAATTTGTATTACAAATTCACCATTAATGCTCTCCCAAAACACATATTTGGATTAAGACAGATGTAATATCTTTGCCTGACACTAAATCCTGAAATTTTGCTCCATCGAGGGATGGTGCTATGACCCCAAAACAGAGTGGACAAATTGGAGCAATACCTCTAAAACAAAATTAATATCACATCAAGAAAGTCAGAAAAAAGTTTGGTTAGTTCTCTCAGTTGTGATCAGAAGGATATGTGGGAGAAAATAAAGCCTTAATATACAATGGGGCCTCATACTTCCTTAAAGTTGTTCCAACAAAACGTGTTTATGAAGAAACCAAAGTCAGATTCACAAAACAATTTTAACTGATTTGATTTTTTGATTTTATTTATTTTCACATATAAAACAAAGCAGCAAAAACAAAACAACAAAAGGCAAGATGTGCAGGCAAGATAAAAAAAAAAACTATTGATGGCCCAGTGGTTAGCACTGTTGCCTCAAAGCAAGAAGGTCCTGAGTTCGAATCCCAGGCCGTCCCAGGTCCTTTGTGTGGAGTTTGCATGTTCTCCCTGTGTCTGCATGGGTTTCCTCCGGGTGCTCTGCTTTCCCCCCCGCCATCAAAAAGACATGCATGTTAGGGTTAATGAAGGGTCTGTGTCCCTGACCAAGGCAATGGAAAGAAGAACTGGAGTTGGTCCCCGGGCGCTGCAGCTGCCCACTGCTCCTATACAATAGGATGGGTTAAATGTAGAAGACAAATTCGTTGTAAGAATAAAATTTCATTGTAACCTACAATTACAAAATAAGTAGATTTATTCCTCTTCTCTTCCTTCTTCTTTCTTATAGAAGGAATCTCACCTTAATAAGCATTATGAGCAAATACAAAAATCATGTAATCCACAAAAGTAAACAAGCAAACATAAAAAGCAACATAAGCAAAAACATAAAATCATGTAGTGAGTATGTGTGCATTTGTGTGTATGTGTGTGAGCGTGCACACATGCATGCATTCAGTCAACTCATTATGATAGAGAGAATGAGCAAGAGAGAGAGAGAGAGAGAGAGAGAGAGAGAGAGAGAGAGAGAGAGAGAGAGAGAGAGAGAGAGAGAGGAAGGTCAATTATAGTCAGATACTATGATCAGTTCACATAGTTTGGTTCATCAGACAGGATATAAGCCTATATTTGAAATTCTTGGGTGAGGTAGACTGAAATGCAATTTGATTATAACTGTTCCATAGTTGATCTAATAGAGAATTGACAGAGCCCAGTACAAAACATTGGGAGGATTTTGGCATGTCTTGTATTGGCATGGCATGTATTGTACACCACAGTTAGGCTGGAAGAATACATTAGAAGACATGGGAAGTGAAGCAGGCTGATACAAAAATGTATAAATGAAAACAAGTTTGATATGTGTTTATGTTGAACACTGATAGCATATTGACCTGATTGAAGTGAGGGGCCGAGTGTTCTGCCTTGCTGCTAATTGTGGCAATTCTACAGAACCTTGTTTGTAAAATGTAAAGCTTGTGAGGGTGAGTGGGATAAGTAGTTCCCCAACATTGCAGTATATGAGGTAAGGATAAATTTGGCTGTAATAAAGATTTAATAAACACTTCTGATGAACCAAACTTTGAATTTTGCCAATGATGCCTCTAGATTTGGATATTTTATTGCAAACTAACACAATATGACTCCTCTAACTTAGGTTTTCATCAATCAGGACTCCAAGAAAACTTGTGGATGAGACCTGGGTAACTGGGTTATTTCCAATGTAGAGACACAAAATAGAGTTACAAGATTTTTGGTTTTTTAATGTAATTAGGATGGAATTGTTTATATATATATATATATATATATATATATATATATATATATATATATATATATATATATTAAGAGATTATTTGTTTAACTGGAAGTTTTTGGAAATTATTTCTAAATCAAAGCTGGCTTTTGCCATAACTACAGAGAAATTAGTATGGGAAAGAAATACAGTGGTGCTTGAAAGTTTGTGAACCCTTTAGAATTTTCCATATTTCTGCATAAATATGACCTAAAACATCATCAGATTTTCAAACAAGTCCTAAAAATAGATAGAGAACCCAATTAAACAATGAGACAAAAATATTATACTTGGCCATTTATTTAATGATCCAATATTACATCTGTGAGTGGCAAAAGTATGTGAGCCTTTGCTTACAGTATCTGGTGTGACCCCCACTGTGCAGCAATAACTGCAACTACACATTTCTGGTAACTGTTGATCAGTCCTGAAGATCGGCTTGGAGGAATTTTAGCCCATTCCTCCGTACAGAACAGCTTGATTTCTGGGATGTTGGTGGGTTTCCTCAAATGAACTGCTTGCTTCAGGTCCTTCCACAACATTTCAATTGGATTAAGGTCAGTACTTTGACTTGGCCATTCCAAAACATTAACTTTATTCTTCTTTAACCATTCTTTGGTAGAACGACTTGTTTGCTTAGGGTCGTTGTCTTGCTGCATGACCCACATTCTCTTGAGATTCAGTTCACAGAAAGATGTCCTGACATTTTCCTTAAGAATTCGTTGGTATAATTCAGAATTCATTGTTCCATCAATGATGGCAAGCCGTCCTGACCCAGATGCAGCAAAACAGACCCAAACCATGATACTACCACCATCACGTTTCACAGATGGGATAAGGTTCTTATGGTGGAAAGCAGTGTTTTCCTTTCTCCAAACACAACGCTTCTCATTTGAACCAAAAAAGTTCTATTTTGGTCTCATCCGTCCGCAAAACATTTTTCCAGTAGCCTTCTGACTTGTCCATGTGATCTTTAGCAAACTGCAGATGGGCAGCAATGTTCTTTTTGGAGAGCAGTGGCTTTCACCTTGCAACCCTGCCATACACACCATTGTTGTTCAGTGTTCTCCTGATGGTGGACTCATGAATATTAGCCAATGTGAGAGAGGCCTTTAGTTGCTTAGAAGTTACCCTGGATTCCTTTGTGACCTGGCCGACTATTACACGCCTTGCTCTTGGAGTGACCTTTGATGGTCAACCATTCCTGGGGAGGGTAACAATGGTCTTCAACTTCCTCCATTTGTACATAATCTGTCTGACTGTGGACTGGTGGAGTCCAAACTCTTTAGAGATGGTTTTGTAACCTTTTCCAGCCTGATGAGCATCAACCACACTTTTTCTGAGGTCCTCAGAAATCTCCTTTATTCTTGCCATGATACAGTTCCACAAACATGTGTTGTGAAGATCAGACTTTGATGGATCCCTGTTCTTTAAATAAAACAGGGCGCCCACTCACACCTGATTCTCATTCCATTGATTGAAAACACCTGACTCTAATTTCACCTTCAAATTAACTACTAGTCCTAGAGGTTCACATACTTTTGCCACTCACAGATATGTAATATTGGATAACTTTCCTCAAATAAATGACCAAGCACAATATTTTTGTCTCATTTGTTTAATTGGGTTCTCTTTATCTACTTTTAGGACTTGTGTGAAAATCTGATGATGTTTTAGGTCATATTTATGCAAAAATATAGAAAATTCTAAAGGGATCACAAACTTTCAAGCACTACTGTAAATTGGTATCATCGGCAAAAAGTATTAGGAACATGGAGGATGATGCTGCAGGGAGATCATTGATATAAATAAGGAGTTGATATAATAGGAGTGGTCCTAGAGTCCCTGTGGGACTCAAAATGTAATAGTGGCCCTATCAAATGTCCATCGATTAATGTTAACAAACTGTTGTCAATTATGAATATAATTATAAAACCATGTATAAGTGATTCCAGTAAAACCATAGCGTAACACTTTTTGGAGTAAGATGTCATGATTAACAGTGGCAAAAGCTTTAGATGAGACAAGGAATATTCCTAAAGCATAGTCATTGTTATTCAAAGCTGTGTGAATTTTGTCAAACAGTTGCACAGCCATTTCTGTAGAATAAATTTTCCTAAATCCATACTGGTGTTCATAAAGGATGTTCCACTCTTGCAGATGTTTCATCATTCTATTGTAAACCAACCTAAAATAATAATAATAATAAACTATTTATATCGCACCTTTCTAAACAACATTACAAGGTGCCTTGCACAACAGGATAAAATAATGTACATAGTCAAGATAAAACAACAAAATACAATACAAATATAGGACATAATGCCAGATCCACTCCACAGCACAAGGTAAAACACGGTCAAGATAAAGTCACAAGAGCATAATTACTTCTCAAAAATCTTTGAAAATCATGGAAGGACAGAAATACGGGAACTAACTGAGGAACTAAATTTGGTGATCAGACATGACCTGACCTCATCATGACCAGCTAATGAAAGTCTCATATTGGCATTTATATCCATAATTTCCTTCTCTGTAGGAAGATCAAAGGTCTGGAGATAATAATAGCAACCTTCAGGAACTCAGATGGGGACTCAGCACTAGGAGTTATCCTCTCTAAACTGAATCAATATTGGTAAGATAATTATTAAAAGCACATGCAATATCGGATAGGTCTGTATATACTCTATTCTTACCAACAAACTGGGACAGAAGAGTGGCTGAAGCCTTTTTCTGATTCAAGAGCTGACTGATGACTCACCATGTTATTTTGATGTTATTTGAAGCCTCATCAAACTTGTCAGTTAAGTATTTTTTCTTTGCAATTCTAATTAATTGTAGTTTTCCTGTACTTCTTATCATCATCAGCTGTCACGATGATTGCTTATGACATGAAACAGGTGTGTACTGTCTCAAAGAATTTACTTGACTCACTGGATTATTTTGCTCATTTGTTTGAGCGCTTTCCCTACCATTGAGTGTTTCTTTTAAGAAAGCTTTATATATATATATATATATATATATATATATATATATATATATATATATACACACACACACACACACACACACACACACACACACACCTAAAGTACACCCCTGCACCCCTTAAGTGGTGTACACCTGTAGAATGACTCGCATGGAGGCAGTGTTAGCATCTAGTCTTAACATTTAATAATCATTGCAGGGGAACTCAGGTACAGTGTACAGGCATGTAGCTGTGTGTATAATGCCGCCACTAGGCTGCATGATCACGTGACTACTCTGTAAGTACGGAGTGCAGGTCAGTACAAACATAACGCTACAAGGTTATCTACATCCTCCTTCTTTAGTTCAGAGCAGTAATTATGTTTTCAAAATGTTCACTGTGTTTCAAAGTAGCTTATATTTAGTAAAGCAGTACTGGCTATCTTGTGCTGGTCTTACGCGAACAATGCCTGACATGTAACTCTACAAAGGAAACAAATCTGTGTTAACATAACATTAAACATTTCAACAAGAGAAGTATACTTAGGACGGTAGGTAGAATTTACCATTTAACATTTCAACCAACAAGGCAAGTCAGTTCTTGTGTCCATGTACTCTTCATTCAGTGTATTTTGGGTTGGGCTTTGAAATCCTCCCAGATCTTGTGATATAGGGGGATTGAGATTGTCCAGGTGGCTCTTCAGTGGTCGCTTGAGTGCCATGGTCTGGCTCTCTAGTGAGTACTGATGGAATGTGTTCATTTTGGTCGAGGATATGTTGAGGTTCAGATACTGGCAGAATGTGCCATCGGTTTCTCCTGTATTCCTTTCCTTCCGATTCAACGATGTAAGATCTACGTTCGTTGCACTTCCTTTTGATCACTCCGATCTTGTCATGTCCCTTTGTAGTCTGAAGACGGACCATTTGGGACGGTTCCACTGCAGGCAGTGGTCTGCTTGACTTGTATTAGTGCGCTTTCTGCATTCCCCGTTTCCTTGACAGCTGAGCCCGGACCGTTACAGTGTCCTTTGACGACGGCGCCAACAGCTGCTGGCTGGCAGGTAGGGTGGTGCGTGTTCTCCTAGATAGGAGACACTGAGTGGGAGAGCCCAGGGTTGTATCTCGTGGCACATTCCGAATGTTCAGCAGATTCAGAAGTAGATCTGTCCCATCTCTCTTTGAAGTTTCAAGCAGCCTCTTTGCGCTTCGAACCGCCCGTTCTGCCAGGCCGTTTGCTTGTGGGTATTCAGGACTGCTGGTGGCATGGTGGAAACCCCAGGTTGGGGCAAACTCATGAAAAGTCTGACTGGGGAACTGGGTGCCATTGTCTGAAAAGACAGTGTCAGGGACGCCATGGACCGAGAAGTGCCGCTTTAGCTTGTTGACCACACTTTGTGAAGAGAGGCTTTTAAGTGGATCGATTTCAAACCACCCTGAGTACGAGTCGACCAAGACCAGGTAGTGGTGACTGGTCCACTCGAAGATGTCTGTGGCGACGGTGGACCAAGGCAGTTCTGGGATTGGGGTGGGTTGCAGTGGCTCTTTCTGTTGATGTCCTTTTAGACTGTTGCACACACTGCAGGCTTGGACCATGTTCTCAACATCCTTTGCCATGGATGGCCAGAATGCAACATTACGTGCTCTACGTTTCATTGCTTCGGCCCCAGGATGTCCTTTGTGTAGAATGGTCAGGTACTCAGACTGTAGTGTTTGGGGAATGACCACTTTTGTTCCTTTCATTACAATGTCATTGTCGATGGTGAGCTCATCCCAGAATGCAAAGAATGGTCTTGCAGCGGCTGCAGTACTGCTTGCTCGGTCGGGCCATCCTTGCTTTATAGTGCGGCAGAGAGCTTGCATTGAAGAGTCTGCAGCTGTTTGTTCTCGCAGCTCCTTCTGGCGATTTGATGAGATGGGCTGGACTGCCATCACTTCGAAGTTGTTCTGTTCAGTTTGATGCTGTGATGTGCTCTTCCTTGGTGCACGAGACAGCGTGTTGGCCAAGTACATGAACTTCCCTTTCTTGTAGACAAGCGTCAAGTTGAACTTGTGCAGCTTCAGCATCATGCATTGCGGTTTCGACTGTGATTGGCTTGCTGTAGACATAGTCGTAGAACTTGAAACATGCAAACAGCACCGCCAGCAGCTCCGTTTCTATCTGAGCATATCTTGTCTCAGTCTCCGCCAGGTGCGCGAGGCATATGCTATGGGTTCGCCTCCCTGTAGGCAAGCTGCACCAAGGCCATACTGTGATGCATCACAGGTGAGTGTGACAGGCTTTCTCACGTCGTAGTATTTCAGCACCGGAGGGCTTGATATGTGGGCTTTCAGTCTGTTGAATGCATCTTCGTGTTCCTTTTCCCAACACCAGGCTACGTCACGTTGCAGCTGGCAGAGTGGTGCAGACAGTTCGCTGGAGTTAGGGATGAACTTTCCAAGGTATGTTGTCATTCCTAAGAATCTCTGAAGAGCAGCCTTGTCTTCAGGTGGGGGTATCTCAGCGATTGCTTTTATCTTCGCAGGGTCAGCTTTGAGTCTGGTCTGTGAAGACGTGTCCCACGTAGCTCACCTGTTTGAGTCTGAACCTGCATTTCACCGGATTCAGTCTGAGCTTCACTTTCCGAGCCCTGTCCAGGACCTTTTTGAGGTTGGCATCATGTTCCTCTACTCCGTTGCCGCCAACGATGATGTCATCGATGATGATCGCACATGGATAGCCCGTGAAGACCTGCTTCATCGCTCGTTGGAAGACCTCTGATGCCAAACTGATTCCTAAGGGCATTCTCAGGAATCTGAACCTTCCCAGGGGTGTGGCAAATGTTGTTCAGATGGAGGATTCTGTGTCTAGTTTGATTTGCCAGATTTAACTTTTTGCATCCAGCACCGAAAACACAGTGGCGTTAGACATTTGTGTAGCCACCTCTTCAACCGTGCGTATAGGATGGTGAGGGCGCATTAAAGCTTCATTCAAGTCACGTGGATCGATGCATATGCGAATGTTGTCAGTGTCCTTCTTGTGTGTGGCAACGATTGCAGAAACCCATTCTGTCGGCTCTGTCATTGGTGTGATTACTCCCAATGTCACCATCCGATCCAGCTCTTTTTTGACTTTGTCCTTCATCGCTACGGGGATGCGCCTTGGTGGCCTCACGACAGGTGTGACATTTGGATCGACTTTCATTGTGTATGTTACTGGTAGTGAGCCAATCTCGTCGTTGAACAGGTCAGCATATTCAGAGAATATTTTGTGTGAAAATGATGAATCCTCACTGAAGTCAACTTGATGTACGTCGTTGTTTAGAGTGATTAAGTCCATCTTTAGGCAGTCTGGTAGGCCAAGTAGTGGTTGGACATTGTTTTTCACCACATGGAATTGCAGTGTGTGTGTCTGCATCCTCATTTGACAGTTTAGCAGCACAGTACCTTCTGTGTGGATCACGGTTCCGCCGTATGCAACTAGTTTGGCTGTCTGTGTCTTGTCGATTTTCTCTACCTGTTTCACGAAGTTGTAAGTGTCTGAGGAGATGACATTACACTTGGCCCCAGTGTCTACTTTTAGTTTCAATGGTTTGCCATTCACTGTGATGGAGCAATAGATCTCCTTGTTGTTCTTTATGTTCTCCAGGTTGATTGTGTTGATTTCTCTAGTGTCTAGTGATAGTCCATCTACATGAAATGAGCCATCGCTGCTGTCTGAGTCCTCTGCTGTGACCAGATGGTTGACAGGTTTGTATGCACGGGCTTGTCTAGCGGACCTGCAGTACCTTTTGAAATGGTTATATTTGTTGCAGTTGTGACACTGCTGCCCGTATGCTGGACACTCCCTTGGTGGGTGATTTTCACCGCAATTTCTGCAGTTGGTGATCCCTGTTGTTGAAGTTTGTTCACTCTGCGACGTTAATCTGACTCCCTTCTGCTTTTTTCTAAAGGTTTTTGGATATTGGACAGCATCCACGCTGACTGGGGCATGCGTTGGAGTGGTCTGTTTTGCTATGTTGCTCAGCTAGTTTGCTTATTTGACACATACGAATAGCCTTAGCTAGAGTTAGCTCACTTTCCTTGAGTAGTGCTTTTCTGACACCATCACTGGTAATGCTACACACTAAACAGTCTCTGATTAGCTCCTCCTGGAGAACTCCGAAATTACAGCTTTTAGATTTGATCCTGAGTGTACTCACATATGCTTCCACTGTTTCCCCAGGTTTCTGGTTTCTGGTGTTGAAGGAATGCCTCTCCATGGTGATGTTTGTCTGAGGGTTGCAAATTTCCCTGAATTTTCTTTTCAAACATTCCGGGTCTTCTCGTGTCTCTGCCCGCCTTATGACGACCCCATCCTCTGCTAGCACCGCTGGTAAATACGTGAATGAGCGTTCACGTTCGATCGCCTCTGCTCCTGCTAAATTTAGCAGTATGTACGCTTGCGTTTTGGCTGGTTTGTCACTGTGCGCTGCGGCGATGAATATGTCATATTCCTGCTCGAATATGCGCCAATTCTCCGTTATATTACAATTGAAGGTAAGAGGGTCTGGTCGCCGAAATCCGTCTGCCATTGTCATCCTTCTAGCGAGCTTTTTCTTCTTTCGTCTTTGTGGAGTTCCTTATGTGCAGAGGGAAGGGCTACGTCAGTTAGCCAGTGCCGCTCCGAACAAGGCGTCGGATCTAACTATGTACCTTTCGAGTCGGGAAAGTATCAGGTTTCACTTCTGACACCATGTAGAATGACTCGCATGGAGGCAGTGTTAGCGTCTAGGCTTAACATTTAATAATCATTGCAGGGGAACTCAGGTACAGCGTACGTAGCTGTGTGTATGTTGCCACCACTAGGCTGCATGATCATGTGACTACTCTGTAAGTACGGAATGCAGGTCAGTACAAACATAACGCTACAAGGTTATCTACAACACCCCTAAAGTAGACCATTCCATTTCTTAACCTTGACGTTAGTTGAACATATTGTCTGCCTGCCTCACTCCCATCATTGTAGTGGCTCATGTCCTCATTAAAGTCTATGCTCATGTGCGTCATGCAAGCCTGTGGTTTAATACAAGTAGCTAGCCATCTAGCTAGTTTAATACGCTTTACTTTCTTACCTTCAGATTCTGAGTTAGATTGTGCCAAGTGTCTACGGATGAACACTAACTTTAGCTAGTTTCTAATTTGCCTTAAATTACTGTTTAGGTGACTTATGCTTAACTAAGTTTAGCTTAATTAAGGCTACCGTTTGCCTTGGCGTGCCCTTTCATTTCCAATGCTGGCTAAATAGCTAGCTAGCTGTACCTTTGGCATTTCATTACCAGTATAAAATGGCATACATCATCTGTTAGCTAACACTGATGCTCAGTCATGAGCAGCGAGAAAATGGAGGCTTACTTGTTTATGTTTTGACATCAATGTAGAGTTTATTTCATTTTAATGAAATACTATTATTTCATTAAAATGTTTATTTAAACATTTTAGGCGGCACGGTGGCGCAGTGGTTAGCGCGGTCACCTCACAGCAAGAAGATCCGGGGTTCGAGCCCCGGGGTGGTCCAACCTTGGGGGTCGTCCCAGGTTGTTCTCTGTGTGGAGTTTGCATGTTCTCCCCATGTCTGTGTGGGTTTCCTCCGGGTGCTCCGGTTTCCTCCCACAGTCCAAAGACATGTAGGTCAGGTGAATCGGCCGTACTAAATTGTCTCTAGGTAAATTGTCTCTAGGTGTGAACATGTGTGTGTGTGTGTGTGTGTGTCAGCCCTGTGATGGACTGGCGGCTTGTCCTGGGTGTCTCAGCGCCTGCCGCCCAATGACTGCTGGGATAGGCTCCAGCATCCCTGCGACCCTGAGTAAGGATAAGCAGTTTAGATATTGAATGATTGAATGAATGAATAAACATTTTAATTTTAACTTTGATAGTTCCAACAATCAAACCCAAAATAAGAGAAAATTGGTCAATGCCACAATATTTCTTGAATAGTTTGTATGCACTTTTATGAATAGATCTGTGGGTACAAACAGTTGTTGCATGAAGCCCATTATCTATTTAACACACTAACCTCAAAGCCAACCACAGCGAACTGATGACTTTTGACCTTGATAAAGGGACGCTGAACCCCTAAGGTCTTATAAGCTTGGTGTTGATGGGTCAGAGAGAGTTAGCTTAGCATATAATTAATGCTTAATAACCCCTAGTTGTTTGTCAACACTTCTTCCACTGTCTTTTCTCCATGCCTTTTAATCTTCAGAGTGCCTGCAGGCACTGCATTCTCTGATAGCATCTTAAGCCTCTTGTTCCAATACCCTGGCCTGGCAGTAACAACACTGGCCAGTCGTTCATTTACAAGCAGAGATAAATGCACAGTCCTTAATCTGTCTCCAGTTAGGTCTCCAACAACACTGCACAGTGCAGACCCAGGCCTTTAACCCTTCCTAAAGCTTAGCTCTTCCATCAATTTTAACTTTTCCACGTAGGTTACCTCAACTTGCACTTGTCACCTGCTACACTGGTAGCAAGTTATAAGCAAACTCATGACAATGGAAATGTCACATACTTCTTAGAAGGCGGAGATCCTTTTTTAATCATCTTTATTATGTGTTCATGCCACAGACCCATTCAGGGCATTTGAAAAAAGAGAAAGCTACACAACCTCTAGTAGTTAAGAAGATAACTGCATTCAGTTTGACACTTTATGATATATATGATTTCTCATTTGGAGGTCATAACCAATTAAAAGTAACCAAAGCAAGTTGCTGAACTTCCTTTATAAAATAGTTGACTTGTTTTATTTCAGGTAACTTGGTTAAACTTGGCAGCTCTGCTGGCATCTGTGAAACCTTTGGAAGTAGCTTTGGAATTTGTAACCTCAACAGCAACAAAGTGTAACTGCTAGCTACAAAATCTATAATTTTACTGTCATAGATTTGCTTCCCCATACCCAACACTTTAGAGGTTGTTTGGACCTCAAGCAGCCAAAAATCAGATGACCCCTTAGTGAAAGTATCTTGCTACAAATTATATGAAAGCAGAGCAGGAGGAAAGGGAATAGAATGAATATGTGCATGTTTTAGGAAAATTGCAAAATAAACAAATAAACAAACAAATAAATAAATAATGATGACGATGCTAAATAGTGTATCTAAACATCTTTTGTTGCTCATACAGCTTTTTTTTATTTCAGTCAATTTCTTTCTTGACCCCCTTGAAAAACTTTAAAGATAAAAGATGAAATCTATCTCTGTAGGATGAATGGAGGTGAAAAGACGACTCAACGGGTGGTCACCTAATTTGTCTGAAATGATAAATCTTAGAACATTGTTATTGTCAGTATTGATGCCATACATGCACTGATATTTGCTGCCTTTTCATAACTGCATAAATTGTTTTGAAACAGCAAACATCTGCATTGTTATGGCAAAGTGCTAATTGGCATCACTTGTGGGGTTCTTGCAATGGTTTTGGCCAAAGTAATCTATGTGAGATTAGCTCTGGTCCAGTGTTAAACCTTGTTCTTGAGATTAGAATTTGGTTAATATTCCCTCTTAATTGATTACTTCATTATTTACACTTTTTTCCCCATCTCTTATATGATAAAGTCATATCAATGAGGTAAAATTGCTGCAAAATTTCTTCTTTTCACTGATAAAATCTCTCCTGGAGCAGGGTGTGAATTTACAAGATCATCCAGTTCAGTTTAGATCGCTCCTGGGTTAAAAGAAATTAGCTGTCAAGCAAGGAAAGCAAAACAACTCTAGTGCTGCCATATGATCATTGAGTGAGTGAGAGAGAGAGAGACAAATAATTAATAGCATGAGTCATTTACGCAAGCTCATTAAAGCTAAGCAATGCTATCCACTCTATTTTCCTTTTGGTTTCAATGAGACAAAAGGAGGACAATATCCTATTAAATGCTGTTTCCACATACCATTCATTCGCATTGGGACTGAAGTGTCAGTGTTTTCCTCAGGATTAAATTCTGATAGCACTCGAAGGAAGAATGATTCCCCCTTTGAAGAATTGTGAATACATGCAACGGAAGACAGACTGGCAGACTGGGGAAGGAGAGAGAGAGAGAGAGAGAGAGAGAGAGAGAGAGAGAGAGAGAGAGAGAGAGAGAGAGAGATGGGAGGCAAAAATAATGAAAAATGTGTCTAATGCACTGCCTGTAGAGGGTGAATTAGGAGGCAAATAGTGTGATTATTGTGTGGTGGTGGTGGTAGGTAGTGGCGGCGGTGGTGGTGGGATCTTGCCAGCCCCAGGATGCAGATAGAAACCACCAGGGGTACAGGAGGGGAGCAGGCAATTGTGATTTATGGGTAGCAGTTGGCTGATAAGGCAGCTCCCTTCATTTAATGCCTTATCGCCTGCGTTAAAGAAAGGCCACAATTTGCAGCATTCTTAAAAGCCCCAGATGTGACTAATCTCAGCAACCTTCCAGACAATCTGTCTTAGGAAAAACTATAGATCACTCAGTTGTCTTACCGATCTAGGCCTTTTCTCCTGCTAGCATAGGCACGGTGTGGAGAAGGAAAAAAAAGTGCTTGCATGGAGTGTGAATGTGCAGCCACACAAGTGTTTGCTAAGAGCGAAGGACAACAAAAAAAAAGAGAGAGGACATATGAGGCAAAGGGACAATTTGAAATCTCTTGGTGTTCAACTTAAAAAGAAAATCCATCAAGAATTGATTCATCATTTTAAAATGTGTCTCGTTTTATGTAAAATTGTAGGGGGGGGGGGATAACAGTTCAAACTTGGACTCAACTGACTGAATTAAATATTCTCATTTAAGGTTATAGCACAGGGGAGGGCAGCCCACGCCGAGGTGCTTCATGCTTAAATTTTCTTAAGTATTGAAAACCCCTCTTGTTTGTAGACACAATCATGTCTAGCACTGTGTCAGGTGTCTCGGCACTGTTCTACCAATAAAATAGACACTTGACACAGCCACAATCCTGGTCAATACTAATCACAGAAATAATTACTCACAGGAGCTTAGGAATGCCATTGATTTTTAAGGCAGTTTGCATTACTGTCGTATCTGATCTTAATAATCTCAAAGGTGTTTCACTTGAAGTTTTGAGTGCACAGCCGCGATGTGTAAAATGTATGAATGTCATTGCAAGGTCTAATCAAAGTATATTGATGTATTGACCTGCAGCTGTATAGCAACTTTTCGTTGTGTGGGTCTGCATGTCCCTGATTGCAGTTAAGCACAAACAATAGAAAAAAAAATATTGTTCCAAGTCAAGCCTTTCTTTTCACTTGTAAAGTTGTGGATAACGGTCTGGGAAAATGTTCAAGATGAACTTTATTTGCATTAATTAACACTAACAGAGCAGGGACTATTGATGGTTCAGCCATGTTGACTCGAAATGTTAAGAAGGGGGAAATCGTGAGCTGCCTTCAACAAACAATAGCACAAACACAATTTCCCCGATAGCCCAAAATTAACAGGACAGTGTAAAGTGACACAATACCAGCCAGGACAGATCCCCAAGGATGGTTTGCATATTGATAACCAGTTGGATTTTCCACTTGAATCATTACACAAATCAAAAAAGTGATTCTTTATCAGGCACATTCCACAGCTGAGTTGGGCGAATGGTTCCCCCCCCCCCCCGGAGAGGAGATGTGGAAATAGCTAGAGGGAGGTGTAGCAGTGTTCATCTTAAGGTCAATCATCTGGAATGTGACATAGCCTGGTAATCCTCACTGCTCTGTCATTCACTCCTGTGGTACAAACAAAGTAGCGCTATGATCCCACCAACGTATGCAGCATTTGAATTCAAAGCATTTTTCCTTCTTTTGAATTAAGTGCATATATTTATTCTTTCTTATGCCTCAGTGTGTTTTACAAGTGTAATTAGTCTGGGATACTCAGCAGTTAATTTTTTTCCCCCATTCTTAAGTATTCATGAAACCCAGTGATCTGACAAATGGAATTTTCCAGCACTGTAGCGTCTTGCACCTCACACCTTATTCCAACAGCTAATCCTGTTTAAATATCCAGCCTGGTGGTTTATATGACCTGGGTTGGGAGAGACCACCAACTGCTTTTGAACACTTGTGTACATATAAGCATACATACCTTCACGCGCATGCTTACACAACACAGCACACTCAGACATGTGCGCGTGATGACAAACAGCAGCACGGTAAATGCCGTGCATTTAACAACGGAGCGTCTCCGCTGCCGTTTGCGACTATGCTCCGGAAGAAAAAAAAAGAAAGACACACAAAAAAGAAGAAGAAGACAGAATTAACCAGGGAGCTCCCAACTACATTTTCAATTTGTTGCATTTCGTGTGAGGTGGGTCAGGGCTGAGTGGTCAGCTGACCCCATCCGGCCCATAACATTATAGGTGTGTCCTGCCGAGCTACAGGATCTGCCTCGAGGCTGCCGCAGCCTTGACTTTGCTGCATCGGTCCATTCCCAGTTTACCGGGCTAATTTATCATGAAGACTCGGCTAACACCAAGGGCAGTTACATAATGAGGGGGGGGTCAGTGTGATAAAGGTAAAGCTGTGATTGGATCAAAGCCAGGCAGCGGCGGTTCAAAGACCATCAACTTATGGTATTCCATTCATAAAAGCCCTATTCCACATGCAACCTTGCGACTTAAGTTAATATGACCCACAGTTGAATTCCCTGTTGCTCTTATTCCTCACACATCCGACGTACCGCCCACCATAACACTGGCAGCCTGCGTATTGTTTACTTTCCCTCCTCTTTGTTACGGCATTGACCGCTGGGAATATCCTACAAGCGAAATGGCATTTGACGGGGTTGATGTGGGAGGAGGGGAGCGTGTGTTGGGAATCACCTATTTTCTCAGGAGGCAGGGCCTTTTGGTCTGTTGGTCCACCCTGTGCACCTCATCCACTCAGGCTTGCTGCTCCCTCCTCCTCCGTCTCTTTCTCTCTTTCCCCACCGCTCCAGCCCGCATGCATGCCTGACAGACAGACAGACAGACAGATGCTATCTCCCATGCATCTCCAGCTCTAGGCCTCTATCACTCTCCACAAACAGCCCTATGCTTGCACACAGGCTGCAAATTTCGTCTGCCTCTCTCCTTTTAGATAAGGGGCAATATCAGTGACAGAACATATTTTATGTATGAAATGTAGCTCACAACAAGCAGTCAAGCATTAGGTTTGTTTAAATAGATGATTGTTATCAGCAGCCTTTCAACACAGAGTTTGACATTGTTCTCTGTATTATTTTATTTTTTTTACTTTGCACACAATTCACTTTATGACATCTCGTCTTGTGCTTGCCTTTTTTTTTTAGAGAGAGAGGCTGAGTTCACCGCTATTTTAATTATAGCCGCTTACTACGGTCGGACAGGCACTGTGAGAAATATTCCTGCCCAGCTGCAGTTGTACTTCTTCCTCCTAAACCTATCCAGTCGACATTCCAGCGGATTATTTGCTTGGGATTTTTCTTGTCAAAGAGACGACACTTTTACCCCTACTGTTGGCTGTTGTTAGCATCAGATATTGGGTGATTTCCATTTAGTGCTTAGGTTATGGTTGTCAGTTTGTGCCTAGCAGTTTTGTAATGATGGAAATAAGATCTCACATGTGCCATGAGTCTAGCTGACATAATAGTTTGGTTTCTGTGTGCAATTTCGTGTGTGTGTGTGTGTGTGTGTGTGTGCATGGGGGGGGGTGTAGGAGTTGAGGGTTCAGGGACAATAGCACAATAGTACAGCTGAACAGTTTTAACACTGTGCTATTTATAATTTTTACTAGTTAATGGTCTATTGTATAATTATAGTCACTATTATAAAATATGTATAAAAGTGGATACAGTATTGCGTGTCAATTGTAACAAAAAAAAAATCTATAATTCCCATTCCTACTTTAAAAAATTAATATCAATTTTCATTAATATCGGTATTATTCGATATCTAAAAATAGACCGCAATATGTGATTTACATTACATTCACAGTTTTGTTTGTAATTTTTTTAATGTATTACAAGCCTGTTTTGTCATTGTGTCTGTTCCAACTGGCCTCTCCTAACATGTCCTGTCGGGTTTGTACCCCAAAACCCCAAAGCGAAGCCCACCCCACCCCACGCTACACACACAGAGGGGGAAGGATGCAGGTCATTACCATAACAAGCTGGCGTGTTTCTGAAGATACACTTGTTCAGAATAGACGGGGGCAAGGGGGGTGGAGGGGGGCTGGGGGGGGCTGGGGTGGCAACACAGCCCCAGTTTATTTCAATAACAACAGCCAGACACAAGGCCTATCTGGTCAGACTTTGAATGAAACACTTGGGCTCTGATGGAGTGATAAGACACAGATGCTAAAAAGGAAGACTGGCGAAACGGCCTCTTGACCCCTGTTTGCTTTATTACTGAGGAAGAGCAAATGAAACTCCCCTCGAAAGACATGACATGTACTCGTGTACAATTATGAACCTGCTTAAACTGGGTTTTTCTTTAATACTTGTGTGTAAATTAGCAATAATTCCTCCAAAACTGGAATGTTTAAAAATGACACTTAAGAAAGAAAAAGGAAAAAGGGCCAAACGTACAATGCAAAAAATAAATAAATATATAATCGCTGTTGTGTGAATCTGTATGTATGTGTGTAGCCGCCTTAATGTTAATTACAGAGAGATCATTTTCACATGAATGGCGCTGTGTTTACTGTGGGTCTGTGAATCCCTCCCAGGGGAAGCCTATGTCAAGAGCTTTACACATAAACAAATGGCGGTTCGTTTTTTTATTTTTTTTATTTTTTTAACACAGGTAATCCTTTAGGGTAAATCTTTGGTAAACTCTACATTCAGAAAGCCGGCGCCTTACTATTTGTATAGATAGAGCGCACTCTTAGATTTAGAGGGAGATGTCCTAAATCTCAGCTTGATTTCCTATGTTAACTGTGGCTTAGCTGTGGCTGGGCTTGGGTGCAGGAGAGACTGTTGAGAGTTAGTGGAGTAGTTGTAAATATGTGGTAACACTTTCAGTGGTAATCCTCCTGCACAAAGAATTGCCAGAGATTATGGACCGGTTGTCTGACAGAGAGAATCCTCCGGCACAATCAAATTCCTATGGCTGCTGAGATTTGTAGAGGGCACAATGCTGCACTCCTCAGCTCGCCAGTAATGTGAGGGCAAGCTATTCCCTAAATGGAGAGCTAAGGAGTAAATATAGCATGAAGTGCATATTAAGTAAACAGAGGTTGGCTAAAAATGATCGCCGGAGCATGGAATTTGGTGCGACGCTGAAAGAGCGCTGCGGCGGTTCCCCATTGGCGACGCCGGGTTGACCTCAGCGTGTCCTCTGCTGTTGATCCCCCTGACCCGCCCGGCCTGACCCGTGCCAACAAGACACGAAAACCCCCCAGTACCCTCTTCAACCACAGCACGATCACCCTCGCTGACACATTTTGAGAGGGGTTTAAGGAAGTGAAGTGAAGAGAGCGCGAGCGAGCGAGAAACCCCACCATAGCCCCATAGCCCCGAGGATGAATAGAAGATAGAAGCCGTTTCATTTCAAAATCGGCCTCTGCACTTGGCTGAACCTACTATAAAAGTTGATAATTGAGAAGTGAAAGAGTAGGATCAATATGACTGCGGAAAAAAAAAAGTGGGGGCTCGGGCTTATGTTTAATACAGTTTAACTGATATTTAATATTTTCTGCTTTCTCTCTCTTCTTCTCCTTTTGTCCACACTAAAATACTTCAAAAAGAATTCTAATAAAGTGGAAATTAAAAGGAGCGTAGATTGGGGTTGGAAAGAGAGGCCTCTAATCCCGCTATCTCTCAATAATTCAAAGTCTCTTTTATTTTCTGAATAAAAAGCGGAATTAATCTGCCACTGTGAAGCTGTCCTCTCTTCTCACTGTTTAAATAAATCCCCGTTCGTACATTAGATGCAAGGAGGCCAGCTCTGGCTCCTCGCCAAGCTCTGTGTCAATTCCCTCCTGCCTCTTTCCTTTCTCTCCGAGCCCCTCTTTATTCCCTTTCTTTTGCTTTCTGCCAGGGAGGGACCTATGAGAGCAGCCATGCCACCAGAGAGCCGCTATCTGCAGAACCTGCTCAGCACACAGGCCTATCACAGGCAGCTAAGACCACTTAGCTCAGGCCGCCAAAAGGCACCCTTAGGAAACTTTACCCAGATATTAGGGCACTGTGAAGCCAAATGATATATTACAAAGGCATTGTGCACGGGGTGACCATTCATAGTATTTATATAGGGCCGCCCCAGCTTTCTGGAGCAACGGGGTTACGTAGCTGGCCTTAAACAGGAAGAGTGGGGTGGACATTTTGTCACACATCCGAGTATCCGAACTACGGTGCATTGTGATTCGACCGCGTCAAGAGGAAAATTAATAAGATATGGTAGAAAGTGAACAGTAATGATAATTTGTGCTCGGCTCGCTATTTTTTCCACTTTTGACTCGTGCATTATTTCCACGATTCTGTTCTCAATACAAGAGGCAATTTAAACAATTCAACAATGAGTGGTGGATGGCTAAGTCGCAGAGCTTTTCAGAAGACAAAAGAAAAGCCTTTGAAAACTGACACCATGAAATAAAAGGAGCTTAGGCTCCAAGAGCGAAATGGAGTGAAAGAAATAGACTGAAGAGTGGGGATAGGAGCAGGCCCTAGCGTGAGCGCATGGGCCTGCAGACTCCTCGATTAGCCCGGCCTCCCTATCAGCTCCGAGACTGGCCGTCTTTGGGAATCCTCTCGGCAGCAGGTCTCTCCTCCACGTCCGTGAACTGCTCTAGTGGCGATGCGGGGTGACGAGCTGCTAGCCAACGCGGCTGTTTATGCTGCTCCGCCCGCCAGTCCCAACACTGTAGCTGTCGAGATGTGGACTCGCCGTTGAGGCTGTCCTCGCTCTGATAGATGCCTTTTGTGGAACTCCAGCATCTAAGATCCTCGGCCCGATCCTGGATCAGCGTTCCTACCCTCTCCTCTGTGGTCAGAGATTTATGGCATCACTTTCCCTCCCTCTTCTTCTGCATACGCTCTGGCTCAAAGTGCCCACACTTGTGATAGTGGAGATACTTTCCTTGGAGACGTGTGCTCTAGCTGAATGACAAACAATGCTGTCGGACTCCTCCATTTCTTTTTCTTCTGCTGCCGAACGTTCATTCAGCAAGAAGCTGTATTTGAAAAGTATACCAGTGTCATTCAATTGACTGTGTGAGATTTAACAATGCGCTGAAAAATATCAGTAACTTTTCAAGGTGCAGCCTTGGACTTCTGCATCCCTCAACCTATGCACACATCTCATTTTATGTGTTGAAAACACCTTGAATTTGTGAGGCTGTCTGAAATGAGATTGACATGCCAGGTCTCGAGCCAAGTCTTTTTGAAACCTGGCACAATTCTTTCTCTCTTTTTTTTTTTTACAGCTATATTGCTCCACAGAAATCTCTACTTTATTTGTTATCAAATGATAAAAAAAAAAAATCAAGAGAAGTAGGAAATGGAGGAGGCCCACAGGGAAAGTGTAAAGGTGTGTCTTAAGTTCCCCGAAGGCAACAAAAAGTCATTTTCAGCGAGGTGTGTGCTATTTTTATTTATATATCTCCCTTGCTCTGTTTCTTCATACGTACTGTTTGTCGGGCTATCATTATAGCAGACAGACAGGTGGGGGTAAAAACCATTTGCATTAGCATCACCGTCTGACTCCAGGCACTAAGCAATGATACTTTATTTCATACCATTCACGGGGCCATTATCGCTCTACCCCCTCTGTCCCCACTTTCAGTAGGGAACTCTCACACACACACACACACACACACACACACACACACACACACACACACACACACACACACACACACACACACACACACACACACACACACACACACACACACAGACACCCTATTCCCATCCACCCATATCGCGGATAGCATCTCGTGCAACATTGGCACAGAGGTACAGGACGGGTGAGGGAAGTGGAGGGGAGGGACATTTCCGGAGGGGGGTCCTGGCATGTAATTGTCCTGGTGAGCACTCAATAGCACCTTAAACCAAGCAGGCAATCTACAAAGCAGTGCAGTGAAGGAGGGAAAGGCCCTGTGGCTATGGGGACCCTAATAGGAACTTCTTTCTCACAGAGATAAATGGAGAAAGTTCCTTTTATTTATTGGTAGCTGCTGTTTGGGACTGGGGCTATCAAAGCACAGCAATGCTATTTATCCCTCCAAAAAGGATTCGTCCGACACAGGGCTGAGGGCGAAAAAGGCAAAGGGAAGGCTAAGGAGGAGGGCGACCAATGGAAATTGGCAGAAACAGAAGGTCAAACTGTTTATCTTTTTTTTTCTTCCCATGCCTCTCCTTCTCCTTCATTATTGTAGAAATGTCCTCCCCCAGTTTACCTGTTGTGGTGCAGCGCTCAGCTTTAGTAACAAAAGTACTTTTGCAGCTGTTATTTGCTGCTTTTCCCAAGAATTTGTTTTGAAAGAGGCACAAAAACCAAGAGGTTCACCACAGTACAATGCATCTATGGCAAATCAACAAATATTTTTTTGAGCACTGATAATATAATTGTGATATTCAAACATGTGGAATTAGTTTGAACTTGAGGAATGAGTATGAAAAAAAAAGCTCCATCAGTTGGTCTTTTTATCGGGGTACCTGCTTTGCTTTGACAGTGGGCCCCCGTTTCTCCTGCATATGTTAGCTTATCAGACAGACATGCCAAGGTAAGAAACGGCCCCTTAACCGCTGCTCACCTAAACCATTAAAACAACGGGCGGAGAAATGTCACATCCCCGGGCACTTGTACCTCCTGAGTCCTGCGTATCACATGGCAGACGTCTGTGAACAAGCCCCCCGATAACGCCTGATGCCGTGGGTGTGTAAGTCTAGTTAAATGAATGGCTGTCTACACGTCAGCCATGGCGACCTTCCACACCTCATCTGCAGCACGAATAAAACACAAGCATCAGTACAACTTCAGAAAGATGAAACGTTCTCTTATTTTGCTTTCACAGCTGATGGTGTTATTTATAAATACATCAAGTCAGGTCTTATGACTGCAAAAATGCTTTCTGCATGCCCATTAATCGGCCCATACCGATAGCTACATACCGACTTAGTTCAAATATTGTTTTGCAAATGTCTCAATGATGAGCGACGTGCAGCTTATTGCAGTGTCTGGCTAGCTGCTTGCAAAAAAACGTCTAAATTAATTTAAAGTTGATAATGAATACAAGGGTGGAACTTTGGGGGGGGGCCGGGTAGTCAATGATCATCAGGGAGTACCACCCACCAATTTTCTTGCATAATTAAATATTAAAACAGTCATTAGAGGAAGGGCCTTATGAAAGACCGAGTTCATTTACTCAGACATGAAGGAGTGCTACATGAATGAGTCGCCTCCGTCTTTAGTCGAAAATAAAGAAACCGTAACTTCAGATCAACATTCATTACAGTAAACATTTTGTAATACAGCTCATGGTCTACCCCTCTACAGGAACACTTAAGTAGTCGATGTCCCCGTGCCATGAACAAAAGCTTGAGATGGTGTCAGTGCAGCCAAAGGCTATAAGGCCTATTGTGTGGTTGGTCCTCTTTCTTTCTCCCTCCAAGATCTTCTCCTTCGTTTTCTCCTAGTCTTTCCCTTTGGGACCCAGCGGGTAAGTATCAATCTCGAGTTTGCTTCCTCTACCAACAATGGAAAGGCTCTCCCTTGCTGATGCAAAACTCTTTAATTATCCTTTTTTTTTCCAGGGATGACTTTATTTTGGCATATGTATGGCTTCCTTTAGCTCTGCCCTGTCACCAGTAAGAGTTATAGAGGGTTTAGTAATAGGCATAACCAAATCACTCCCACACGCTAATGATATTTCAATAAGTCTGTGAATGTTCTTATTCATCCAGGTCATAGTTATCCAAAGGAATTGAATCAAGTGCAACTGGACTTGGTTATAGTATATCCGGATGAAAGGCGAAACGTCTTCACGGATATATAACCAAGTCCAGTTACACTTGATATTTCAATAACTTTTGCAAACGTCTAAAATATGACAACAGCATAAACATATCCATAAGGCTATTACATTGGCAAAAATGGTATTTGTGGATTACTACAAAAGTAAAGTAACCACTGAGTGGCACAGTGGCCCAGTGGTTAGCACTGTTGCCTCACAGCAAGAAGGTCCTGGGTTTGAACCCCGGGGTTGTCCAACCTTGGGGGTCATCCCAGGTCATCATCTGTGTGGAGTTTGCATGTTCTCCCTGTGTCTGTGGTGGGTTTTCTCCAGGTGCTCCGGTTGCAGAGAGGAATTCCCCTGCGGGGATTAATACGGTATACCAAAATCAAAAAATCAAAACAAAACAAGTAAATGTTTCCTGTCTAAAAAAGTAAAAGATATTTCCCATTTTGCCAAGATGTAAAGTAACAACAGCATCAGCGCTGGTGGAAGTGCCCAATGAAATGCTAATTAATCATATCAGATTAATCTCAGATTATTTTCACTTGCGGGCCAATAAAAACATCTAATGTGTGTCAGCCTCCACTAAAGTAGGTGTCCTGGCACAAGGAGCTCAATGGATGGCTCTCTTAAAAGCCCAGCTTGGTTTAAGAGGTGAAGGAGGTCTGGGCAAGCTCCACACTGGTGATGAATGACTCCACTGATCCACCACTGTCTATTTCCGTCCTCTAATCCAAGTGGGAATGCCCACATCAAAGCCTGGCTCTTTCCTGAGAGGAATTCCCGACATACTTGGACATGCAAATGAGTAAGGCCTCCTCCAGGCCCCACACCTGATTGAGGCATGCAACGCCATTGCCAATGACGTGCCATGGGAATTACATACCAAGGGATGGCATCCAATTGGACCAAAGTCTCCCTCAGCAATTTGCCTTGGCTGTATTCACTGGCATACACAAGCATGGTGGCACCTCCTTTATTTCTTGGCCTTGCTGCAAGATTTCTGGCTGGACCTCGCTTGGAAGCCATATTATGACTGGAAAAGGAGGGAAAACCAGGATTTTCTTTTTCTTTTTTTGAACACAAAACAATAGACCGTGGAACAGTGTCAGTGTCTCCGCTCATTCAGGTTTTCGGGATGTTGTCTGTTGTTGCCTGAGCTTATAATAAGATGGAAATGTTGGAGGCGTTTGGGATTCTCGTCTCCTCCTGATCCTATTTGCAGAAAACAATTAAAGATGCTCCAAGTTAGCATTGCCAAACAAGTTTCGAGTTCTCCCTAACAAAGGAGAGCATTCATGTGATTATCCTGAGTTATTTCTACTTTGCTAATTAATTTGTCTGTATGATTAATTTGTGAATTCAAAGAGAAAAAACGAATTTTACCTAGATTTTTAGTGCAATCTGTTGTTATATCTTCTAAATAGGATAATAGTCATAACACCATGTTTATGAATGGTGATATATATATTCCATTAACATACAACAGGTTGTCTTGGGACCACCCCTGTTAAAAATGCTCTCCAATGAGTGTCTCGTCTGCTTGACTAGGCCTCAACACAGAGACCATGTAAGTATGTATGTGTGTGTGTGTGTGGGGGGGTGTTGGGAGCTTTGTATAATAATTTTTAAATATCTGCTCTTCCAATAATAAACCACTATTTATAAGAAAGAAAAAATACTACTGTTAAAGAAAAAACCACGTTCACTGAACTGTCACCTCACCAAACACACATTGAAATATCACACAGCTCAGAAGGAGCTTCAAATACATAATCTTACACATTACAATAAAGACATAAAAAGACAAATGTGAAAACAGAGAAATCACCTTGCATGACAAAATTATTACGACTGTTACAAGACTGATAGTTTCAGTAACTGTTAAACCAAGGTTGCACTACTCTGAAACGAAACGGTGCTCAGGCGGTCCTCTGCAGCGCTCCAGACGATGCCGAGTCGAGAAGAATGTCAGTCAGTTCCCTCGGCGCCACAGCCAATGAAATGGCAGGTAGAAGAATAATAGATATTTCTGCGAGCAATTCTTAGCGGGAAAGGGAATTTATGTACATGTAGATGAGAAGGAAGAAAACGGGTCAGTGACTACGATGGACCGTCTTTCAAGAGAACAAACCTGGGCCAAGGGAGCCAAAGCACAGGTTTAATTTTTGCTCAGCCATGCATTCAGCAGCCTGAGCAGCACGAGGCTCCTATTGCTGTGAGGTGGTTAAAGGCCTTGAGTCTCTTTTACGTGGAGCACAATGCGGGATTTCTTTCTTTATAGATGATGAGATAGCCGGCCAAGGCCTCCTCTTGGAGAGCTCTTATATGTGGCTCTGAGACCGCTGTGACTTCACATTCAAGTTGGGCGCCACTTCAACGCCCCTTCCATAATTAATATGTCTTAATTGCGCTGCTGCCGCAGTCGTTGTCCCAACATTATTCCTCCATTCTCTGCAGGTTTAGCGTTTGAAAAATCTCGTCGATGCGCCGGCAAGGGGGACTGAGCGAACACAAAAGCTTTTGTGCCTTGAACAAAGTAGATGAAACAGTCCACAACAAGGCCCTTTGTGTTTTCATCAGATTAATAATCTTTATTACTTTTAAAGAGGCACTGCTGCCCAAACAATACAAAATTCACAACGAAACTCAAGCCTCTAAAATGTGAATTCCCATTGTTCTTGACAGTTTTTTTCCTCTCCCTGAAGATACAGCCCATTTAAAGTTGGGATTTGTTTGTAATTATTTTGGTGAAGAATGTTTAAATAAAGTAGTATGAGGCAATCCCCACACCTTCCTCCTTTGCAGTTTGCCCCTCTTCCCTTTTGCACTTGGACTTCCCACCCAGAAAGCTTGGCCTGGCAGATTTGTGCCTTTCTTATGGTTCTTTCATATTGCAGAGAATGCTGCAGAAATGCAGGGCAGGCTTCCTCGCTGCCCCGGGACCAGTCCAAATTGTAATCCTATTCCTCTGTTTATCAAAAAGAGGGAGAGAGCAGAGAGAGGGAGGCATTGAGCTGACAGCTTGATTGTGATGCTCCTGTCTGATAACTCAGCTAACCTTATCCATCTATTCCACCTCAACCTTGCAGCCATGTCCCCAACCCCCTTCCACCTGCTTCGCTCTAGTCCTCTACCCTGTGAGAGGCCACACACACACACACACACACACACACACACACACACACACACACACACACACACACACACACACACACACTTCTCCCACTCTTACTCTCTCCATCACACACACACACACACACACACACACACACACACACACACACACACACAGAAATAATCACTGCGCACCTCTGACCCCTTTATCGAGTGTCAGTGTTAATCCTCATCTCTCTGCTCAATGCAGAGCACAATCACAGAGACCCGCAGGACCTGCAGTTAGCGCGGTGGTTAAGTAGCCCATGGTGAAGAAGTCTGTGATAAAGGTGGCACAACGGGTCAGTGGCTGCTAGGAGCGCCCGCCCCGGCCCATGACTGGCCATGGCCTTGAGACAGGACAAAGAAGTGGGGTGTGGAGGATGCACAAATCCAAAGACGGATTGAAGAGGAAGTGGAGGACAAAGCAAAGAGGTGCACAGCAACCGGGTAATGGTAATGCATCGCGATGATATGAGGTGCAGCTGTAAGGTAACACAGACAGTATGAGTATGTATAAAAAAAAAGAAAAGGGCTAGCTTCGTTAAGTTGCTGATCTAAGTTTCCAGGTGTTGAATGCATTAGAAGACAGAATTGAATGCAGGATCTGGCAGTGAACTAACATGTACATTAGTCAGCATGGCAGGCATCTGATGACAAGAGACAATGTCAGACTAATGCCAGCTAACTTAAAGGATGTTTTGCAATTAAGATCTTCTAATTACTCTGTAATGAAAAATTACACAGTTTCCATTAAATTACACTTGGACAGGGTTTTTACATTGATGGACTGTGGTGTGTTGATAAGTAACACATTTAAATTGAAGCAATTTGCAGGTTTTATGTTAACATCCAGCCACTGTGATTCGATAAATCAATGAAACACAGCATAGGTAGCTTTAATGATATTCTCTCATGTCCAGAAAACATTCATCTTCTCTGTTCATACTGCTGTAGCCTACTCTTAGAATTGTCCTTGGGACACTCATGAGACATATGATATGAACCCACTGACACAGAAACAGAAACCAACACTGCTTGACACACACGCAGACAACACACACACACACACACACACACACACACACACACACACACACACACACACACACACACACACACACACACATACACACACACACACACACACACACACACACACCAGGCAGCTCTACTGTCAGAGATAAATGATGCCTGACATTGTGGCCTGGAGAAATGGGCTGACGGAGCAGCAGTGAGATGAAGATACTTCTCACAAAGGTACCCTGAGCCAAACAAGTAGTGTCCCTGGGAAACCTGGACGGCGGCTTCTGTTGCTCGAGGGCCACATGTCAGTCAAAACAAACTCTAAACAACGACTTTGAAAACTGACCAAGTTTAACACCTGTGCTCAGGTCACAAACTTGGCAATTCAAAACTTTATGGCAGAATGTACAGAATTTTAATTCTCTTATCTCAGATTATTCAAAAGGTGAAAAATGACCATCTGTGTTGGAATCATGCTTTGATTTTAGATTGTCGAATTTCTCTAATATTCTGGAAGTTTTTAACAATTAGCTGTTGAAGAAAAGTGTCCTCTTTCAATTCTTATGTGGAATATTGCTAATGTGGGTTCAATGAGCTCCAGAGGAGCTTCATCGTGACGTGCTCCTTTTGTCCTGAGGAACAATGGCAGCTGTAGCCCTAGGGCGCCTTTGTGTTGTGGGAGCCTCAGACACAGACAGGAAGGGAAGGTTACAAAC
The DNA here is from genome assembly GCF_029633865.1 of Lampris incognitus. Classification (NCBI taxonomy): domain Eukaryota; kingdom Metazoa; phylum Chordata; class Actinopteri; order Lampriformes; family Lampridae; genus Lampris; species Lampris incognitus. The sequence continues at coordinate 75,181,741 of NC_079213.1, forward strand.
AATGATCAGAAGCTTCATATCCCCTTTAGGACCACTGGATCAGTCAGTGAGGAGGCCCACTGTGGGCCCCGGGTCAGGGGCCAAATCCGTCAGACACGATACAGCAGAGGCACTGTCTCACAGCGATAGGTATATGTATAAATTGCATGCACAAATATTGAGACCCACCAAGTTGTGTGAGTGTGAACTTCATCATGCATTGAAAAAAGAGGACAACATTTTCTATCAAAATACTTGGCTGGATGAAAGAAAGAAAGAAAGAAAGAAAGAAAGAAAGAAAGAAAGAAAGAAAGAAAGAAAGAAAGAAAGAAAGAAAGAAAGAAAGAAAGAAACAAACAAACAAACAAACAAACAAAAAAACAAACAAACAAACAAACCTTGGTGAAAATGCTCTGAGGGCCTCCCTCTAAAAATACAGTGCGAGGGAGTGCAGAGAAGTGTGAGAGAATAAGGAAACAGGCCTTCGACGACTTTAAAGAGAAAGAGGCTGTGGAGTGAACAGGAGAAAATGTTTACTCAGGGAATTAGTTCAGGATCATTGTGTGCACGTGGGGCTTTAGTTCCCTGGCTCCATTTCAAGGCCCAAGTGGCTCAACTGGAGATCCCTCCAGGGCAGGCCTAATTATCACAGGGCTAGGGCCATTAAAATGCTTAACTAACCTCGTTTTTCCAAAACGCACAGATTAACGCCAGCCTCCAGCAAAGTGTCGGGAATAACCCCGCTGCCTAATACCCTCTTTGATTTTTTTTCGTATGTGGAGCGGCGAGGCACAGGGCTGGTGTGGTAGTGGTTATGGATGGATGAGGATACTCAAAGTTGAAGCCCCATCAATTCAGTGTTTCACTTAAAATGTCATATAGACATAAAATGCAAAAGTAGCAAAGACTGGTAACAATACAGGAACAACCCTTTGCAGGACAATATAACATAGGCCATTGTTCCCCCTCTTTTTTTTCCAAATAATTCTTACTGTCACAAATCTCTTGACATGTCCTTAATATTTAAGCACTGTCAATATAATGGTATTTAGTATCAAGAGTTGGGCATGTTTCAAAGAACCGACATATATCACAGACTAATAAGAGAGTAAACTCATTTCATGACGCAAACAGAAGCTCAGGAGGTGTTTACACTTTTCACTGAAGTTAAAATTCCAATGACACCTCTGTGCCATACAATACTGTTGTTGCACGAACCTTTTTGTCTTTGCACTTAGATTCAGCCATTTTATAAATAGCATAGAAAAAGGCAATGCCTGCATTTAAACAGTTCCAGCTCTGTCTGAAATGGTTTTGAACAGTTCTCTGCCATTGTAAATAGCTGTCGTGAAGTGTCACAGTGCATTGTGGGATACTCGTGCCAGTGTAGTATGGTGTACGTATCTGGATGTAGTATGAAATAAGGGTATTTTTTTGCATACTATTTGATGGTTTTGGACAGACTAAAAATGCCAGTTTTGGCCTATTAGATAATATGCTCGTGTCCAGTTTTGGATGCAGCCAAAATCAATTTCTTGATAAAAAGTGTGATGAAAAGTGTTAGCCAACAACATGATGATAACAAGCCGATGAGGAAATCAGAATTCACCTTTATAAAAGCTATTAAGAAATGTTATTGTCACGACATTGTCAGTTTTGATTTGATTATTGTCTAATTTTTGTGGTAAAAAAGGTAGGTCACAAACAATTTTGGTCTAATAAATTAATGTTGTAGGTAGGAGGAGTGATGGGTTGGCTACAGAACACCACCTTTGGAACTGGTAGCGACTCTGTGACTTGCTAACAGACAATTAAATGGGACAGATGCTTGCTGACAAGGGGCTTGCAACCAGGTCATCTGGATGAAGGATGATCCGCCAGACCACCTAGCCAGTTTGTACTGTTTTTCTTTTTCCAGAATTGATTTTTTTTCTTCCAACTTTGGAATCGATTGCCTGAGCTTGTAAGACAAGGCCTGGCGGTCTGTGACTGCTAAATGTAGGTTTTATGTATTTCGAGGGTGCAAAACGTTGCTTTATATTTGTTAAAGTTGAACAAAAGCAGACATGTATTTGTGATATGATGCTCTACATTTCTAGAAATAACTAAAAACATTTACAAGTCAAACTATTATGCAATCATATGTTAATATACCCAACATTTAGATCATTTAGAGTATTAAATTGTCAAATATTCAAGTCTGCAAATCCATTTGTGCTTGTATTACAGTGACATGCATGTCTTCCTGTTTTGCCATATCTTATCTTGTGCATTGGGAAAGTGCAATTTTTTTTTGACAGTCAAATTTGATCCAGAGAATAACCCTGAACAGGACTTAGAGAAGCAGCTTGATCTCGTTTATAGAATGAATTGTGCGCTTCTAGAAAATTTGTGGAAAAAAAACAAAAAAACAAACTTTAGTCTCAAAAATGTTACTCCAATCAAAATTACAGTGATTTATTTATTCATTCATTTATTAACCATCAAATGGTAACAAAGAGCAGCTATATTTATGTTTCTGGGTTTAAGTTCGCATTTTTCAAAAAGTGGTATTAAAGGAACAGTTCATGCCAAATTTCTACGAGAAGAAGTTTGAGATTTGATTTTTGAGATTTTGAGATACTTTATTGATCGCCGTGGGGAAATTACGGTGTGCATTTAACCCATCCTAGCTGTGTAGCTAGGAGGAGTGGGCAGCCGCCGTGCAGCGCCCAGGGTTGGCCATCTGAACATGTTGCTCAAGTGAATTAAATGAGCAATCCACTTGTTAAGGTAAACTGCAGCAGCTGGTTGTGATGCTGTGGCTTTAGTGCATGCCACTCACTGCAACAAGTGAGTCCTAATCGGCACTTAGACTTAAGGCTGTACCTGTAAATCAAGAAATCCTTGATCTGACCAATGAAGACAGCAGCAGAGCCACGAAAATTAAAAGCCTAACCTTAATCCTGGGTCTTTAAAGTTTTGCTCATTAAACACATTGCAAATTGTGGATTTTTTAAGTCAAATCCAGAGATGCAAATACTTTTTTTTTGCCATGTCTTCAGACTTTTCACACTTTGCAGATTCCATAGTTTTGGGATGCAACACCCACAATTTTTCTTTGTCATCAAAAACTCTTACATTGATAAACATACACAGGTGATGGCACAAGACCAATAGATGAATGAGTATGAGCGGTTATCCAATGTCCTCTGATTAAATAAGATAATACAAAACCCACACATTTAAATCTCCATTAGGCTATGATGAATTTCTACCACACATCCTAATAATATTAATGTTTTTTGTCTAATGAGCAGCTGTATATTTACACTTGGCCTTCTGTTGTTTTGGAACCAGCAGTTAAATGTGCTCAATACAGGTGACAGGCATGGGCACAAGTCCATGAATACTGGGATGGCAACCAGCGCTTTACCTCTGCCCCCGTCCATAGGGTTAGTGGTTGTGTCAGGAAGGGCATCCGATGTAAAATTTTGCCAAATCATTACATGGATCGACAAGACCATACTGGATCGGTCAAGGCTCCATACTGGATCGGTCAAGGCCCAGGTTAACAACGGCTGCCATTGGTGCTGTGCCCTCACAGGTACTGTTGGAAACTGTAAAATCTGCTGTGGTGACCCATGAGAAACAGGGAACAAGCCGAAAGAAGAAGAAGAAGTTAAATGTGCTCAATAGTGCTTGCATATTTACTCTAGTCTGTTTACAATACAGTAATAAACAGCAGTGAGAGTTACACAGCATGGTGACAGTGATACAGTGAAGATACAGTTAATACATTCACTATCTTCCTGTTTTTCACTGTGTGAATGTAAGGCCGTCTACTTTGATTTAGAAACTTAACATAGATGAAATTCTGTAAAATATAATAGTCTTTATGGACAGGTAGGGGTGCCATTTGGAGACCAGACCCTTGAAAAGATGTGACACTACCCCTTAATGTGTCTTACTTGGTATATGAAGGGTCTTGGCTTGAGGGGTTTTATATGGATACTATCTCTAATGTTAGACAACATTTGAATCCAGAAGATTGACCCACTTAAGGCAAGTTTTTTTGTCTTTTCTTTTGTAACTTATATTTATATTCAGAAATCACAATCAATACATGTACTGCATTTAATTGAAAATGAAGCAATAGGTTTGCAGTGCATTGCATAATGAATATGATAAGTCCTGGCAGTAAGACCAAAGGCTTGTATAGATGCCAATCATGTTTCAGCAACGCTCTAAACTAATTTGTTGTGCTACCCACTTTGTCTTTCAGGCATTGAGAGGACATGAAATGCGTTTCCGAGAGCAGGATCACCGTCTTTGTCAGGGATAACCGATGAAAATTTACCATCTTATTCAAACAACTGTCTAAAAATCAAATAAAAATACAGCAATTGTTTTCAAGAAAAACGGTTGTTTTATTTTAAATGACTAGAGTTTGTTGATGCTTGAATATTCAAAATATATTCCTGGTATACATTCAGAAAATTAGGAAGGCACCGTCTTATCCATTCCCCCAAATCAAGTCAACCTTATTAGTGTAGCACTTTATTGTAACACAGAGCTAGTTAGACAGGAAAGTGCCTGATATAAGAGGGATATGAAACATTTTTAGAAAAGGGTTTCAGTAGTCACCAGATAATCTGATGATCTCTTTCTTGCATCCATCATTGCAATAACCTTACAAGAGTTGACTGCTTGAATATGTTTTCATACACAGATGCACCTTAGCTGATATATTGCTTTCCATTTTCATCAAACTCATTATTTTGCCTTCATCAAGCATGACACAGTTGTAAACATTTGCTTACATTAACAGACTACTAAAAAGGGAGGGAGCCCCTTAACAGACTTCAGACTGTTGATGCAGTATGTTTTTAAAAAAAATCACCAGCAGTATCTAACACATTGTGACACTATTAGCATGGTGCGAATTACCAGGGGGAATTTGACCCCCCTAATTAAGACTCTGACCCCACAAAAGAGGTGACAACAACAGAGGTGTGTGTGTGTGTGTGGGGGGGGGGTCGAAACATTTATATATCCTTCTTACCTGTAACCGTAACTAGTACAATATATTTCCCCTATTCATGTGTGGAAGTATCTTGACACCCCTAAAGTGGACCATACCATTTCTTTACCTTGACAATAGTTGAACATCCTGCCTCACTCCCATCCAGTGTTGCCAGGTCCCCGGTTTTCCCGCGGAATTGGGCTACTTTCAATATGTTGCCACGGGTTATCGTTGTTTTGGTTTTTTTTGTCCGCAGGTTGAGGTTTTGCATGCAAATTACATTAATTTAAAAATAGTCTATATTTTACACAACTATAGCACTGATACAATCGTACTCAAATCCTAATCTTAACCATTAGTGAGAAACAAGCCAAACTGACTCCAGATCAGCACTTACACACATGGCCATGGGACACACCCCTAACTGGTTGGCACACAGAGTGAGCCTGCGCTCCTGCCTGACTCCCGCTCTCACAGTGACTTGTTGAGCTAACGGAAGCTATGCAACCTAGCTATCAATCTGGGAAAAAAGAGATGACACCCAGTAAGTAGGCAAAATATGGAAAGATATATAATAAGGAGTAGGAAAGTAAAAACGGCCTGAAGGATTGGATAGAATGTGTGGCTGGGGATGAAACCAAAGCTTTCTGTCGGTACTGCAGAACCGAGATTCAAGCACATCATGGTGATCTCCAAACCCACAGCAAAACGGAGAAATACATTCAAAATGCTGCTCCATTCTCTAGCTTTGGCTGTGTAGTTTGTTTGACAGCGGCATACGTGTGGTGAAAATTGACCGGTCGGTCAAGGTAGCCGAGCTAAAAAATGGCAGCGCACATCGCTTGCCACTCGAGCATTTTGACTGTGGACCATTTGAGAGAGCTTGTTAGTGAAATTGCACAGAAGGTGCATAGGACAAAATGCTCTGCACTCATTAAACATGTAATCGGACCAGACATGCAGCATGAGCTCCTAAAGGTATAGGGCAGCGGTCGGGAACCTATGGCTCGCGAGCCATATATGGCTCTTCCGGTGACGGCATATGGCTTCCAGACAATTTTGAGTTGAAAATTATTTTTTTTCCAAAAAAATCAGTTTGGAACTGATTTTAAAATACTTGTGATATTTCTTAATAATACTGTGTCATTTTAAAGTAAACAGAAATTAGTTTTGAAGATAAATTTCACGGGTCACCCGTGGGTCGGGTCGGGAACCAATGGCTCGCGAGCATGTCCGGGTCATTGTAAAGGTGAAGAAATCAATTTTATCAGATAGCCAACTAGTTTATCCGCTTCAACCCTTGTAACGGAAAAGATGGCGAAAAGAAAAAAAAGACGATGATTACCGTGCATTCCAGGCTGCGTGGACAGTGGAATTTGCATTTGTGGAGAGAGCAGGATCTGCGGTATGTCTAATATGCAATGATAAAATTGCATCGATGAAACGGTCAAATATAAAGCGGCACTTCGATACGCACCATGCTTCATTTGCATCGAAATATGCAGCGGGGGACAGCAGGAAAAGGGCATGCGAGGAGCTACAGCGGAGAGTGCAGACGAGTCAGCAGCAACTACGTGTGTGGACCAAGCAAGGTGACGGGAATTCCGCTAGCTTTGCGGGGGCTTTGGCAATAGTAAGGAATGGAAAGTCATTCACAGATGGCGAGTATGCCAAAACATTCATGCTTGATGTGGCCAATGAACTGTTTGATGACTTCCCAAATAAAGACAAGATAATCAAACGAATAAAAGACATGCCCCTGTCAGCAAGAACTGTGCACGATCGTAGCATCATGATGGCAAATCAAGTCGAGGAAACACAAATTAAGGACATAAACGCCGGGACATACTTTTCTCTCGCGTTAGATGAGTCAACAGACGTTAGCCATCTATCTCAGTGCAGTATCATTGCCAGGTATGCTGCAGGTGACACACTGCGTGAGGAAAGCTTGGCTGTTTTGCCAATGAAAGGGACAACAAGAGGAGAGGATTTATTCATGTCTTTCATGGAGTTTGCTAAAGAAAAAAAACTACCGATGGATAAACTTATTTCTGTCTGTACTGATGGTGCACCCTGTATGTTGGGGAAGAACAAAGGATTTGTAGCGCTTCTCCGTGAACATGAAAAGAGAGCCATCCTAAGTTTTCATTGCATCCTGCACCAGGAGGCGCTTTGCGCTCAGACGTGTGGCCAGGAGCTTGGCGAGGTGATGTCTCTGGTCATTCGAGTGGTCAACTTTATTGTTGCCCGAGCTTTAAATGATCGCCAGTTTAAAGCTCTGTTAGAAGAAGTTGGGAATCATTATCCCGGTCTGCTTTTACACAGCAACGTGCGTTGGTTGTCAAGGGGGAAGGTGCTCAGCCGTTTTGCAGCTTGCCTGAGTGAAATCCGGACTTTTCTTGAAATGAAAGGCGTCAAGCATCCTGAGCTAGACAACACTGACTGGCTCCTGCAGTTTCACTATCTCGTGGACATAACTGGCCATCTGAACCAGCTCAATGTGAAAATGCAAGGTATTGGAAATACAATCTCATCCCTTCAACAAGCAGTGTTTGCATTTGAAAGCAAGCTGGAAGTCTTTCTCAGGGACATTGAAACAGGTCGTCTTCTGCACTTTGAAAGACTGCAACAATTTAGATATGCATGCTTAGCAAGTGACTCCACTCAACATCTGGATCTCCAGCAGCTAGCTGGCTTTACGTTCAATCTCCTGCAGTCATTCAAAGCACGTTTTGGAGAATTTCGTGCGCGCACTGGTCTTTTCAAGTTCATCACTCATCCACATGAGTGTGCAGTGGACAAAATCGACCTGACATGCATCCCCGGGGTCTCTATCGGAGACTTTGAGCTGGAAGTTGCTGACCTGAAGGCATCAGACATGTGGATGAGTAAGTTCAAGTCACTTAATGGAGAGTTGGAAAGTCTTGCGCGACAGCGAGCAGAGCTGGCGAGGGAACACAAGTGGACAGAAATTAAAAATCTTCAACCTGAAGACCAGCTGATTCTTAAAACTTGGAACGAGCTTCCTGTGACATACCACACAATGCAGCGTGTGAGTATTGCCGTATTGACCATGTTTGGCTCTACATATGCATGTGAACAGTCTTTCTCGCATATGAGGAACATTAAGACCAACGTACGCTCACGTTTAACTGATGGAAGCCTCAACGCCTGCATGAAGCTCAACCTCACCACGTATGAACCAGACTACAAGGCCATCAGCAAAACCATGCAGCACCAGAAGTCGCATTAAAAGTAAGACATATTTAATTTATTATACGTTAAAAATACTATATGGCTCTCAATGAAATATATTTAGAAATATTTGGCTTTTATGGCTCTCCCAGTCAAAAAGGTTCCCGACCCCTGGTATAGGGGAAGAACTGTTGGTTGACAGGGCCACTGAAACAACCAGCTGCCGCTCTCCACGGTTGATTATGGCATTCAGTTCCAGCTGGAATTGGAGAATGCAAACCTTCTCACACCAGCAGCAGAGGGCATCAAACAGCACTGCAGAAAATACCTGCTTGAATTTGCAAAGCAAATGAAATGACGACTGCCTCCCAACATGCAGCAACTTCAGTCTCTCGGGGCCTTGAGTCCGTCCATGGTGCTCCGTGGTCAGAGAAAACCACAGCTAGCACAACTGTCATTTCTACGACTGTACACCGGAGACCTCGGCAAGATCGATCAACAGTGGAGAGTGCGGGACATGCTTCAGTGGGAGAAAACAGAAGACTGCAAAATCAAACAGTTCTGGATTGAAGTGAAAAACCATAGGGATGCTGCTGGTGACCAGGACTTTGCAGAACTTGGATCTTTTGCCCTCTCACTGCTGACATTGCCTTTCAGCAACGCAGCTGTGGAACACACCTTCTCCGAGATGAGTTTGATCAAGACCAAACTGCGCAATAGGATGAAAGACAGCCTTCTGGAGAACATCCTTCGGATTAGGGCCTTCGTGTAAAGGCATGGAATCTGCTGTCACCAGTTCCAACCAACCCAGGAGATGCTGACCTTGTTCAATACAGACATGTATGACAAGGACGACGAGGGAGAGGGATCTCAAAGCTAAACAAAAGGCATCGAAAAATATTATTTCCGTTTCAAGGATTTTTTTTTGTTTTGTTATTTTATTTTTTAATTCTCAAGAAAATTCAATGGGAAGACAGTCGACCTCGACTACAATTCAATGAGTTGGTAAGATGAAATTATTTTTCAATGCAATCTATAGATACATTGAATAGAAATGTAATAAAAAGTTAACAAAAACGTTTATTGATATTGGTGTCTCCATGTATAAATAGTAGTAATGTATGATATGACTGTATGAGTAAAATTGTATTTGCAAGTATTTACATATACAGTGAGTGCATGATTAAAATGTAGCCTAGTGTATTAACAAGACAAAATGTAGGCCTATCACTTGTAATAAGGTAATATAATTGCATTAAATAAATAACAAATACATTCATATTGTCCAGGCAGGGAGGAAATTCATCCAAAAAAAAAAGAGGAAGCGAGAGCAAGCGACAGACAAAGCAGCAACAGGTCAGTTTGTGCATCAGTGAATTGGTCTTAACATTTCCAGTTATTTATGATAATATATCTGATAATACAAAACAGTCTCTAACACTAGTCAAGATATAGATGTATTTAAATGTCTATTTGCCGGACATGAGGGCATAGTGTGCATGTTTTTGATTTTACTCCACTAATTTACAGCTTTGCAATATATTTCACAATGGTAGTAACGCTGTTGGACTTTAAAAGCAGTGTATAGTGTTTGGCAGGGCCGTATTTAGAGTTCTGATATCGGACTGTTTTTGGGCTAGTTTTATTTGCCACAGGGCTAGTTTGGGGCTAATTTTGATTGGCCATTTGGCTTGTTTTACCACTAAGACCTGGCAACCCTGCTCCCATCATTGCAGTCCTCATTAAAGTGTTATGCTTGCGTGTGTCGCGCAAGCCAATGGACATGTAGGTTGATTTAAGTAGCTAGCTATCTATTACGAGTTTCTGAATTAGATTGTGTCAGGTGTCTATGGATGAACTCGTTAACTAGTTTCCAACTCTTGCCTTAAGTTACAGTTTAGCTAACTAATGTTCGGTAGCTAAAGCAAAGGTTTGCCTTACAGCCTCCTCCTCCTTCTTCTTATTTGTCTTTTACAGTTTCTATTGGTGCCCTGAAAGGGTATAGCATGGGCCTGTAAAATCCAGGTCTTGACCAATCCCTTATGGGGCCTCGGCCAGTCCGGTATGGTTTTGTCAATCTGCATAATGATTTGGCAAAAGTTTACGTCGGATGCTCATCCTGACACAACTACTAACCCTATGGCCAGGGGCACAGGTAAAGCACTGGATGCCATCCCCCTGAGACGTTTGCCTTACCTAACATTTGCTAACTAATGTTAGCTACCCAGTGATGGCTTGCTGTTGTCATGTGCATGTGGGTCTGACTTGCTGGCAGCTTTGCTCTAGAATACTTTTTTGGTGACCCCTGACTACAAATGTTGTTGTGTGGTACATGCCCCATGAACTGGTGTAATGGATTTGATTTATCATCAGCAACAGACTGCAGACATTATGTTAAACAAGCAAGATACTGTAAGGATCGCAATACTTCAGTTCATTGAAGCACGCACTTGTGCCTTACTGGGTCCCCATTATGCCCTGGACAAAAGTCGAACCCCTGGATTGTCATTGTATAATTCACACTCTGACTGTTAGTAAATTGGAATTACAATTCAGGCTACCCAAAACTTAAGGGATTTTTTTTTTAATTTTTCAATACCATTATCACTGTATTATTTGCCAATATTGGTTTATCACTTCTCTGCAAGATAATCCTGCCCAGATTGTAAAGTATCAGCATTAACAAGAGCTTGTAATAAACATTAATGACATGATTAAAAGGCTAACGCTAACCTTGGGATAAAATTGAATCACTTCTATGGAGTCCTTCAGACAGTATTCCATTTAATATGACAAAAGTTCTTGATCTGCTAGAGACAATGTTGTCTCTCTGATGTCAAAACTGGTCATTGGTATAAAGAACAGAGTTCAGAGTATAAAGAGACAGAAAGCAAAAATAGACTGACTTCCTGGTATGAGTCTAGCTTTTCCATTTCAAATGAGCCATTGTGTCTCAGTTGAAACTAATGTTAGGTCTGCCTTTATAGCTGTTAACCCAGCCCCCTCCAAATACAGCACCCTTGCTTTTTACACTGATACACAGCCCTGCAGGAAATACAGACAACGAACGTTTTTTGCAATAATGATGCTGGCTATACAGAGACAAACCGTAGATTTGATGGTGTGATATAGACTACTCGAGTAATGTACTGGAGCTAGCAGATTGCAAATACAACCCGATGCAACTACAATCTAAAACTATTAATAATGAAATGTAACTCATACGATTTATAGCAGTGATGATTGTTTGAATTCCAGTCCAGCTGATTTTTAACACTTAAACTATTTTTCAGCCTTAACTTGCCTTTGGTACTAAGGAGAATAAAGTGTAAAGAAACAACTGTTAAGTCTGAAGAAGACAGTTAATTGCACACTGTAATGTCATTCATCATAATGCTGTAATGCCATTCATCATGTACTTTTAAGTTTACTCAGATGTAACGTTTCTGGGTAGATCAGAGACTCCAATACAGAGAACGACTCTGGACACAAGGTAACGTTCAAAAGGCAATTTACTGGAAAGCTGGGTAGTCTTACACAGGTAATAAGTCAAACTAACAAACCAGGCAGGGAGTGGGCAAAAATAACCAATAACCAGAGAACAAGCCAAATCAAAATCCATAGAGATTAACACTAAAAGATAACGCTGGAACCCAGTGAACACATGAGGACGAACCAAGACAATCTAGTGGCGAGCAAATGGAAATAGACCACGCTGAACTGGACTGGTATATATGCTAGGGAGTTGATGGGGGAATGAGGGAATGGGGAACAGGTGAGCAGGTGGGGAAACCAGAAAGCAAAGTCTGGGGCCTCTGGTGGACCGGTGGAGAAATGGCAAGGTTGGAAATAACAGCAGAATGCAGAACTAATTGGACTGAAATGAATGAAAGGATGATCAATGGGGCCACAATCAATGGGAGACACATGAGGGCAGGATCTGAAGCAGCGAGACAGGCAAGTATTTCAAAACAGGAAACACAACTGACAATGATTAAAGGGATGTTACATCAGCTTTTACTTAGGTATTTTTTCAAAAAGAAATTTGGGTTGCAAACAAGCTAATTGCTGCTAATTGTTCAATTGCTCTGTGTAGTTAGAGCTTGCAAACTTAGGCCTGGCTGGCTGTGGTTGAAGCCGTCCAGCACAAACAATTTGGAAAAAGTTATATCTCATATCTTACACTGGTTCACCTAAGCAGAATTTTACAGTAGCAGACTGTTTGTACATTGTGTTTTTCACATATCATATTCTGGTTTAGAAAATCTAAAAATGGTCCTTAACCCAATTTGTAGATTCACAGTACAAATCAATTAATGCTACAGTGTTTGTTTCCTGTCTGTGTTTTGTTTAAAAACATCATTAGCACCTTACTAAAGTGAATGGGATTGTTTCCAATACATGTTTGTTTTTATCATGATAAGATCACTAACAGCTTGCCAAAATCGGTGTGTAATAGGTTCTCCTTGCAGAGTGTATTGTGTGCATTGGAAAGGATTGAGCAATAAGTGTGATCAAGCATGCAGAAAAAAAAACTAAAAATGTGACACGCTGAAACACAGTAACACCAGTTGCACCTGAGTATTTTCAAAATATGGTCATGTTGATATCCTCCCACACCACCACCAGCATATCCACTATACACACACGCATTAAGGGATACAACCAGGTCCTGAAAGTGAGTCTTGATAAAAATCATGACATATGTTCTTACTTAATTTGCACAACGAGCCACATCTGTTAATATCTGATTGGAAAAATATTGTAATGATGAGCCTCACCTTGGCCAAGACAAACTGAGCAAACAGCTAACATCCATATCAAGTAGCTGTACAGTAGCTAGCCATGTAAGCTGACTTTAGGTTGCTTTTTTTTTTTGTTCATCAACCATTGAACATTTTTGTAACCAGTATGCAGTCTATTTTTAGATCTATAGTTCCTCCTTAATTGGTTTCAGAATCCCGAGAAGTAAAACCCACACCTAGGAAAAGAACTCACTGCTAGATGCCGTTTTTAAGGCGACAAATCTAAGTCACCCTATGGAAGTCACTTTCAGTATTGGGACTCCTTTTAAGCTGTTGCGACTGTGGCTAAAATATCACCAGCATTTCATTGCTTCAGAGCACAACTCCACTGAACCAACAACCTGTCAATAATGCTCAACTGTATTTATGAACACTAAGTAGGTGATGTTTGAATCTGATTCAGTTATTCCACAAAATACTGCTTTAACCATAGTACAACTGCGGTGCAAGACAGCCTTGTGCCACACATATAAGCACTAAATGTGAGCTGAATTATTTCCTTTTCACATTTAATGGTCAATGTATGTGCATATTCTGTACATTGTTGTTCAGTGTACACACTGGTGGCTGATTGTACACATTTATGATTTCCTACGTTTAGATGGTGACATACATCAATGTATAAGCGGAAAGGGCAGGACTTCACCTCGCATGCTAGCAGCTCACCTCGATTTGGAATAAGATTATACAAACACTTGAGCAGCTCCAGGGTCCTTAAAGGCATACAAGAAAAATGCCCTCGAGTCACACGCTTCAGATAACCCACATTATGTCTATAACTGACTACTTTGGCAAACTAAAACTGTTAATCTGTGTTTTTCAGTGTCTCCCATCGTAGTGTTCAATATTGAACCTGCAAGTCTAAGCAGTGCAGTTAGCGCCAACACTTACTGGACATGGTACCTGTGTTTTTAGTCATGTTTAAAAGTTTATCGTCAACGATGTGTTTTTTGCTACACTATCGTCTTCTTCTTTCAGCTTGTTCCCTGTTTCTCAAGGGTCGCCTATAAAATGCTTTAACTGAGGTAACCGCTTTATAGATTTATGCAAGTAGCTAGTATTTGTTTCTTGTTATGTGATACAAAGTTTCTCTCTGGGTGCCCGGCCCCCACCACTTTATTTTTCTTTTTTATATGCTGTCAATTTCTTTAGTCTCTAAACCTTTGTGGCTTTCATCACAATTACACTAGTTGCGTTCACAGTAATGTTTGGAATTCAAGGAAAATACAACTCAAGTTTGCCTAAATTAAAGAAGCATGAGCATTTCTAATTATTTTACTCATTCCACAAGTAATCCTTTTAGTGATGTTTTCCTTGGAAAAGGGGAGAAAAAAATGCAATAATAAATAAATAAAACACCAAATAAATAGACACTGATTTGAAAGCAGTGTCAGGGGAGATGTAGTGCAAAGGCGCGATAATAGCTAAGCTAGCTTATAACATCTTTGTTTTCACTGAGCGCTGTGCTGTGGTCTCAGGGGCCACTAGAGGATTTTTGGCAGCGCTGTTCTTCACAAGGTCCACACTTTGCAAACACTCAAGGAGGCTTCTCCCTCCTATCAGTGAATCAGGATGCACTTACCATGTTACAGTCGTGGAGATGGAGGAGGCATTCAGTCACTGACTTTCCCCGTGGACGCAATTATTAGCGTTTCTAATACCTGGGGTAGACCGAAACAAAAACAATGAAGCCAAATAGTGGGCTTTTTTTGGAGAGATTAGTTCCACATTTTAAGGCTTTGAATAGAGTCCTGCATCCTGGATATTATTCCACTCCACAAACAGAAAACACATGCCAGTAAGACATTCTGAAAAGTTATTGTGATTTCTTACATCCACAGTGGATTTATTGTTGTGCCTAAGAATTCCATTTTACCTTCATTTTGACACGTATAAATGACTTGGGGACCTTGAAAGTTCAATTTGAAATAGTACACATCTTGCAGTCAGGACTTCAGAATAAAACAATTGCTTTTCAGCAGCTAACCAGACTTGGCGTGACATGGTGGAGGGCAGTCAGTCATAATATTTATGCCTGCCCTTGGAAATATGGTACGTTCATCCAATTCATCCATGTCTCCATCAGAGAAGAATGAAAGCGTGGCAAAAGTCCTTTTCATTACAGCAACATGGATCATTTATCTTTGAGTCTGTTGCACAGCATGTCACGTGGCGTCACCAATGTTGAGCTCTCACGCAGGAAAGGTCTAGCAACGCAACTTATCATCCATATTTTATGAAACCTTTAGGATTTCTTCTTTTTTTTTTTTACTTGAGATTATAGCTATGTAGAAATGTAGCAGTGGTACTACATAATCTAAAAAGATCATGATAAAGCAGTGAATTATGAATTTGATTGTTTTAAAATTATATTTTGCTGCTGTTGACAATCTTAATGCTAAAAGGGAACTATTTTATTCTTTACAATTTGATATAATGGGACTTGACGGAAGTATCATGATGGAACTGCTCCCCCTCTCCCACCATAAAATTATTCTCATTAAACATTATTCATTTAAACTACTACCACAACAATAATCTGGAGCTTATAATTAGCATCTTATAAGCAATACCAAGTTTTTCTGGGGGGGTACTTAACTCAGCATATGTCTCTTAATGCATTCTATTCCTAACAGAAAGCAGGCTGAAGTTGAGCAGAGGATGGAATCAAATGATTGTGAATGTTATTGCAGAAACTTGCAAATGCTTATCCTCTTATCCTGTTCAGCTGCAGGACTAAGTAACAAACAGTTGCTTAGTAAATTATTAATTTAGTCAGAGAACATGCAAAAACTTGATTACCCCCCCTCCAAAAAAAAATCTGTAGTGAACCATATTCTGACAAGACAGGAAGTAAAATGGCTACAGGGGGGTCCTGTGCATGCACCCTGAGTCAAGTTTAGGGAGGGTGCATATACGTATAACAAGCATCAAAGTTATGAAACTCCAAAATAAAGTTTAAATTCATCTATATAAGAGCTCTGACATCTGTTATGTTAGACTGGAAGGCTGAAAAAGAAAAGAAGAGATGAGAAAGAGTGAGACAGCTCTGAGGGAGGAATGCATGGTCCTATGGAAAGCCCAAGCCTTACTGAGAGCAACATCAAGTTAAGGTCATCGCAGTTTAGACTTGAACCTTCCTGGAGCATTTTCATGCCAGGAAATAAAGGGAAAAGAAAAGAAGGGGTTAGTGAGTCTTCATGATGTTGTGTACAATCAGAATGCAAGTTTTATTTGTGACACTGCTCTTGTTGTCTTTATTGCACAGTACATGTCAGAAGTCTGTCACAAATAAAAAGATATCGACAGCCCCCCCCCCCCCCCCGAGTTCTGCTAGGGAGTGAAGGAGAGCTCTAACAAGATGGGGAGTCTAAAATAATAATAATTTTAAAAAAAATCTGTCTTACTTAGGAACTCGCACCCTGAAGCTTCACGCCAACACAAAACAAAACATAAAAATTTCCCAAGGAAAAACATTAGTTTTTGTATTGATTATCAGTTTATTAAAGGGCTAATTAGGATAACTGGACATTCTGGACATAGTCTTCTGATTTTAGGAAACATCTCCAAAATAGATGGAAACTTATTTTCTATCAAGCCTAAACTAATGTCTCCACATAGATACTATTCTTCCGTTATCAGAAATCATACATCCTGACATAATGCAATGATGTCCTACACTTTCTATTTAGCAAGCTCACTTTACAGTAACCATCCCAGTTACTGTGTATATACATGCATGATGCATATATATATATATATATATATATGTGTGTCACCAACTTGATCAAACACATTTTACTGACATGTGATAGTATTGGTTAGGATGATTTGTGAGATGCTTTGCTGACTATCCAAGTCAGTATTCTCCCTATGAATTGGATTAAACTCCACATCCCCACCCATCTATCCACCCAAAGATATGAGGTAACTTTTCGTCTCCCCAACAGACGATATTAAGTGCCTCCCATTATCTCAGTAGGTCTGTATCATATTAGAATCTGCAATCTCAGGTCAGAAAGTATACCATACTCTTGTCTCGGCCGGTGCTGCAGAATTACTTTCCCCCACACAATCGCTGAATGGGTTGAGGCTTTGTCATTTAAACTGCATAAAGAGGCCAGAAATTGATTTTCATTGTAGATCTTCATATCTAATAAAGCTCTGAGGATCTCCTTTCTTCATTGTCTGAATGGCCAGTGAATGCTTTCAATCTGCCTCTCTGTTTCATGCATAAAAGTGGTAGTAGCCTGAATGATAGGAAAGGAATGAGAAGGAGGGGTGCTGCCATACAAGTGAAAAGCATCCTTTCTTTCTCTCTCTCCTTGGAAACTAGACCTGGGGAGGATGGAGGAGGTGAAGGAGCTGGGGGTAATTGAAAAGTGAAATGTTTTTTTTTCGTTTTTTTTTTACCCCTTGCTCTATAGAAAAGAATGTGTCCTTTTCAAAGGAAAAACATAACCAAGACTCAATGTCCACAGAACACAAAGTCTACAAAGGCTGCCATCCTCTTCTGTCAGAGATTAAAAAAGGTTTCAGTCTACCTTATCATTACTATGGTTTTTGCAATATTATGTCTAACAGTTATTTGGAAAAGCGAGATTAATTTTGATTAATAACGGCATTTTCACAATATAATATGTATTTGAAGTGGAGTGAAGCCATTCAGAAAAGGATTTGATATTAAAATCATTCAATTTAACAATCATAGAAAATAAACAGGAATATTCATCGGGGCACTGGTGCGAAGACATATTGACAGACAACACATTAACATAAGATATATTGCGATACACAATATCGCAAAGTCAGTGGGATAGACTATACATATGACTGCATACTGTTGTGCATTAGAAGATGTTCTGGTAACAGAATGGTAAAACTTCTGGAGAGGGATGGCACATTGATGCATTGGGACAGTGTGCAGAGACAAAGTGCAGGAAACCATGTAAAATGTGATCATTTGATAAGTTGTTATTTTGTTAAGCTGAATGGTCACCTAATTTCAATTGTCATCTCAACCAATCAATCAGTCAGTCAGTTAAATGTGCAATCAAATACTGGGGATAACAGAGTGCACCCCCTGTTGCTCACACGACACTGCCAGTGTGGAAGACCACTACCTTTTGTGGCATTGATTTGTAATACAATGTGGTATCATTTGTATATGGTCACTAAATATGTTCTGAAAGTGACTTGGAAATATATATATATATTATGTGACTCTTTAGTATCTGATTTGATGACAATTGCTGTAAAGGCCTGTTACTGTATGAAGTGCAAAAAAAAAAATAACAGCTGGAAAAATTAGTGACCAAAATATAATTTCAATAAGATGGTTGTAAGTAAAACATCTCCCTGTTCAACTCAGTCTGATTTTTATGTGAGCATTTCTTTCATCGCTCGTGTAACTAAATGTTATGCAAATGTACACCTCACCTCACTCATAAGACTTAATGTATAACCCCCCCCCCATTTTTCCTCATTTCAAGTGATCACAAATATGTAAACAAAATTTGTTTTCATGCATCTGAATATGATTAATTACCACAGAGTAATCCAGCTACACTTGTAAAGACTTTTCAGAAGAGATTAGAAATTTCAAACTGACAACCATGATAGATGGGAGCATTCTGTAAATCGTAGATTAAAGGTCACAGCAATGAACAGAAAACTCACAAGGCATCATTTAAGTTAGGGCAGATGCAATCAAAGCCATGCAGCAAAAAGACGACTGCCTGAAACTGGCAAAATGATTATGGAAATGGGTATCTGCACAGAACCAAACATATGGCAGCGCCTAATGCCATGCAACACTAGGGGCTGGGTTTAATCAAACTTCACCAATTAAAAATACAAATGATATGCAAACATGTGAAAGTCTGAAGAGAAAATGGGAAGGGTTGTTATTAATGATAGGAAATGGATCTGTCTTGTCTAATTCTGAAAATGTTTCCTGCCCTGCTCTCTCTTTTTGGAGATAAGTACGGTCGTCATTACCAAGTAGTTTTCTCAGGCAGTAGTTGAATAAACATAAAATAAATGCAAAATGGCAACATGATGTCACATGTTAAATACAAATGTCCATAGCACTAATTTATCAAATAGGGAATAGTTATGTACAGGGAATTATTGCAATTATAAACAAGAGTTGAACTACTACATGAAGTGGTCTCTGCAGATAATTTCATCTGCACAGACCACTTTAGGTGAGTGAATAGGGTCGGCTCATCGCAAACAGCATAATGCTCACAGCAATAACAGTGCTCATCGTATATTTGGAAGGCATTATCAGTGGTAGTACCCTTCAAATGGAACATGTTTTTCCAAATTTAGGCTATCAAGTTTACAATTTCTGAATTGCTATGGATGATAGGAAGTTAAAGGGCACTTGGAATAGGAGCAGGTGACAGCAACAGAAAAGATATAGGTAAACCACTGTTAACTGAGACAAAGACTAATCCACAAAAAAGATACGGTCCAATGAAAGTCTCCATAAGCAAAGAAATTTAAAAAATCACATTTCACTGTTTCTCTAAAAAAAATATAATTAACGGTTTTCCAGTAGAGAATGTCATACATGTCTTCATCAGTATTCCACAACTGAAATGAAATGCTCACAGTGGTCAGCCATGGCGGTGAGTATATATATATATATATATATATATATATATGTGTGTGTGTGTGTGTGTGTGTGTGTGTGATGACCTCAAGGTTGAAAAGGAAACATTCCCTGAATACTTGAAAAGGGCAATTCTTGTCCTCACAAGCTGATTTGCATATCAGGCCATTGGGGGCTGCTTCATAAAGTAGCGCCCCGGTGTGGCTGGAGGAGACATCAGAGGAGCAGAGAAATTCTGCCACTACCACTGAATAAGCCCACACACACACACACACACACACACACACACACATACATATATATATATATATATATATATATATATATATATATATATATATATATAAGCACTGCATCAGAGTAAAGCAGACAGGGTGGTGATCAGATGCACACAGCTCATGCTTCCATTAGCAGCAAGGGCTAGCAAATATGTAAAGCATAATCATAGCTAACGACCACAGCATGATTTTTTTTTTTTTTGATTTTGAGATATTTTATTGACCCCGGTAGGGAAACTATGCTCTGCATTTAACCCATCCTAGCTGTGTAGCTAGAAGCAGTGGGCAGCCGCCGTGCACAGACAGGAGTATTAACCCTAGCACGCATGTCTTTTTGATGGTGGGGGAAACCGGAGTACCCGGCGAAAACCCAACGCAGACACGGGGAGAACAAGCAAACCCCACAAAGAGGACGACCTGGGATGACCCCAAGGTTGGACAACCCCGGGGTTGGAACCCAGCATCTTCTTGCTGTGAGGTGACAGCGCTAACCGCTGCACCACCATGCAGCCAAACACTAAAACAATTTCTCATTGTAAACTTAAAAATCTGTATCTATTACTTTGTGAATCTCTATCGATCAGATTGCATAAAATGAATTTAACTGAACTGGTGAACTCTTGCAAGGTAGTGGTGGATCTAGAGATTTTTTTCCTGGGGTGGCAAAGGGGTGGCAAGACTGTGTCCCAGAGGTGGCAGCTGCCACCCCTTGCCACCCTGTAGATCCGCGCCTTTGAGGGGGAGGGGGATTCTAAATCGGCGACTTCTGTTTGAGATGAGTTTGGTGCGGGTCTCATTGACCTTCACCATTCATGTACATAAAATATACTTTAAAAACATATCTGATTTATAAATGGGGTGGCAACAGGGGTGGCAAGACTGTGTCCCAGAGGTGGCAGCTGCCACCCCTTGCCACCCTGTAGATCCGCCCCTGTTGCAAGGTGATGCAGTGGATTACTTTTTGTCTCGTGAGACTTTATTCAACTTGTATTTGAGAAGTTTGTGAAGTGAGACAACTCTCTAAACGAGAATGCTGGAATTGTCTGTTTAGTGTGAAAGTTACCTTTCTGTTCATAAACTGTATTTATTTTTCTCCCACAAATGTGCAATATTCCTATAACAATTTCAGCCCCGGTTGGAACTGCTCCTTCTTAGGGGAAACTGTTTTCTGCAACAGTCTGTCAGCATGGAGTCATGGGTATTTGAGAAGAATTTGGATACCTTAATGACATGTGGCTTGATTCAGGTGTCTGGCTCCATATCTGCACTGATGTCAGTATTGCTCCACCGACAGTATGCACAGTATCTACCGCCATCATTTCCACCCTGAATAAACAGTGTTGTTATTCCATCAGCTGGTACAGCACATGTACAAACTAAATCCATTTAAAACTCCCCAGTACTTTGACAAAAAAAAAAAAATATTGACTTACAGTATAGACATCCCATCTCCTCTTTCGGTCACATGGGTTAAGTGAATATAGTTATATATATGGCTGGGAAACCGCATTACGTTTTCATCAAATCCCCCGTAATATTCTGGCAGCTCTCTGCACATTTCATGCACCATATCAGGACCATAGATGACTGTATGACTAGTTCAATCATATCTTCATGAAATATTGAAGACATATGTACATATCCTCTCCATTGTGTTCTTTATGAGGTGTTAAGAAGAATTAACTCAAAACCCATATATAGTATTTGGACCATTTTAATGGGGGTGTACAAACTGTTCTGTGGAATTTTTCCACGCTACACCGAAAAGCCCGTTAACGTAATTTTGCTTTAATGTCGGCATTCCTTTACCTTACTTATGCTCCCTGATTTACTGTAAGCCCGTTTTAATGTATGTGAACATTGCCAAGTAAATCATACTATTTTTACCCTAAGCTTCCCAGCCCAGGCAAAGGTGAGCCTGCCACTTGTCCATTATAGACATGACACGGGTATCCCCCCTCGGTCCCTCAGGAGGAGGCCGGGATGCAGGGTGTGTGTGGGGGTGGACAGGGGGCTTTGAGAGGATTCTTTATGCAGCTCTGTGTATTGCTTTCATGTTGTCCAGCCGGTAACTAAGTTGGGTTTGCCTGGGGCAATGGCTAATTCACACCCTCAGATCACGAGCATGAAATGAGAGAGCAGAGAGCGCTAAAGCCCTGGGGTTAATGATAGCGCCCTGGCACATATACCCAACACCCTTCCATATAAATCTGTCCAAATGGTTTCATTTTAGATGATCCCCAGAATCTCCTGCACACACTTAGCTGAGGGGAAGCTGCTAAACAGGACACACCTGAAACGGGTTGGAATTTTGTTATGGCCAAAAAAAAAAACAACAACAGACAACTAGTAATAATGATGCCAATGAGCTGGTTAGTAATGTTATAGATACTTATTGGTGTAAGCAAAGCCTCCCATGTTTTTTCCTTTCACATCAGAATTCATGCAACTGGAATGGACCGGCACACAACAGACAGCCCACACACAAGCCATTTGTTCACGATGGTTTTTTTTTTCCCTCAGAGATCAGCAAAATAGAGAAATAAATATTTAAAAAGAATACAACTGTGAAGGACTTTAAAAATCTTTTACTCCTCAGTTGAACAAGCTTGCAGATGAAGACCCCCCCTCCCTTTCCCTAAAAACCCTCTTTAAAGTTATTTCAAATTTCTCAGCAAGGCTTTGAGAAATCTGTTTGTTTGAGGGCAGCATTAGATGTGACCAGCGTTTTATTGTGACATAAAACCGCATTTCTTCCTTGGCAGATTAAAAATAAAATCGGTTAATAAGAAAAGCTGTCAGCAGCAGAAAATGGCTGACATAATCCGTTTATCCTCCAAGCAATAAAGATATTGGTCCTTGGGAGTCTATCTTTCCTCTTATGTTATTTCGCCCAAAACATTATCTTCTATGCATTCAGATGGATTAAGAAGTCATATGGGAGATAGAAAGAAAATGACAGATACAAAAAAAATATAATATCCCTTTCATTCCCCATCACACACATTCACAGGAGGCTACACGTATGATCCTGCTTTAAAAAAAAAGAAAGTTAATAAATAAATAAAAACTGAGAAAAGAAATAAAAGGGGTCATTGGCAAAAGGGTAGCAGCTATTCTGAAGAAGCATGATGTGGAGATTACAGGCAACTGGAGAGGTCAAAGGAGCAAAGGAGAAGAATGGTAGCAACCCTCTGCAAGCCTAAGATGGTTGCATCTCTGTTCTCAGTGGGCCTGCTGGGCTCACATGCAGATAAGAGCCCGAGTCAAATATAAATTAATTGTGCCGTTGCACGCAGACCTGAGTGGGTGAAAGAACACATGAGTCAAGGAGAAGAGGTGGACTTTCACTATAATGTGGAGAATTTTACATCGGCGACAAAATCAAAACCACCATTCAGGTATTTTGGCACAAACTATATCTTACTCGCTGTTAGATAGCAGCAAACGCACTCGTCCATTTAGCTTACTGACATATTGCAAAAGTATGTTTATTCAAAGCCTTTTAACTCTATCAATTTCACCTTCACTCGCCCTCCGTTCTTGATTCACCTGAGAACATTTTATCAAGTCGAAAGACGCGGGTGCAGGACAGAGGTAGTCACTGTACCACTATGATAGTGACTGTCTTAAAACTGAGTGTTATCCTGCCTGAGAGAAAGCAGCTATCCACTGAGGATGCTGTGTTCACGAGAGAGGTTGTGAAAGACAGAATCTCCAGACACACTGATCCCTGAGGGCTGACATGACCGTCGAATAAAGGCGCAAGCAGGGCAAATGTGTGGTCAGAGATGTTGGACCGGTCATGAAAATGTTGATTTGGGATCTTTGTGCCAGTGGGTCCTGCCAGGGCAGAAGGCGGGAGTTTGTGAATGATGAAGGGGGTGGAGACGTGTCTGATTGGCAGCCAACGTGTGCCGCAGTGTGAGCCTCTGAACTCCGAGTCTGTTCTGTTTAATCATGTTGGTTTGGCTGGTAATGAAATTTGATTATGCCTCTAAATGCTGCAATGTTGAGCAGGGGAGGGGGTGAAATATTAATATCTTCTGAGATTATGCATGAAACCCGGGTTTGTAATTTTCCCACTCTCCTTGTCCACCACCAAATTGTTAGTACTTCATCATTAGCATGGAACTTTTGCATTTCCATTCATCTTTCTGTGCGGGCCCCAGTTTGATTAATGCCGGTCTTGAGTCATTAGTTTATCATCAATGTGGTTTTAACTGATCACTACAGATTCATCATGGACTCAACAGGGCCCTGCAGTGTGGATAAACACTCACTATGATCAGAAAGGCTATCTACAGATATATTTCAATTGCTTCTTATGAGGGTGTGGGGGCATATAACTCACAGTGCAACTGGCCCCAGCCCACCACAGTCAATGAGCAGCAATTGTGTGTCTATGCCTGAGAACACCCAGCTATTAAAATGTCCTTATAATCATTTGTAAAAAAGAAAAAAAGAAGAAGCAACTCCCCACCACCACACTGTTGGCAATAAAATGAAATAATTTACAAAAAAAATAATATGCAGGAATAGCAAAAGAGAGCACATAATTAACTACTCATGATCCATTAAAGGAAAATTCCACCGCAGGGCTTCATAATACAACAGGCTGTCACAGAGGAACTGTAAAAGAATGGAGCACATCGGCTTAGCAAAACCAGAGATATTTGGTAATATTATTGCGCGTATCAGCATTTCACTGCCATAAACCGAACTACAACCAGAGAGCTAAACTCCATCCTGTGAAGTATATTATGGCCAAGGGGAATTAACTTTTTGAATTCCTGGTTTCCAAATAGCTGGCAAAGCGATCAAAAAAAATCTGCTGCGCCACTACGGTTTTGAATTCTTTGTTGCTAAAGACATGACTATGTCTTTATTTTGATGTGCTTAGCCACACAGAAGTAATTTGACAGGCATTGCATCCGGGTAGTGTAGCGGTCTATTCCGTTGCCTCCCGACATGGGGATCCCAGTTTGAATCCTTGTATTGCCTCCGGCTTGGTCAGGCGTCCCTACAGACACAATTGGCCGTGTCTGTTGGTGGGAAGCCGGATGCGTATGTGTCCCGGTCACTGCACTAGCACCTCCTCTGGTCGGTCGGGGGAACTGGGGGAATAGCATGATCCTCTGACGTGCTACGTCCCCCTGGCGAAACTCCACACTGTCAGGTGAAAAGAAGCGGCTGGTGACTCCACATGTAATAGAAGAGACATGTGGTAGTCTGCAGCCCTCCCTGGATCAGCAGAGGGGGTGGAGCAGCAACCGGGATGGCTCTGAAGAGTGGGGTAATTGGCCAGATAAAATTGGGGAGAAAAAGGGGGAGAAAAAAAAGTAATTTGACCTTAGCACAATGCCATATGACCCCATATGATCTTAGCACAATGCCATAGGATTTTGGCATCATATAGTGAAAAAACTGTGACCGAAAAATAGTCATCGATGTAATAGAAGATAACCAGTTCATTGTTAAACAAGGTACCTGGTTACTTCTGTTTGTTTAACCAATATAAATGCATGCAAGCTAATATCAACTTAGTTCAAGTTTAACATGTTGTTGACGATTTGAGATACTCCTATGGCACACTTAACGTTGGCTTGGTGTTCTCGAGCACTGATCTGGCTCCATTGGGCATTCCTTCAAAGACTGCATGCCCTTGAAGATGGGTTAGAAGGAAAGTCAAACTACAACTTTTTTTATGTTATATTTTCAAAGAATAATTTTCAATTCATGTGCAGAATTACGTATACCTCACTTCCATCCATCCTTTAGCCAAACTGCTTATCCTACTCAGGGTCACGGGGATGCTGGGGCCTATCCCAACAGTCATATATACAGTGCATCCGGAAAGTATTCACGCCCCTTCACTTTCCCCACATTTTGTTATGTTACAGCCTTATTCCAAAATGGATTAAATTCCTTTTTTTCCCTCATCAATCTACATACAATACCCCATAATGACAACGCAAAAAAGGTTTTGTAGAAATTTTTGCAAATCTATTAAAAATAAAAAACTGAAATATTGCATGTACATAAGTATTCACACCCTTTACTCGGTACTTGGTTGAGGCACCCTTGGCAGCGATTACAGCCTCAAGTCTTCTTGGGTATGAAGCTACAAGCTTGGCACACCTATATTTGGGGTATTTCTCCCATTCTTCTCTGTAGATCCTCTCGAGCTCTGTAAGGTTAGATGGGGAGTGTCGCTGCACAGCTATTTTCATGTCTTTCCAGAGATGTTCAATGGGGTTCAAGTCTGGGCTCTGGCTGGGCCACTCAACGACATTCACAGACTTGTCCCGAAGCCACTCCTTCATTGTCTTGGCTGTGTGCTTAGGGTCGTTGTCGTGTTGAAAGTAAACCTTTGCCCCAGTCTGAGGTCCTGAGCGCTCTGGAGCAGGTTTTCATCAAGGATCTCTCTGTACTTTGCTCCATTCATCTTTCCCTCGATCCTGACTAGTCTCCCAGTTCCTGCCGCTGAAAAACATCCCCCACAGAATGATGCTGCCACCACCATGCTTCACTGTAGGGATGGTATTAGCAAGGTGATGAGAGGTGCCTGGTTTCCTCCAGACGTGATGTTTGGCATTCAGGCCAAAGAGTTCAATCTTGGTTTCATCTGACCAGAGAATCTTGTTTCTCATGGTCTGAGAGTCCTGTAGGTGCTTTCTGGCAAACTCCAAGTGGGCTGTCATGTGCCTTTTACTGAGCAGAGGCTTCCGTCTGGCCACTCTACCATAAAGGCCTGATTGGTGGAGTGCTGCAGAGATGGTTGTCCTTGTGGAAGGTTCTCCCATCTCCACAGAGGAACGCTGGAGCTCTGTCAGAGTGACCATCGGGTTCTTGGTAACCTCCCTGACCAAGGCCCTTCTCCCCCGATTGCTCAGTTTGGTTGGGCGGCCAGCTCTAGGAAGAGTCCTGGTGGATCCAAACGTCTTCCATTTACGAATGATGGAGACCACTGTGCTCTTCGGGACCTTCAAAGCTGTAGAAATATTTTTGTACCCTTCCCCAGATCTGTGCCTCAATACAATTCTGTCTCGGAGGTCCACAGACAATTCCTTTGACTTCATGGCTTGGTTTCTGCTCTGACATGCACTGTCACCAGTGGGACCTTATATAGACAGGTGTGTGCCTTTCCAAATCATGTCCAATCAATTGAATTTATTACGGGTGGACTCCAATCAAGATGTAGAAACATCTTAAGGATGATAAATGGAAACAGGATGAACCTGAGCTCAATTCTGAGTGTTGTAGCAAAGGGTGTGAATACTTATGTACATGCAATATTTCAGTTTTTTATTTTTAATAAGTTTGCAAAAATTTCTACAAAACCTTTTTCACTTTGTCATTATGGGGTACTGTGTGTAGATTGATGAGGGGAAAAAAAAGGAATTTAATCCATTTTGGAATAAGGCTGTAACATAACAAAATGTGGGGAACATGAAGGGGTGTGAATACTTTCCGGATGCACTGTACATCACTTAAGAACTGTAATGTTGCAAGAATGGTGATTTTAATGACCACACATTTCAGCGTCTAAATTTTGCTCTCTGTTATAATGTCCATTGATCTGTATTGGAGAGAAAATCTTATAAGGTAAAATGTTTGTGCTTAGCATGCCATCTGACAAAAGGAACGTTGAAAATGAATGAATCAAGACTGTCTACTTCGGTCACACTGCACAACTTTGGCTAACGTTGAGAATAACAATGGTAATGAGCAAAACAGGTCTGCATAGACTATCATATGCAACCTGTTGTACCCTAAATGATCAACACAAGTTAAAGTTCAATTTTCAAGGACTCACAGAGGCATTCAAACTACCCACAGCTCTTCCAGTGGCTCTCAGCACACCACATTCCCTCTGACAGCAGCATAATTAAGGCTCAGCGTTCTCGGTTTTTATTTTTCAAAGCCAGCCAGCATGCCGAATTTCGCCACAAGAGGACACTGTTACATAACCTCACATGAACAAGAACAACCTTTGGCTCCGTGAAAATCAGTTTAAACCGATCTGTTCCTTTTAAAAAATCTGGGTATTTTTCGGTGAAAATCGGTAAAACCGAAAACGCTGAGCCTTGAGCATAATGTACCAGCACTGAGCACTACAGCTAGTTTTGTCTACCTGGTCCTTAGTTTATGATTCAAAACAGAGCAAAAATAAATCCGAACACAATATTATGACTGCCCCCTTATTTCAACCAAATTGTCCATATCCTCAGCGGTCTTAGGCTATAATCATATTCAAATCAAGGATTTCTACCTCTCAAGAGTGACATGCAAAGTAAAATTGAAAACGTCTACTTGATGTAGCTTAAGTTAGCCAGTTTGGTCCAAGTCATTTTAATTGTCAAATGATATGAATACCTTTTTTCCAGTTTCACATAATTCATTGATTCATTGATGTTTTTACACAAACATCACAGACACAAACATCGAAAATACACAAAAACCACTCTCTACCACTACTTCTAAATTTGGCATTAGTGAGCAACATGATGATATTCAGGTATGCACACACGAACAGATCACAAAAGGTGAGCACTGGCGTGATCCTAAAAATCCCAAGGTTGTGACACTGTACAAATAAACCATTCCACTCCAATTTAATTTGTCTCAACTGTTAAATACAAAACAGGGTGGGCAAACCAATGGGATTCTATAACAATGTAGAGAAGACCAAGGCTCAGGAGTCTTGGTAGCAGATGCTGCAATAAGGGCGTTAATCAAATCAATGACCTATACAGAGAGAAAAAGGGAAAAAAAAACCCCTAACTATTACCTTAAAATCATCCAGAAAGATTTTAACTATTGAGCACAACTAGCAATTTTTTTTCTAATTTTTAATTAATTTAATTTTGTGGCAACATGGTGAATTAATCATACATGCACAGTAATCAGCATAAGCAGGGGTGGTATTTTTTGCAAGGGTCATCGCAATGATTTTCCAATAATTACCATTATTTTTGTGTATTGTTATGTTTCAAATGCACATTGACAGATAGACAAAAGATAATTTAAATAATAGGCATAATTTAGCTGGCTCAATTATGCATTAAAACACAGGGACAGTAAAGGCAGTACTTGAGGTCACTTGCACTTTAAATGCCTGCAAATCTTTGAATAAACATTAAACTTGAACTAAGAGATAAGAGGGATCTTGTCTTTCATACGGGTTACAGGGCTTTCAATGAAATGAGGCTCGCAAATACAGAGAAAATCAATCAAATTTAGATGAAAAACAGTTCAAATTCAAATGTGGTCTTAGTTGAAAAGAAAGTGGAAAGAACCTTTAAATTTAATAACACTGGTGGATTTCAGTTAAATGATGGTGTTTTTGGATTACATGAAATTGTTATAATTATTCATAAATATGCCCTTCAGAGAGAGAATCAAACAGTCCGCATGAAAGTGCATCAGGGTTTCAGCAACTCAAAACTTCACTCTAAACTTCAAGGCAAGTAAAGTGAATGAGGGACACCCAGTATAATTGCCCCCAACAGTAAGACCTTGAGTATTTTATTTGAGAAAGACAACCAAAGAGAGCATTGCTTTGACTTGGAGGAGTTCCTCTGCTTTCACTGCCCTGTCTTTTACCTCAGCCTGGTATGAATAGACTTTAATTGATTCTTGAGACCAAATCTGCTGATGGAATAGCAAACCATAGAATAGCGTGCTCTCCTCTTATTTACAGTTGACCCCTGAAAATTTGCTGCTTTTGAGGAAGTCGTGTTGACAAGTTCAAAGGGTGCAAATTAGAGCGGTTGCACGTGGATGTGAAGGTGAACAACAGGCACCATTCACACAGGACCTCCCTCATCAGCAACTCGTCTTGTCTAATGCTGTGTGAGATGTACATTACAGCTGTGTGTGTTTGGAGGGGAAAGCGGCTTGTCAGGTGAGAATTATCCGCATGAAAACACAAGCAGTGAGCAAAGCTTAATGGGAAAATTCAAATATCACCAATCGTTGCACAGTCATGACATTGTCACTGCTGTGCCGTATTAACTGAGAACTACTGATAACCAGTTCTAAGTCCAGTGCAAATCCCACCCGCGTTCATTGACCGTGGCCTAGCACCCCGTATCAGCCCAGGCCGGAACAGACACGGTCTTAGAGCATCAGAAACTTAATAAGCACTTGGTCCCACTTAACACTAAGTGCTACCAGATATGCGTTTAATATCTGCTAGTCCTGCTAGTCGGGACTTCAAGCCATAATACTGTCATTTCATTTCTGTAATCCTGTCTATTAGTCTGAGGTTTTAGGGGTCCAGTTGTTAGGTTAACACTGTCACTAAAAGCTAGCAATGAGGAGGACTTTCTGTACAGTAGGTCCTCTTATCATTCCTCCTTGAATGGCTTCACAGCTTGGCTATACTTTGCTTAGATGTCATCGATGGGAAGATGATAGATGCTCATTGAAACAATGCCAGAGAATAACCTTAAGGAACATGGGTAGAATATGATGATAATCTGTACCTGTAAATTAACATATAAAAATATAAAGTATTAAATTGTTTTTCATATAACATCAAGGTATGTTTTCTGAAATTCAGGAAATATGTGTTTCCTGCAAATTACCCATATAGCATGTGAAGTTTCCAGGTCTTTGAACCCACTGTCACCGGCATAATTTTAAGCCTTTTTGTTATCTTTAAATGTCATTTTAAAATCACTTCTACTTGGACACAAAATTAAAACACTTTACATCAGTTTGCGTTTCTTTGTTTTGCATTCATCAGAACGAGGTTTTTCAGTCCAACCAGTTATAACAAGTGGTGGCAGCCACAGGTTCCCAGAACCACCGGTATTTCTGGTGCACCATTTATGATCTCACACAAAGGCATGTGAGCTTAAAAGAGGACCCGTTTAACCAAAGGGAAGTATCACTTAAAACAATGCACTGCTGTTTAGATGGGTTTCTTTTGAACTAATAACTATGATAGAGAAGGAACAAAGGCCACAACCTGTTCTTTTTACCAACACATAATGCAATTTATGACTAATTACTTATCCACAGAGAGCCCCTAAAGCTTTAACATTAATTGTAGCTTTGCAATAAAAACTAGAACTCAAACATATTGCATGAATATAGTCAAACTTTCTTTAATGCATTTGGAATATTTCTGTGTGGAGTGCAAAAATCTTCATTTCCGATTCATCATTCACAGTAGAAAAATAGATGCATTTAACCTAAACTGTTTTAACGGACTGCATGTTTTCCTTTCACTTAAAATGGGGTAGAGGGTTGAAATCCCCTTTCTTTCAGCCTTGACATGCACAAACAGAAACGCTCCCTTTCTGCCTCTCTCCCCTTCTTCAGCATGCCTCTAATGCGTCCTAATCCTAGCTGAAGACAGACGCGGGTTGTGTGTGTAAGAAATATCTCTTTGCTTTTTCTGCCTCAGTTCATTATTTTTCTTTCTTGTCACTTAGTGTGATAGGTTGGACAGAGGCGCACAGATGAGCACTGAAGACACAGTCACAAGGCCTTAATCTAGTCTTTAATGCGTGACTTCAGAGATGTCATTTATCTTGTGACTGCAGCAGGCGTCCACAAAACTTTATCTCTAATAATATATTGATGGATTAAAGGGGTCAGGCAGGAGACCAGGCAAGAAAAATTGCTTATTGACATCAAAATACAGTGCCCCAAAACCTGATAAACATAGGGACAGGAGAGTGGAAGTCAGAGAGAGAAGGAAAAGAGAGAGATGAGGGAGGGGGAATTGAGTTGGGGTATTGTGAATGTTTGCACCCGGTAATTTCCTTCCTTCACAAGAGCCTCTGGTGGTCTGAGCCCTCGGCTTGATAAAAAACCCAGGCTCTCCTGCTCTCAAGCTAGGCACTGTGCAGTTGCCGAAAGCAAAAAAGCTGGTGACTGCTAGGTCATTTCCACGTTTATCTTGACATAAACTCCCCCCTGCCCCCCCCTGCCCCACAACCGCCCCCCCTCCACACACAACACTGCACCTTATTAATCACACTTAAGTGCCGTGTGAGACTGGAGCACTCGTGCGAAGGCTACTGAAAGCAGAAACCCCGAATGTGTGGCATTATCAGGAAGCACTGCTGTACAAACTTGGGGGACCACCAGTAGTCTTCTCCATTTTGCCATTTCCTCACAGCTTAGAGAGAGACGCATATAGTGTTTTTATCTAAGCAAATATAAAGAGAGTCAGCATGATTTTAAGGACGGTTCCTTCAAAAGGCATCGCGGGAATGACTGTATATAACACAATTTTTAGATACAGTATAAACTTATTCATCAAAATCCCTCCGGACTAGAGGTTGTAGGAGAGAATGAAATCTGAAGAAACCTGGCATACCCTGAAGCGATAGACGAAATGCAACCCATAAAAAGAATAGGCATGACCTCTGTATAACCCAATTTTCCATTTAAATGTGTTTTAATTACTTGTAGGTTGCCAATGAGGTAATGCCAACGAGTGCTTAAGCTGCAATTCACATAATTCATGAACATTTCGTCTCCACTTTTTTGACTCATTTTGCATGTTAGTCTACTGTACAGTGCATTTTTACACAGTATGTGTAGAGATCCAGAAATTCCATGTGTAAATCAAATTAGTATACAGCGTACCGAGTGTGGAAAGAGGATGTGTTTTGGCGGAGCTATGGTCCAGTGCAGTCGACCAAACGCCTCCATGTACAATGGCATTAACTTCTGAAGATAGTAACACTGGCACTATGTATAACAAATATGCCTGTCTAACACTGTTCCTGTGGCATAAATTCTTGACTGTGAGTGGATGACTCGGGCTCCTGACATCCATAACAATGCTTTTCCATTATTCGGTAAATTAAACCACTGGATAGCAGAACCCAAAACTACAGCTTAATAGGAGAATGGCTTTACCCTAGCTGGAGAAGAAGAAGAAGAGAAAAAAAAAGAAAAAAAAGCAACCACATTGTTCAGTGACTATTGCTGAGCAGACTTTCAATTCCAATTTCAAAAATGCCACTCTTGGAGAAGTGTTTAATTACTGATCCCCTCCCCGTGATGGATTTTTACAAACCAGTAGGCCTACTTATGAAATCTAGCAATTGAAAGGATATTTCCCCTCACTTCATCTTTTGCAGCCCTTGCGTGAAAACCATGTTTAGAGTAAGTGGCAAGTAGCTCCAATCCCAAATAGAGTCAATTCTAACCCTTCACATACACTTCCAGTCCAGGAAAATTAATACACTTTACTATTACAAGATAAAGCTATAGGGACATATTACACCAGGCATATCTGCAAGCCTGTAATACTACAGAGTCAGCATTCAATAAAAGACATTTGCAACCAGGCATTTCTCACAACAACACTTGCGAAAGATTTAAAAGCTTCTAAATTAGGTGCAGCTCACAAGCGAAAGGTGCCTGGTAAGCAAGGCGATACTTACTTAAAATGACAGAGTTGTTTATGAAGGGGGAGCCTCCCTCGCTGCAAGGTGGCATGCAAGAGGAACAGTTTATGATCCACACACAGGGTTATTTAGCCTCAAACATTGTGCATAATGTTGCCTGACAATCAGCCCACATAACTCACATCAAGTGTTTAAGTGATCTTCCACTTCATAACATCCCCTCCTGAATACTGCTTAACCGCTGATCATGCCATTTATCTCTTGTACCAATGCAACTTTTGCTTTGCTGATCCCTAGTTCATCAGGCAGCATTATAATTTTTGCACACCTATCGGCAAGGGAGCAAAACTGTTGCTGCCCACGCTGCCCAGGTGTTTGACGGTCGGCTGAGAGAAGAACAGAAATGTATTTGCAGTAACCCTTTTTCATATTATTGCAGCAGCGGGAGGTGTGTGTGCGTTTGTGTTGGGGGGGTTGTTTTTTTCTTATTATTATTTTTTACAGCCAGAGCAACTACCCTTGGAGCCATTAAAAATTTAATCCAGCCTGCACGTGCACATACATCACCCATTATAAGAGACACTGTGTGAGCCAGACACAAAAGTTAGCAGTTGGCAAAGAGTGAAAAGAAAACAGACGATTAGGTAACTTTTCCTCCTTTATAACAAATCCCGAGGCACCTTTGTCTTAATCATTCTCTTTCACCGTGGATGGCCACAGCTTGTTTTTGAGATACCAAAAGAGATTGCTGTGGTGTATTTTCTGGTGTACGAACAGGTCGTCACTCCCCCTTGTATTTATTGATAGATGGTAATAAATTGTAATTGGAGTTCAGATTGCAATGTCTGTGTCACCTGAAGGACGGCAATGCTCATCAGTTAATCCCCCTCTGGACAAAAAGCCATGGGGGTTGTTAAGCGGGTTTACAAGCATGTTCGCTGCAAACTAAAGTCTCCCGTATTAAACCTGGTAAACCTGTCTCCTGCTGCAACAATAGCAGTAAAACAGTACAGTTTACCCCAGACTTTGAAGGTTGCCAGACTGTGACATCACATAATGAAACACCCCCCCCCCCCAGAAAAAAATCAAAAACCACCAAACCGATGTCCTTTCCAAAATATCATTAGCACTGATTATTATATTAATGATTATTATCTCATGACTGGGTTGTATTATTGAACTGTATGTATTCCAGGTGTGTACTTGGTCATTACCATCAGAGTAATGCCTCAGCTGTGCTGTTGCAGTGCCTCGCTAGTCTTTATCTCAAAACGTGTCTCACATCCATGATTTCCGTGGTACCCAGAACCCATCACTGAATTGTCCAAAGATGCTCAAGTCCACCAAAAAAAATATTATACCTTTATGCACTGGACTGAATTTACCGACTGTGTCAAAGAAAGAACAACATCGACAGCATAGTACATCTGAAATTCCACAGGGGAGTAATAAAAACACCAATTTCCATGATGAATAAAAACGTTTCTTTTCTTGTTGTTGGTCCCAAACAGAGGCAGCCACGGCCAGCAGGGTTACCACAGTGTAATCTACCTTTGGGCGTTGGTATATTAATTCCATTTCCATTTCCATATTCAGTGCACTACCCCCTTATGCTTAGCCCTCTGCTCCCTTGGAGCAGGAGGCATTGAGGAGGCCCAGGCGACTCCTCGGCCTGGGAATACCCCAGAGCCTGCACAGCAGCACTACATAATTCTGGCCTGCCTCATTATTTAGCATGTCACCGCTATTTTACATGTTAAAGCCCCTCCATCGCCATCTAATTTATTATAGGAATATAGAATGGGCTAGACGGGAATGGGGTCACCTGCATTCACATGGCACTGGAAATAAATTCATATAAAATCAGTCAAGTCAAGGTGAAAACCTATGTCAGCAAGAAGCATTTTGTCATTCTTGGGAACAAGAGCATTTGAAAGCAATGAGACTTTATTTTTCCCTATCACAATTGCCTTAGTTTCCTCCCTAGTATTATTGCATTATACTGTATATAACTATTTTCATCTTTACATTCATGCACAGCAGCTCAGGTTCTTGTGTGGAGAAAGAAAAAAAAGCAGCGTCCTGCCAAGAGTTGAATTGGCTTTGACGAGATTCAGCTGTAATTATTTCTCAGCAGTAACAATGAGGACAACAACAACAGAAGACTTAATGCGCCAGTGAGAGGGCCTGATTCTGTTTCCTGGTGACAGTGATTAGGCCTAATCTAGGGTTTTTGGTGTGTTCATTTGAGAAATGCACTTCTCAATAGCAGTGCGTTTCATAAATGAGCGGAGAACAGCGAAGTTAATTCCCTTCAAGTTTACTCATATTGCTTTGTTTAGAGTTGTGTTTCACGATGGCCCGTGATAATATTGTTATGTGCATAATGAGCAGAGAGAGTCCAGTGACATTATAAGGTAACCAAAGAAAAACTGCTACTGTGCACATAACTGGATTTTCAAGAGAATTTATGACACAGATCACCTAAAACTTTAAAAGGATGTTTTGAGAGACTGATTTGATCCCCAAAATCTGCTGTAATCTTTAATTATGCATTGAATTATATATATATATATATATATATATATATATATATATATATATATATATATGTATATTATCATCACAAGACAACCTAAAACATCCATGCATTTAGCAGTACTGATAATTTGCTGTCCCTATGTCCTGCTACCAGCCCTCACTTCCCCAAAACCAACTGAGAACCAAAGAGGATGGAGTGGAAGAAGTGAGAGAAGGGGGAGAAGGAGAAAGGCCAGATGTCAGGGCGCTCCAGGAAGAGGATTGCCAAGCGGTGTGAACATTTTTCAAAAATGATGTTTTGTGCCTCAAACATCTTGCTTACAGCAGCAGGGTCTGATCTAAGCATTATGTGCGAATACATCAGTAGCCCTGGACCCCCCTCTCCACAGGCATACAGACATGCACAGAACTGTGCATGCGCACACATGCATGAGCATACACACGTGCAAACATACAGTACACACACACACACACACACTCCCCGGTAACTGAAGCTCACTCCCCTCCTCCCGTCCTCCGCCTTCCTCCTTCTTCTTCTACAGAAGTAAATTATCAAAACTGTGTTTGAAAGTGAATGAAGGGTGACTCGCTCCCTCTCTCTCCCTCTCCCTCGCTCTCTCTCCCCTTCCCGCTTTGACATCTCAGTTTTTTTTTCTTACTTGCCACCGTTTCTGGGCTAGGTGATAACTGCCGGTAATAGGATTAACATTGATTTCTTTTTGCAAGAACAGAGATGTGCCAGTTCCAGCTATTTATTGAACTGCCAGCTTTGAACTATGAAAACTGACTGCAGGAAAAGACCTAATGCAGCATTTTAAAGAAAAGAAAAGCCTCTGTGCAATTCTTTCTCTTTTTTTTGTTTTGTTATTCCTTCCCTCTCTGTCTTCTTCTTTTGTTGTTGCAGGATAAAAGAGAAAATCGGGTGCCTCTGTTCTAAGCTCTGGTAATGACTTTATTTATTTACTTTGGGTGTTTTTTTTTCACCTCGCCAGTCAATATATTTATGATTTGATCTAGAACTTATTATTGTGTTTGACTTTTCTTTAACCTTGAAATAAAGATCAACACACATATTCTCTTTGGCAGAACACTGACAGGAAAACAGCACGTCCCCATATCATGAACCTAAAATGCGAGATTTACAAAAATGTCATGCGCAGTTTGCCTAGCCATTAATATGCAATGGGTCATACTAAAAAGGTAGATTAAAAGTCTGTTTGGTAATAAAGAGATTTAATTTTACACTGCAGTACATTTAACATTTAACAACTACTGCTCCAAATTAACATGCTTATAGTTAATTTGATGAGATGCAGGATGATGATTCCCTCTATTAACTGATATATATATATATATATGTGTGTGTGTGTGTGTGTGTGTGTGTGTGTGTGTGTGTGTGTGTGTGTGTGTGTATGGATAGGCCCCAGCATCCCCGCAACTCGAATTCGGATAAGCGGCTTGGATAATGGATGGATGGATATATATGTGCATAACAATCTGAAATAGTCCTTATTTGTAGTGTGATTGCTCTATTGCTAGCATATGTTGAAATCAGTCACGTTTCAAAACTTTAATACCTAGGCCTCTTGACTCTCTGTAGCTTAGTTAGCTCTGAATGGCTTCATTGATTAGTGAAATGAGCCTATTGAAGACACTGAACATTAAGCAGCCTACAGTTAATGCCCGGCAAGTAGTGGCTGTTGTCTAATTATTGACATCAGCTCTATGTAATTATGTATAGGCCCACGAGTCAGCCATTACACTAGGTTATCGCTAATTGATCTAGTTTAAGAATAAATGATGCAGCGTGCATCGCTGCACAGTTATACATGTTATGTACATATTTTGGAGAGGGTGCAGACCATGTGTGGAGGAAAGTCATCTGGCTACTACTCTTTATTGATTATGTAATGACATAATGTCAGGTTTGGCCACTGCAAAAGAGACACCTTAATCTAGATCTCTCTGCACTGAAATTGTTTTACAACTAAAATTAAGTGTCAGATTAAATGTTATTCACAATAATCAGCATTCACGCATGCATGTATTCATATTTTGAAATGCAATCAAAATATGTAATAACGGCATACCTCCTTTATTGACTACAAGCTATATTTCATTGTTCATGTAATTAGTGAATTTGGAAATATGAGCCTTAGATAGCAGATGTTCCACTGTTAACGTAATGGCACATATCGCCACAAAGCCCCCCCCCCTTAATTCAATGGTGCAAGATTCAGAACGGTGTATATATCATGTGATTTCAAAATAACACACAATAGCGTAAATAATCAATACACTGCGTTCAAATTCCACGCCATTTTATTTACTGACTTTGGAAATAACACATTATGGTGATGAAGGGGAAAGAGGGGAGATATGTTTTGTTGCGTTGTATTTCGCCGTGTTGTGTTGTTTCACCGCCCCGCCGCCACCCCACACGCGTCTGTTACTATCAGCTCAGTTGGAACAAGAGACAACTACAACTGTCAGTACCAATGCACCCCCCCATACAAATCAGATGCCTGTCAGCCGGCTA
The DNA here is from genome assembly GCF_029633865.1 of Lampris incognitus. Lineage (NCBI taxonomy): Eukaryota > Metazoa > Chordata > Actinopteri > Lampriformes > Lampridae > Lampris > Lampris incognitus. The sequence goes on from NC_079213.1 coordinate 75,220,090, forward strand.
ATGTCCCCTGACAAAACACACGGTGAATTAGAATGGCCACAAAAAAACCAGAGAGTGTGTGTGAGAGCGAGGCAGGAGGAGGGGAAGGGGAGGAGAGAGAGTGAGGGAAAGAACTCATCTGTGTCACAGCCTATCCCCTCGGGCAATCAAGAAAAAAAAACACAATCATTAGCAACTGGTGGTGCTTGCTCTAGCAAATCGCCGCTTGAGCGAAGATTTATGCACACTCCTGACTGGAAATGATTTATTTATTTTAGCAGAGGCTGTGAGATCATTAACCTCCGCTGTGTCTCTGGGGAACGACATCTGTGGCCCCCCACACTGCTTAGACAAAAGGCCCCACGCGTCCCCCTGGCTTTATGGCCCGGGCACGGGGGGGGCCTGGGTGAGGGGCTGCTTCCGGGGCAAGAGATGCTGAGGCCTCTGGTGTGGATTTTCAAGGGCTCTGTATTCTGTAATCAATGATCAGGCTCACTTGTTGACATTCATTTAACAAAAGAGGAGGACCATCGCAGCTCACCGTTGTACCTGATGTTGCAGGTAAATGTCCAAGTCTCGCTTTGATTTGTGCCTTTATATTTAAAGTCTTACTGTAAAGATATGGATATCTAAAGCAAGTGTTGGTAGGCTGGTTAAAAAAAGATAGTTCACACATCAGATATTTAGTTAACTTGGGGGATTTCCAGGCATCCTACCCCACCCTTTGCCCCCCCACACACACACCTCCAACCTCTCTCCAGTGCATATGTAGTCCGTTCACCTCTTGATTGCATATCATGGTTTCTAACTGCTAACTGTCAGTTATAACCAGAATGAGATGCGATAAGATGACATGTTAGTTACTATAAGACAGAATTAATGATCAAGAGAGGTGATCCAATGCATATTTTGCATGGTTTAATTCGATGGAAGTTAGAGATCAGAGCCCCTTGATATTCAAGGTGTTGCAAATCAGCTGGTCTCCTGGTAAAAAAACACAGTCCCAGTGCTTCATGTACATCAATCCACTGTTAATGACATGTACCACTACATTCATGTCCATCTAATTAAAAAAGTTGAGGAGGTCCTGTTGAACTCCAAACTGATTTCAAGTGGCAGGAGAAATTAGAACGGTGAAGCAAATGACAGTATAAATCTGAAATTAATCAGAATTGAACTTAACTGGAGGTGCTGTGCCTCATCTGCACCTTTTTAAATATGTGTAATTGAACACTTATGGTGATCTCAAAGCTGCAGCCAAGAACACCCACATTAACCCATAGCACCTGGAGTGAAGTAGGCCAGATTAATTAATTTTTTTCTTTCCCCCATTCCTGTCCTGGGTGCTGTGATCTTTTAATTTGATTTGATTTCAGAATTAGAATGATCAGATTCTCAGAATTATGGAAATGCAGCAAGGAGATGCATATTGAGGCCAAGCGGGAGGGAGGTGAAGGTTTGTCACGTAACTGGCAGTGATGACTATGCTCCAACCTTATCAACCAAACACTTGAGAGCACAACAAATCAAGATTTTATTGGGGGCAATAAACTTGAGCATCCAATTGGAGATGAAGAGTTAAAATTTATGAGAAATGTTAACGGTGGCATAATTTCCTCCCCAGATGGTTAGATTTTTGGATTTCAAGGTAATATTTCAATCACGGTACAAGCATATATCAGGTATCTAATCTTTTTGGTGATTAATGTGCCAGCTGTCCATACCTTACATTCAAGGCATTATCTGTAATTAACCCATCCATTTGTTCTTGAAATTGATCTACAAAGGTATCGCGTTTTTTGAAAAGTCAGTCTTAAACAACAACCCAGCATTTATATAGTATATGAAGTCCAAATCCCCCCACCCCCCACCCCAAAAAAGGGGAAAAAAATCCAACTTTCCAGAGGTTGCTGTATCTGGCTCTGAGGAAGCAGACGTCATCAGTCATAAATAACAGCATAAATAAAACAAATAAAGAAAAACAGACACAACATCAACCAAAATGGAGGTGACATTTGAAATGCAAACAGTGTAGTTTTCTAATTCAATAAATGGAGATGGAAAATATGTAGAATAAGAGAAAAAACGGGGGGAATAATTTGGCATGGTGGAAAACAATATGGCATGGCAAGGGTAGAGCGGATGAGGGATAAACAAACAAGCCTTGACAAGGGCAGCAGCGGAGAATCAGCCTAGGGAGCAGCAAGGTCTGCGGTCGGGTGCAGACAGCCCTGTTTGAGAGGGGGCTTGCCAAGTACTGGCCCTGAACTGCGGCACTCCGGTGCTGCCTGGCTGCACTAAGCAGTGGCTGCCAACACACACTGATTTATCAGGGGGGCAACGCCAGCCGCCACCTCGCTCTCCCCAGTGCCCTCCTTTTATAAAGAGCCTCCCTGACGGCTCTGATAGTGCAATCAGGGCTACGGCAGAGCCAAAGCAATTTCTCCTTCACTCTTTGATAACCCCGTGCGTTATTGAAAGCCAATAGCGATGGCAGCAACAACAACTCAATTGGACAGAGTTGCTGTATTTTGAAGGGGGAAAAAGGTTACGCCCTGACACAATAAGGGGGGAGTTGAGGGATGTCTGTCTCACTTCATCTGAAAGGCTCATTGTCCTCCAACAGGTGGCGTCGTTCCTAAGTGACCCCCCACCCCCCCAAAACTAACTTGTCCTATGAAGACCATAGAACTTGTCTTAAAAAAAAAAAAACAACAACAAAAAAAAATCAGAATAGTACTACATCGTTAAAATTATGTAAGGGTGGTTAGAGTTCATAGTAAATGTGTTTTTATTGTAGTGCGAAGAAAAAAAACAACTTGACATAAAGAATCAAATTATGCTGGCTAACATCTGACTCTGGCTAATATCAGCTGTTTCAAAATTTGTCCATAGAAAAGTGGAATATAATTCATTCTTTGAGCACCATTTTGTATTACTGGAGGCAACAAGTTTCAAGTTGATTGTATTACTGAATAAAGCCTTTGTTTCCTAATTTCCAGTCTTGGGAGAAAGCCGTTTTACATTCACAAATCATAAGTTTTGTTTTGATACTTCTGTGGAAAGCTCTCATATTGCTCAGATCAAGCAGGTGCCTTACTTAAAAAAAAAAAAGACAGATCAGAGAATCATCTCCAGTGTTCCGTTTTGTATTGGTGCTACTTTTTACAGTTTTCAACTCTCACTTTCCAGTATGTCTGTTGGGGCACTCTGTGACCTAGAAGGCAGAGGTACAATTTTTTGAGTTTAAAAACAGACTTTTTTCAGTAAGTGACAAGATGGAAACTGTGGCAGCCAGCAAAGGAGGGAGGCTGTAAGGACTACAAGAAAAGGAGAGGGAATTGATCGCTGGAAGGTTGGAGATACAGGCTTGGAAGAGGCTTCAGAAAGACATGAGGTTGCATAGGATGAAGGGATTTTAGAGAGAGGAGCAGTTTCAGGGGTACAAAGGAATGCAAGGGACCAAAGGTTGTAGCATGCAGAGCAGGAGGAGATGTGTGAGGGTCAAGAAGTTGCTAATATTTTAAGTGTCAGAGCATGAGGTTTTCCAGAGGTGGAAGAGGATAAAAAGGTGCATCAAATCAACAGGTGGCAAAGGCCAAATATACACTGCTCAAAAAAATAAAGGGAACACATAAGCAATGCAATGTAGCTCCAAGTCAATCACACTTTTGAGATATCAACCTGTCCAGTTAGGAAGCAACACTGATTTGTGAATCAATTTCACCTGTTGGTAAATTGTCTAATTTCCACCAGGTGGAAATTAGACAATTTGCAAGACAACCCCTATAACAGGAATGGATTTGCAGGTGGTGGCCACAGACCATTTGCCTGTCCTCATCTTTTCTGGCCGATCTTTGGTTAGTTTTTCATTTTGCTAGTGCCCTCACCACTAGAGGGGGCATGTGGCGGTATCTGCAACCAACAGAAGTTGCTCAGGTAGTGCAGCTCATCCAGGATGGCACATCAATGCGTGCGGTGGCAAGAAGATTTGATGTGTCTCCCAGCACAGTGTCCAGAGCATGGAGGAGGTACCAGGAGACAGGCCAGTACACCAGGAGACGTGGAGGGGGCCGCAGGAGGACAACAACCCCGCAGCAGGACCACTATCTGGTCCTTTGTGCAAGGAGGAACAGGAGGAGCACTGCCGGAGCCCTACAAAACGACCTTCAACAGGCCACTAATGTGCAGGTTTCTGCTCAAACAGTGAGAAACAGAATGCATGAGGATGGTATGAGGGCCCGACGTCCACAATTGGGGCCTGTGCTCACAGCCCAACACCATGCAGCCCGATTGACCTTTGCCAGAGAATATCTTGGTTGGCAGATTCGCCATTGGCGCCCTGTGCTCTTCACAGATGAGAGCAGGTTCACACTGAACACATGTGACAGACGTGAGAGAGTCTGGAGATGCTGTGGAGAACATTCTGCTGCCTGCAACATCCTCCAGCATGACCGGTTTGGCGGTGGGTCAGTGATGGTCTGGGGAGGCATATCCTTGGAGGGCCGCACAGACCTCTACGTGCTAGCCAGAGGTACCATGACTGCCATTAGGTACCGGGATGAGATCCTCAGACCCATTGTCAGACCATATGCTGGTGCAGTGGGCCCTGGGTTCCTGCTCATGCATGACAATGCTCGTCCTCATGTGGCCAGAGTGTGTCAGCAGTTCCTGTATGTCGAGGGCATTGATGCTATGGACTGGCCTGCACGTTCCCCAGACCTGAATCCAATCGAGCACCTCTGGGACATCATGTCTCGTACCATCCGCCAACGCGATGTCGCACCACAGACTGTCCAGGAGTTGACCGATGCCCTGATCCAGGTCTGGGAGGAGATCCCTCAGGAGACCATCCGTCGTCTCATCAGGAGCATGCCCAGACGTTGTAGGGAGTGCATACAGGCACGTGGAGGCCACACACACTACTAAGCCTCATTTTGAATCGTCTTGAAGAATTTCTACAGAAGTTGGATCAGCCTATGTTCTCATTTTCCACTTTGATTTTGAGTATGATTCTGAATCCAGACCTTAATGGGCTAATGATTTTGATTTCCATTGATCATTCTTAGGTTATTTTGCTCTAAACACATTCCTCTGTCTAATAAATAAAGATTTTCAGCTGAAATATTTCATTCATCGAGGTCTATATTGTGTTTTTAGGTGTTCCCTATATTTTTTTGAGCAGTATATTTTAAAGTGTGAGGGGCTTGCAGCGTATGACGCTCACAGACACTCTTGAATATTCTAGCATTAATATAATGAAGCCATTATGATGATTGGCTACATGTCCACAGTGCCACAATTCTACAACTCTTTTGATGTTATGATATTAAAGCCAAGTCCATTTTATTTGTATAGCTCACGATCACAAATTTGCCTCAGCTGGCTATTCTTAATGTATGTTCTGGGCTTTGCTTGATCAGCGAATATGTTTTTTTATCTCTTTTAACAATTTTTATTGATTTTCACAATACATTTTTATGCACATACACATTAATATATATGGAACTACATCACCATGAATGCATTATACCTAATCCATATACATAGATTAGTACACAGACTGCACACGTATCTTGCCATACATATTATTCATAATACACACACAGAAAAAAGAAAATAAACAGAAAACAAAAAGAAAGTAAAGGGGGGGAAGGGGAAGTTCTCTGCCGCCTCAATCTAACTCTAATCTTTCTTATTGAGTGGGATTTGTAAGCTCTTGTAATAGTCAAAAAAGGGGGTCCAAAACTTCATAAATTTTTGTACAGAGTCTTGACAGGTGCATCTGATTTTCTTAAGTTTCAAAAACTGCAAATTTGTCTTTAATCCATCCATCCATTATTCAAACCGCTTATCCTGCTCCTAGGGTTGCGGGGATGCTGGAGCTTATCCCAGCAGTCATCGGGAAAAATTAGGTGGTGCTTGTTGCTTCCATGAGACAGCAATGAGAAATCTAGCAAGCAAGGAAGTAAATGCTATGATTACATGTGCTTTACCTTTAAGGATATGAGTTTCTGGAGCCAAACCAAAATAGGGCACATATGGGGTTAGGAGGAATGTCTTTTTGAAACATCTTGCTAAAGGCGTTAAAAATACTAGTCTCCAAAATGTGTTAAGGTTAGGGCACGACAAGAACATATGTGTGTGATCTGCTGGTTGACTTTTACAGTGAGGGCAGGAAGGGTCTGCATAAGGAAAAATGTTGGCCAGTCTAGCATTGGTCAAATGTGCTCTCAAAACAACCTTTAGTTGTATTAAGCTGTGTCTTGCACATGGTGAGGAGGTATGTACAGTGCACCCGGAAAGTATTCACACCCCTTCACTTTCCCCACATTTTGTTATGTTATGTTATGTTACAGCCTTATTCCAAAATGAATTAAATTCCTTTTTTTCTCCTCAATCTACATACAATACCCCATAATGACAAAGTGAAAAAGGTTTTGTAGAAATGTTTGCAAATTTAATGCAAATAAAAAACTGAAATATTGCATGTACATAAGTATTCACACCCTTTACTCAGTACTTGGTTGAGGCACACTTGGCAGCGATTACAGCCTCAAGTCTTCTTGGGTATTAAGCTACAAGCTTGGCACACCTATACTTGGGGTATTTCTCCCATTCTTCTCTGCAGATCCCCTGGAGCTCTGTAAGGTTAGATGGGGAGCGTCGCTGCACAGCTATTTTCAAGTCTTTCCAGAGATGTTCAATGGGGTTCAAGTCTGGGCTCTGGCTGGGCCACTCAACGACATTCACAGACTTGTCCCGAAGCCACACCTTCATTGTCTTGGCTGTGTGCTTAGGGTCATTGTCATTTGAAGGTCCTGAGTGCTCTGGAGCAGGTTTTCATCAAGGATCTCTCTGTACTTTGCTCCATTCATCTTTCCCTCAATCCTGACTGGTCTCCCAGTTCCTGCCGCTGAAAAACATCCCCACAGCATGATGCTGCCACCACCATGCTTCACTGTAGGGATGGTATTAGCAAGGTGATGAGAGGTGCCTGGTTTCCTCCAGACGTGACGTTTGGCATTCAGGCACAAGAGTTCAATCTTGGTTTCATCTGACCAGAGAATCTTGTTTCTCATGGTCTGAGAGTCCTTTAGGTGCTTTCTGGCAAACTCCAAGTGGGCTGTCATGTGCCTTTTACTGAGCAGAGGCTTCCATCTGGCCACTCTACCATAAAGGCCTGATTGGTGGAGTGCTGCAGAGATGGTTGTCCTTCTGGAAGGTTCTTCCATCTCCACAGAGGAATGCTGGAGCTCCGTCAGAGTGACCATCGGGTTCTTGGTAACCTCCCGACCAAGGCCCTTCTCCCCTGACTGCTCAGTTTGGCTGGGCGGCCAGCTCTAGGAAGAGTCCTGGTGGATCCAAACTTCTTCCATTTATGAATGATGGAGACCACTGTGCTCTCGGAGCTGTAGAAATTTTTTTGTACCCTTCCCTAGATCTGTGCCTCGATACAATCCTGTCTCGGAGGTCCACAGACAATTCCTTTGACTTCATGGCTTGTTTTCTGCTCTGACATGCACTGTCAACAGTGGGACCTTATACTATAGACAGGTGTGTGCATTTCCAAATCATGTCCAATCAATTGAATTTACTACAGGTGGACTCCAATCAAGATGTAGAAACATCTTAAGGATGATCAGTGGAAACAGGATGAACCTGAGCTCAATTTTGAGTGCCATAGCAAAGGATGTGAATACTTATGTACATGCACTATTTCAGTTTTTTATTTTTAATAAATTTGCAAAAATTTCTACAAAACCTTTTTCACTTTGTCATTATGGGGTATTGTGTGTAGATTGATGAGAAAAAAAAGGAATTTAATCCATTTTGGAATAAGGCTGTAACATACAAAAATGTGGGGAAGGTGAAGGGGTGTGAATACTTTCCGGATGCACTGTATTAGGCCAAGTGCAGCCTCCCAGTCATCATCTGTCATTTCCCCCCCCAAGGTCCTGTTCCCAAAGTCTCCTAACAACTTGCAGTGAATGGGGGGAGCTATTACTTATTCGGACATAAAGAATTTATATCAAGCCTTTGCAGTGTGGGGATAAAGAAAGAATGTAATCGATCGTATTGCTTGTTAGAAATTTTTGAAAAGAAGCAACGTTTTTTCTGGGCAAAGTGTCAGATTTGGACATATCTGAAAAATTGAGATTTTGGCAGATAGTACATTTGAGAAAGTTGTGTAAATGAACCGAATTTTCCATCAACGTATAAATTAGAAAATGACTTAATTCCCTTTGAGAACCAAACTCCAAAGGTAGAATCAGAGAGACAAGACGGGAAGTTGTCATTATTTTGGATAGGGGAAAGTACTGATGTCGTGTGCAACTTAAAATGTCTCCTAAATTTTGACCAAATTCTAACTGAATGGCACAATATTGGGCTGGAAGAAAATTGGCTTTGGGGGGTGGGGGGGGGTGAGGAGGCACAAATTAAGGAGAGTGAATGAAATGGGCTGGGAGCGTGTTCCATTTGTACCCAGGCCTCACAGCTGTCTTGCACACACTACCCCATCCAGGATAAAAATTTTTGATATTACAAGCATAATAATAATAAATGAAATTAGGTAGAGCAAGACCAGCAAGCTTTTTATGTCTCTGCAGCGCACTTCTTTTAATTCTATGTGGTTTACTGTTCCAGATAAATGAAGTTATACTCTTCTCTAATGAATTTAAAAAAAAACTTCCTGACCAGAATGGGGATATTTTGGAATAGGTAAGTACATTTTGGTAATATAATAATTTTAATAAGATTGACTCGTCCAATTATGGACAGGGGGAGCTTCGTCTATCCAGCCATAATTTGTTTACATTTTTCAAAGAAAATACCAAAATTCTTGGTGAAAAGAGCAGAGAAAGTGCATGTGATTTCAACCCCAAGACAGTTAAAGCCATTTTTGACTATCTTGAATGGGAAATGTAGATAGAAATTAGGGCCGCTGCCTGATTAAGGGGGAACATTTCACTTTTCTGAAAATTAACTTTGTATCCTGAAACTTTTCCAAACTTAGTCAAAATGTCAATAATGGGAGGAATTGAAGTTAAGGGGTCCAACATATACAACAGAAGATCATATATCTGCATACAAAGACAGTTTATAAATTATGCCCACACGTTCTACACACCAAAACTCCCTAGACTGTCTAAGAGTGATGGCTAAGGGCTCAATGGCGATAGCAAAAAGAAGGGGCGACAAGGGGCAGCCTTGACAAGTACCCCTGCCAAGTGAGAAATATCTAGATTGTTGTCCATTGGTGATCACACTGGCCAAAGGAAGAGAGTTAAGTAGTCTAATCCTAGAGATGAAGGCATTGTCAAATCCAAATTTATTTAGGGTTGAAAACAAATATTGCCATTCAACCCGATCGAATGCTTTTTCAGCATCAAGTGATACAACCAATTCAGGGGAGCAGCTCGGAGCGGAGTATATAATATTCAGTAATTTTCTCAAGTTTGAGCTGAAACGCCTATTTAGAATGAAACCCGTTTGGTCTGGAGATATAATCTGAGGCAAAATCTTCTCTAATCTGAGGACTTCCAGTTATGCGATGTAGGTAGAGGATGCACGGCTGAGGGCTCCCAGTCTACTTTTTGACAAAACTTGTTTTACACTGGTCCGCAGTGGTGTAGCGGTCTAAGCATCGGCTTTGAGTCAATGCAGTTGCCCACCGGGGACCGGAGTTCGCGCCTCGGTCTCGTCAGATTCGACTATGGCCGGACTCGACGAAGGAGCAATAATTGGCAACGCCGTCTTCGGGAGGGGGCCGGAGTCGGCTTGTGTTCGTCACGCAGTACAAGGGTGGGTGTTTGAACCAAAATAGGGATCGATTGGCCACTAAATTGGGAGAAAAAGGGAAAAAAAAAGAAATGTAAATTTTTTTAAAAAAAAAACTTGTTTTACCTAGCTTTTCCTTTGAGACTTTGACAAATAAGGCCTCGTAAGACTTGCTTTAGCGATATCTTGCAAAATGAGCCACTGCAAACGTGGCAAACCAGCAAGTAACTTCGACAAAACTCCAGCTAATGCTAACCGTGCATAAGCTAACATTTCCAAGAATGCAGCCGAGAAGCTAGCAGCGTTTGCTGACAACCCTTCGAAAATGACAGAAACCGGAGATACCACAGCTGATATGCTCATTTCCATGGATCAACTGTCTGCAGAATTCAAAAAGCAGAGGAGGTCACTTAGAGGAGATTTTTCTTCCCTGATCCAAGAGTCCACTAAACCTCTGCAAGCCTCACTGGACTCCTTGCAGGCGACAGTGAACTCGTTCCAAAATCGCCTTACCTCTGTGGAGTCTGTAACCAGTGACAACTTTGAACGTTTAACTGCAGCCGAGTCCACCATCAAAACGCTTCGAACCCAAACCCTGTCTCTGCAGGACCGGATCGACAACCTCGAGAACCGATCTCGGAGGGCCAATCTCCGTGTACTGAACATTCCTGAAGGCAGTGAGGATGGTAAAGATCCGGTGAAGTTCATGTCGGAGATGCTGATGCAAATATGGGTCCTGACGTCTTTTCTGCAGCGCCTGAGCTGGAGAGAGCACACCGGACCCCGACCTTCAAATCCGGCTGAGGAACATCCCCACGCACGTTCCTGGTTTGCTTTTCCAGATTGCAGCAGAAGGAAGCTGCATTGCGCTGGGCCAGGAACCACGAGCTGAATTACCGAGGAGCAGTTATAAGTGTTTATCAAGACCTTAGCACGGCACTCGCTAAAACGTGAGCCGCATTTAATGGCATCAAACAAGCTCTGTACCAAAAAAACGTGTGGCTCCACCTACTGTACCCGGCCCGGCTGAGCGTGATGTATGGAAACGACTCGCACACCTTTGACTCCCCTGATGAAGCTCATAAGTTTTATGATCAGAAGATAGCTTAAAAAGTAAGCTAGCAAAACGGCTGTTTTGAACCACACTGGTTGGAGACTGTTGATTACCTGGACTGATTTGAAAATGGGTAGGGCTATGTTTACCATTTGAACTCACCCTTTCAACAGCCCTGGGACTGAAGGTACGGCCACTCGCTGTATTATTGCTGGGCTACGTTAACTCATTTGTGTTCAGCTTACTCATTTGAACGGTAGATGTTGCCTACCCCCTTTTTTCTTCTTTTTTTCTCTTTTCTTTTCTTTTTTGTATTACCATCATAGGTGGTGCCTTCATACGTATATTGATTGTTCACCTGGCCTACAGATGTTGTTCGGTTCAATCTTTAATTATTTTTTTTCCTTGAGTGATAAGCTCTTAATATTTAATTGCTGGGAGCCTTCTTTGTTGAAAGAGTCAGGTTGTATTACCGGAAGGACTTGGGAATGGGGCTATGTAGCCTGCAGCTAGCCTCAGAGAGAGGAACAAGTATAGGCTCAGTTTTAGTTTCATGCGTGTTTGGGATGAGGGGCAGGGTTATGGGAAGGGTCACCCCTAGTTGTTTTTTTTACAATGTGTACTTTCTTTTGTTTTCCTTAGAGAGGTTATTCACGAGGCTGTGCATTCTATTACAACCATTTATTTACCTTGTCATTGTCATCACTGCTACTCTACCATTCCTGGCTAAATATGGAAAATAGAACTAGTAACGCTAGTGTACGGTTTATCAGCTGGAATGTAAAAGGTTTAAACGGGCCTGTAAAAAGAGCTAGAATATTCAATCACCTTAAATATTTAAATTGTGAAATTGCATTTCTTCAAGAAACTCACCTATTGGTTAAAGATCAAGTCAGACTAAGAAAAGGTTGGATGGGACATGTGTTTCACTCGAATTTAAATTCCAGAACACGTGGAACAGCTATATTGATACATAAAAAAAATCAGTTCAGTGCATCCACTGTTATTTCAGATCCACAGGGACGCTATGTTATGGTGTCTGGGTTCCTTTATCCACAAACCTGTCATTTTGGTTAATGTTTACGCCCCAAACTGGGATGATGATACATTTATAGAAAGAGTCACGTCATTAATACCAGATTTGAACTCACAACAATTGATCTTTGGTAGTGATCTGAACTGTGTAATTAATCCAGTACTAGACTGTTCTAATCCTAAATCCACCACCCCTTCAAAAATGGCCAAATTACTGTCACTCTTTATGGATCAGATAGGAGGTGTCGACCCTTGGCGTTCCTTATTTCCAAAAAATCAATACTTCTCCTTCTTTTCCCAAGTTCATCAATCGTATAGTAGAATAGACTATTTCTTCATTGATAGAACGCTTCTCCCCTATGTCACTAAAACTGAATATATGACCATAATTGAATCAGATCATGCCCCTGTGTTACTATATATCACATTTCCTCTTAACAATTTGCAGTGCTCTCCTTGGGAATTAGACAAAACTTTATTGGCTGATGAAGCCTTTTGTGTATTGGTATCTAAAAAAATTGATGGCTTTATTGAATTCAATAAAAAAGATAATATTTCCCCATCGTTGCTTTGGGAAACATTGAAAGCTGTAATCAGGAGCGAGATTATGTTATATTTAGCTAGATTCAATAAGATGCAAAGGCTTAAACAGGACCAGCTCATTAAATCTATAGATACAGCGAATGCTCGGTACTCTACTGCCCCTTCTTGAGCTCTTTAAAAGGAAGAGTGACCTCCAAACCCAATATAACGTGTTATCAGCTAGAAAGACAGAACGACTCTTACTAAAATCACTTGGATTTGTCTATGAGCATGGTGAGAAGGCTGGTCATCTCTTTGCACACCAGCTTATGTGCCAAGCAGTTGCTCGACAGAAACCAAATGGGGAGTTAACTATTAACCCAGAAGAAATTAATGAAACATTCACCTCATTTTACTCAAACCCATATACGTCAGAAGCAACAAGTGACAGTATTGATATGGAACATTTTTTTGATAATCTCCAGGCTCCTTCTATCAATGCAATTCATAGGACTGAGACTGAACTCCCACTACAACAGACAGAAATCATTAATGCAATAATGGCAATGCAAAGTGATAAAACGCCTGGCCCGGATGGCAATAGAGTTCTTTAAAACATTTTTTAACAAACTGTCTATAATTTTACTCGATATGTTTAATGATTCTCTGTCTCGTGAGTCGCCAAAGACCGAAGCATCAGTTACTCTCCTGCTTAAGCCAGGTAAAGATAACACAGAATGTGGTTCATATAGACCAGTGATACTCAAAGTGTGGTCCGAGGACCACTAGTGGTCCGCGAGCGCCCCCAAGTGGTCCGCGGGAGGATTGCAAAAAAATCGGGTTTCTCAAATCACCTTCATCTGCGTTCCAATGCAAAGTTACGAGTACAGCTGTTTTCTAAATGTTTTCTAAATTAAAAGTGAATCAAAATGTAGCCTAAATAAGCCTAGGAATTTTGTTCAATTTGTCTAATGCAAACCTGCGTTTTGAGTCATGTCTCTTCAGTTAGCCTGTGTTACCTAGGTTACCTAGTTAGCTTCCATTCCAATAACAGGATTTTCATATCAAAGACCTCCTGACTATTGTGAAAATTAAGTAGAATCTAACAAAGACTGAAGTGAACTGTTCAAAATACAAACATCATGGATCAGTGGCTGAAGAGAAAATCCGGAGAAACGACGAACAATGTAAGCAACAAGGTGCAGAGACTTCCTTCTCACATTGAGCGCGTCAGTGTTAGCATCGAGTCCCGTAGTGCTAACAGTTTGCAGCAGGAGCTAGCTAGCACAACACTCTGAAAAAGCCACTGCAAAAGTGAAACGTAAATACAGTAGCGATTACATTCAATTTGGATTTTTCTGGACTGGAGATGCTGAGGATCCAAAACCTCATTGTGTTGTGTGCTATGACATATTAGCTAATGAAGCAATGAAACCTGCCAAACTCAAGCGTCACTTCGAGTCAAAACACAAGGAATACACCTCGAAACCTGTGCAATTTTTTGAGAGAAAACGTGAAGAGCTTGAGCGACACACGAGAAAGGAAGCCACACAGTTTTTTATGCCAGGGGAAAACGCGAAAGCTACCGAAGCCTCATACAAGGTCTCCCTACTCATTGCGAAAGCTGGCAAACCTCACTCAATCGGCGAGACCTTGGTTAAGCCAGCTGCAAAGGTTATGGCCAACATAATGCTAGGGGAGAAAGCGAGTGAGGAACTTTACAAAGTACCTCTGTCCAATGATACAGTCAAGCAGCGAATAACATCCATGGCTGCAAATGTCCAAGATCAGCTGGTGACACGTCTGCGTCAGTCTTTTTTTCTCTCTCCAACTGGACGAGTCCACGGACATCGGTAACGAGGCTATTCTCCTCTGCTTTGTGCGGTACATACATGCGGGTGCTGTTCACGATGATTTTCTTTTCTGTCAATCCCTACCAACCAACACCATAGGAGAGGCGATATTTGAGTCCCTAAATAACTTTATTGTGCAGAATAACATTGATTGGAAGAGGTGTGCTGGCGTGTGCACTGGCGGTGCCACGGCGATGACAGCCAAACACAAGGGCCTGGTTACGCGTGTACGCGCTGTCGCTCCCTCTGCCGCATCGACGCACTGCTGTAGCCACAGAGAGCAACTGGCAGTAAAAAAAATGCCACCCTGTCTTAAACAGGTTTTGGACGAGGCCGTAAAAATCGTCAACTTAATTAAAAGCAAGGCACTGAACTCACGTCTTTTTAAAGTTCTGTGTGAAGAAATGGGGAGTGAGCACACAAGACTTCTTTTCCACACAGAAGTTCGCTGGCTATCGCGTGGTAAAGTTCTCAACCGCCTCTTTGAACTGCGCGATGAAGTCAAGCTGTTTTTGCATAAAACTGATGAACTTTATGGCAGAATGCATGACTTTCAATGGCTCGCAAAACTAGCCTTTCTTGCTGATGTGTTCAGCACGCTTAATAACCTGAATTTAGCACTGCAAGGAAAAGCGGTCACGGTTTTTACAGTGCAGGACAAAGTTAAAGCCACTCGCATCAAAATGGATCTGTGGTGCGCGCGTCTTGATCGCCAGGAGTTTGACTGTTTCCCAACTCTAGCCGATATTGTCCTCGAAGCTGAAGAGGTTCTGGATAG
The DNA here is from genome assembly GCF_029633865.1 of Lampris incognitus. NCBI lineage: Eukaryota > Metazoa > Chordata > Actinopteri > Lampriformes > Lampridae > Lampris > Lampris incognitus. The sequence continues at coordinate 75,235,094 of NC_079213.1, forward strand.
CAACACACTTGCAGCCTTCAAGGAACATTTGCAAGGCCTTCACACGCAATTGGGAAGATACTTTCCAGAATTGGATGTGGACCTTGAATGGATCAGAAATCCATTTGGAGACCAACCTCACATTGAGCGCGTCAGTTCCAAACTATCAGCACGGAAGGTGGATAGTCTTGTGGACATTGCATCAGATGGAACACTGAGAATGGCGTTCAGAGAAAAATGCTTGACAGACTTCTGGGTTCTCGTCCAACCTGAACATCCTGAGCTGGCTGAGTCTGCTTTGCAAGTGTTAATGCCGTTTTCAACCACCTACAACTGCAAAGTTGGGTTCTCCACACTGGTTGGTTTGAAAACCAAGCAGAGGAACAAGATCGATGTAGCCCCCTGTATGAGACTGAAACTCTCTAGTGTGGAGCCAGACATTGAGTCAGTGATGCAACAGCAAAAGCAACAGCATTCCTCCCATTAGTTGTTGACTGCTGCTACCTGTAAAGCTGTTATGCTTATTTGAAATGTGTAATTTCATAGCTTCACAAGAGCCAGTACAAAGATTTGATTCCTATTAAAACGAATTTTTGTTAAATTAACATTAATAGTTCACTCTTTTAATGATGAATTCACATTGAGTTCACCCTGACAGTGGTATTTCAAATAAAGTCCCATGTTTTATTCATCACATCACAACCAAAGGCAATAGCTCTGAACAAAATTAATATGAAACAGTAATTACACATACATCTAACAAAAATCAAGGTCAAGCTATATGGTAGAAGCCTAGCCTAATTTTGCTAGTAGCCCATTTATTACATATTTTGTATTGTAATATTCTGCAGACATAATTTGTAATATAAAACATAATATGCTATTGTAAGCCCAATATAGACTGTTTTAAAAGGGTTTCTTTTGGGCGGGGGAGGGGGGAGTGTTGGCCGGCTGGTTAGGTGGTCCACGGAAATTTTTTTTATGATCAAGTGGTCCTTGGTGTGAAAAAGTTTGAGAACCCCTGATATAGACCCATTTCTCTCCTAAACTGTGATGTGAAGATCCTAGCCAAAGCTCTTGCCCTATGCTTAGAAACCGCAATGCATGAAGTGATATCTGCTAACCAATCCGGCTTCATTTCAGGACGACATTCATTCACAAATATCCATTGGCTTTTGAATATTATTCACTCTCCTGCATCCAGTGAGGTACCAGGGGTGGTCATCTCATTGGATGCAGAGAAGGCTTTTGACAGGGTCGAATGGGAATTTTTGTTCACTTGTTTAAAAAAATGTGGGTATGGTCCTAATTTTATTTCATGGATTAAGCTTTTGCATACTTCACCCAAAGCCTCAGTTGTTACAAATGGTAAACAATCACAATACGTCCAGCTGTCAAGAGCAACCCGTCAGGGTTGCCCACTCAGTCCACAATTATTTGCTTTAGCTATAGAGCCCTTATCCATTGCACTTAAATCGTTACCATCTATAAGTGGAATTCATAGAGGAGGAATAAAGCATAGGTTGTCTTTATACGCTGATGATTTATTATTATATGTTTCAGATCCAGTTCTAAGCACACCTCACATTGTCCATGCTTTGGAGAGCTTTGGTACATTCTCTGGGTACAAAGTAAACTTTGGCAAAAGTGAACGTTACCCTGTTAATGACTTGGCTCTTCAAATACAAGATAATGCCTTACCGTTCCAAATGTCTAGAAATGGCTTTAAACATTTGGGCATTAATATCACGAGAGACATGCAAAGTCTTTATCAGGAAAAATTTTCTCCTTTATTTGAGCAAGTCAGACTAGACCTGAAAAAGTGGAAGTCACTTCACTTGTCCTTGGCAGGAAAAGTGAATTGTATTAAAATGAATGTACTCCTCAAATTCCTTTATTTGTTTCAATGTATCCCACTTTATCTTCCTAAATCCGTTTTTAAATCCATTGATAAAGCTTTCATTTCATTTATATGGAGCGATAAGATCCCTAGAATACATATAGAATTACTACAAAAGCCTAAATTACAGGGTGGCTTAGCTCTTCCAAATCTTTGCCATTACTATTGGGCTGCAAATGTTCAAAAAATTATGATTGGCTTCACTCGCCAGATACAGACTGGTGTGACTTTGAGGCTACATCTTGTATCTCATCATCTCTCACAGCCCTGGTCACTTCCAGCTCTCCTCTTTCTATTACACACTTTAGTTTCTCCAGGAAGGAGTTGTGGACAATTTCCATCATATTCAGAACCATATAACTTACTGTAATATTGCTTAAAGTTTTTGTTAATTTCTATCTGGTCCATTACCATTCCCCCTGCTTGATTGCAAATCTTAGTGATTAAGTGAGAAGAAGCAGCTTGACATGCTTGCTGGGCTAGTAGCTTGCCGGCCTTGTCACCCGATTCATAAATGTTGTACCTTGCTTTTGTGAGTAGATATACCGCCCTGTCTGTAGAAAGTACGTCATATTCTGTCTGCAGACACAGTCTTTCTTTGTAAAGGGCTGGAGTAGGGGAGGAGGAGTAATATCTATCAATGTCAGTGATGGATCTAGAGCTATTATGGAGTTTAGAAGCTCTTGCTTTATTTACCCTAGAAGAGTATTCAATTATCTGCCCACAAAGTTAGGCCTTGAGTGCCTCCCGTAAGGTTGAATGGGATGTTTCTGAGGAAACATTAGCTGCAAGGAAAAAAAACATTTTTTTGAGAAGAGAAAGTGTATGCATTGCTCATCAGCTAATAGGAAAGGGTTGAGTCTCCAGCAACGAGAGGGCCTGGGGCAGTTAGGTAGAGCTAAACAAAAGGAAATGGCTCCATGATCTGAAATGGCAATACTGTCATATGAACAGGAGCTTACATTCCCCAGTTGTCTATTATCAAGAAGAAAGTAGTCAATGCAAGTATATACACTGCTCAAAAAAATAAAGGGAACACATAAGCAATGCAATGTAGCTCCAAGTCAATCACACTTTTGAGATATCAACCTGTCCAGTTAGGAAGCAACACTGATTTGTGAATCAATTTCACCTTTTGGTAAATTGTCTAATTTCCACCTGGTGGAAATTAGACAATTTGCAAGACAACCCCTATAAAAGGAATGGATTTGCAGGTGGTGGCCACAGACCATTTGCCTGTCCTCATCTTTTCTGGCCGATCTTTGGTTAGTTTTTCATTTTGCTAGTGCCCTCAACACTAGAGGTGGCATGAGGCGGTATCTGCAACCTACAGAAGTTGCTCAGGTAGTGCAGCTCATCCAGGATGGCACATCAATGCGTGCTGTGGCAAGAAGATTTGATGTGTCTCCCAGCACAGTGTCCAGAGCATGGAGGAGGTACCAGGAGACAGGCCAGTACACCAGGAGACGTGGAGGGGGCCGCAGGAGGACAACGACCCCGCAGCAGGACCGCTATCTGGTCCTTTGTGCAAGGAGAAACAGGAGGAGCACTGCCGGAGCCCTACAAAACGACCTTCAACAGGCCACTAATGTGCAGGTTTCTGCTCAAACAGTGAGAAACAGAATGCATGAGGATGGTATGAGGGCCTGACGTCCACAATTGGGGCCTGTGCTCACAGCCCAACACCGTGCAGCCCGATTGACCTTTGCCAGAGAACATCTTGGTTGGCAGATTCGCCATTGGCGCCCTGTGCTCTTCACAGATGAGAGCAGGTTCACACTGAACACATGTGAAAGACGTGAGAGAGTCTGGAGATGCTGTGGAGAACGTTCTGCTGCCTGCAACATCCTCCAGCATGACCGGTTTGGCGGTGGGTCAGTGATGGTCTGGGGAGACATATCCTTGGAGGGCCGCACAGACCTCTACGTGCTAGCCAGAGGTACCATGACTGCCATTAGGTACCGGGATGAGATCCTCAGACCCATTGTCAGACCATATGCTGGTGCAGTGGGCCCTGGGTTCCTGCTCATGCATGACAATGCTCGTCCTCATGTGGCCAGACCGTGTCAGCAGTTCCTGTATGTCGAGGGCATTGATGCTATGGACTGGCCTGCACGTTCCCCAGACCTGAATCCAATCGAGCACCTCTGGGACATCATGTCTCGTACCATCCGCCAACGCAATGTCGCACCACAGACTGTCCAGGAGTTGACCGATGCCCTGATCCAGGTCTGGGAGGAGATCCCTCAGGAGACCATCCGTCGTCTCATCAGGAGCATGCCCAGATGTTGTAGGGAGTGCATACAGGCACGTGGAGGCCACACACACTACTGAGCCTCATTTTGAATCGTCTTGAAGAATTTCCACAGAAGTTGGATCAGCCTATGTTCTCATTTTCCAATTTGATTTTGAGTATGATTCTGAATCCAGACCTTAATGGGCTAATGATTTTGATTTCCATTGATCATTCTTAGGTTATTTTGCTCTAAACACATTCCTCTGTCTAATAAATAAAGATTTTCAGCTGAAATATTTCATTCATCGAGGTCTATATTGTGTTTTTAGGTGTTCCCTTTATTTTTTTGAGCAGTATATATGGTGGATCTTAGAGAAGAAAGAAAAAAAATTTTGGTCAAGGAACTTAAATCTCCAGATGTCTGAAAGACCATTCTGAATGATGTAATTATTGACAACCTTAACAGACTTGGAGAGAGGCTGAGCTCTGTTTGACGATCTATCCAAAATGGAGTTGAGAACACAAAAAGTCGCCTCCCAGTATCAAATTATAACCATTATGCCCAGGTATAATAGAGAATAGCTTGTTGAAAAAAATCATGATCATCACTGTTTGGGGCATAAACTGTATGTAGCTTCAGAAAAACTAAGCATCAACTCTCACTGCACCAAGTCCTCTGCTCACTCTCTAAGCAACTCTCACCGCACCAAGCCCTCTGCTCATTCTCGAAGCAACTCAAGAGTCACATCCAGATGTTCAAGCCTGTCTTCTGCTAACATATCAGAGGCTGCTGCTGAAGTTGCTGCCAATGAAGCCACCTTAGAAGTACTGCTAGAGCAAGAACAACATGAAGAAGAACTTTGAAGACTCGAAGCTGAAGCCGCACATTTACGAGCCAAACAAGAGGCCAAGCGCAGACAACTAGAGTGACTGGAGACGATTAAGAAGCTAAAGGCTGCCAAGGCGCAACAGCAAGTATATGAGCAACGTGAGTTCTCAGACGAAGAATAAACAAGCTGCTCCATGAACATGTCGATGTCTCTCTGAAGGAGGAAGTCAAGCATGAGGAAATCAAGCATGAAAGTAGCCTGTTTCAGCACCACTCTCCACCACAAGCTGTAACACAGCCAAAGCATGAAGACAGCACAACAGCTCTCGTTAGAGCATTCACAGAGTCCATCAGTGTGAGTCGTCTTCCTGTACCTGAACCAGCAATGTTCAATGGTGACCTACTCAGATTCAACAACTGGAAAGCTTCCTTTCAGACACTCATTGACAGGAAAAACATACCAGCCAAAGAAAAGATATATTATCTGTGAAAGTATGTGAGTGGACCCACCAAGAAGGCCATAGAGAGCCACTTCCTACTAGGCACAGAGTTAGCCTATTGTGCAGCTTGGACTATCCTAGAAGAGAAATATGGCAATCCATTCATCGCTAAGGCCTTCAGAGATAAGCTCGATGCATGGCCCAAGATACACTCCAAAGGCAGTGCCGAACTTCAAGAACTATCCAACTTCCTTTGCAGCTGTGAGGCTGCCATGTCTCAGATAAGAGGTCTTGAAGTACTCAATGACTGCAACGAGAACAAGAAAATTGTTGCTAAACTTCCAGACTGGCTGACCTCAAGATAGAATAGGAAAGTCATAGAAGTGGAAGAACAAAGCCATACGTTCCCAAGCTTCAGCCAGTTAATTAAGTTTCTTACACGTGAAGCCAGAATTGCTTGTAACCCAATAACATCTCTCCACGCTCTAAACCCAAGTGAAAGGATCAAGGTTTCAAAGAACAGAGGTCCTGGAGCAAAGGTGCTGGCAACCAACTCAGATGAGAAAACTGTCGCTAAAAGCTGTGTCTTCTGTGAGAAGACAGGTCACAGTCCACACAAGTGTCGTAAATTTATGGAGACGATCTCTGATCGAGTCAAGTTTGTTCAAGAGAAGAAACTGTGCTTCGGCTGTCTGAGGTTTAGAGACCACTCAAAAGACTGTGAAAACAGAAAGATCTCTGATATTTGCGAGAAGGGACATCCGACATGTCTCCACGATAATTGCACCAAGGAAGAAAGAATGTCAACAAGGCCTGGAGGAGTGAGGCACAGTGACAAGTCAAGGGAAAGGAAAATGGATCGCCCACAAGATACAACAGCAAGAACATCACATGAGGCAACATCACATACAGTCGTCCAGAATGTAAAAAACACTCATACGTCCACAATCATTCCAGTGTGGGTGTCAACCACAAGTGAGCCTGATCATGAAATTCGTGTGTATGCACTCCTTGATACACAGAGTGACACAACCTTCATTCTTGAAGAAACGCCAAAGGTTCTCTATACAAAGAATGAACCAGTTCAGCTAAAGCTCTCCACAATGGCTTCAAGAGAAACAGTCGTGTCCTGCCGGAAACTGACTGGTTTACAAGTGAGAGGATTCTACTTAGACAAGATAACTCCTCTACCAGTGAGAACTCGACTGCTCCGCATGAGTAGACGAGGAAGAGGGCGCCAGAGATCAGCGATCCATAGATCCAGGAGTTCCCAAAATCTCCACATCACAGCAATGCGTCTGCTACGGCCATCTACACAAGACATAGCACTCACAGGAAGGTCCAGGTGCCCTAGTGTGAATTAAAGATACAACCAAGAGACATTTTAAAGTGTCACAAGAGACTGACATTTTTTTCAGTTCACAATAAGTTAATGATGTTCACTTACCTTTTAAGCTGAAACAAAGAGACTCAGACATTGTTTGCATTTTATATAATAAGTTAATATTATTTACGTACCATTTCCAATTGAAGCTAATTGAAGTTTATTGATATTGTGTTGACATTGATGTTGTGTTTACTTATGGGTATGCTGTAAATATTTACAAAGAACTAGTTGCACTAAGAGAACAGCAGAACTATAGCAAATTTAAAGGTGAATTGCTGTTACTAAATAAATAAGTGCACAAGTTTAATTAAGAATAGTAAGCGCTAACATTTTTGGTTTGTCACTTGTAGTGATTTAAGTTTAAATAAGGCTTTGACTATAGCAAATGGGTCAAAATAGTGTTATTAGCCACACAAGTAGTTATATCAAAATAAGCAAAATAATAATGTGGGCTGCATTAGACCTCATTTATATCACTATAAATATGATTACTACTCAACTAAAATTGGATTACATAGACCTAACAAATATTACTAAATTAAGTAATTGCCCAGCCAAAGGCAAACTTAGATTTAAACCAAAATAAGGTAACCTGAAACAAGCAAAATGTCAGCGTGTGACAGAGGGGTGGTTAGCTTGTACGGGATGAAGAGTGAGCTGTTTGTCGCAATGAATAGCCGTGGAAGATTATACGGAACAACAGTCTTCCATGATGAGTGCAAGCTCAAGGAGAATTTGCTGCCAAACAACTACAACACCTACAAGTCTTCGGTTTACAAAGGCTTCTACATTGCTCTCAGCAAGCATGGCCACGTGAAGAGGGGCAACAAGACTACTACTGCCATGACTGTAACACACTTCCTACCCAGAATATGATGAGCAAAAACTAGCAATAACAAAGGTATTTGCACATGTAGATTATATCCCAGGTAACATAAATATTCTATACATACATGCATACACAAAATATAAAATGGACTACAAAAGAAATAAGTACCATTATATATGACAGTATTTATTCAGACTTTATGTGTATATTTAGGTAGCTTACCTTGCATTAGAATTTACAACAATGCCATTCCAGATGTGCAGCAAGTTAGGGCGATCAAGGATAGAGATGGAAATGTGTTGACAAGTGATGGGAGTGTGCTAAGAAGATGGAAGGAGTACTTTGAGGGGCTGATGAATGAAGAAAATTAGAGCAAGAGAAGGTTAGATGATGTGGGGATAGTGAATCAGGAAGTGCAGTGGATTAGCAAAGAGGAAGTGAGGGAAGCTATGAAGAGGATGAAGAGTAGAAAGGCAGTTGGTCCTGATGTGGAGGCATGGAGATATTTAGGAGAGATGGCAGTGGGGTTTTTAACTAGATTGTTTAACACAATTTTGGAAAGCGAGACGATACATGAGGAGTGCAGAAGAAGCATACTGGTACCGACTTTCAAGAACAAGGGCGATGTGCAGAACTGTAGCAACTACAGAGGTATAAAGTTGATCAGCCACAGCACGAAGATATGGGAAAGACTAATAGAAGCTAGGTTAAGAGGAGAGGTAGTGATTAGTGAGCAGCAGTATGGTTTCTTGTCATAAAAGAGCACTACAGATGTGATGTTTGCTTTGAGAATGTTGATTGAGAAGTATAGAGAAGGCCAGAAGGAGTTACATTGTGTTTTTGTGGATTTAGAGAAAGCATACGACAGGGTGCCGAGAGAAGAGGTGTGGTATTGTATGAGGAAGTCAGGAGTTGCAGAGAAGTATGTAGGAGTGGTGCAGGATATGTATGAGGGAAGTCTGACAATGGTGAGGTGTGCAGTTGGAATGACAGATGGGTTCAGGTGGAGGTGGGATTACATCAAGGATTGGCTCTGAGCCCTTTCTTGTTTGCAATGGTGATGGACACGTTGAGGGACGAGATCAGGCAGGAGTCTCCATGGACGATGATGTTTGCGGATGACATTGTGATCTGTAGCAAGAGTAGGGTGCAGGTTGAGGAGAGCCTGGAGAGGTGGAGGTATGCACTGGAGAGAAGAGGAATGAAAGTCAATAGGAGCAAGACAGAATACCTATGCGTGAATGAGAGGGAGGACAGTGGAATGGTCAGGATGCAAGGAGTGGAGGTGACGAAGGTATAGGAGTTTGAATACTTGGGGTCAACTGTCCAAAGTAATGGGGGGTGCAGGAGAGGTTAGGAAGAGAGTGCAGGCAGGGTGGAGTGGGTGGGGAAGAGTGTCAGGAGTGATTTGCGACAGAAGGGTACGAGCAAGAGTTAAAAGGAAGGTTTACAAGATGTCTGTGAGACCAGCTATGTTATATGGTTTGGAGACAGTGGCACTGACGAAAAGACTGGAGGTGGCGCTGGAGGTGGCAGAGTTGAAGATGCTAAGATTTTCATTGGGAAAGACGAACAAGGACAGGATTAGGAATGATTATATTAGAGGGACAGCTCAATTTGGATGGTTTGGAGACCAAGCAAGAGAGGCAAGATTGAGATGGCTTGGACATGTGTGGAGGAGAGATGCTAGGTATATTGGGAGAAGGACGCTGACTATAGAGCTGCCAGAGAAGAGGAAGGCCAAAGAGAAGGTTTATGGATGTGGTGAGGGAAGACATGCAGGTGGCTGCTGTGACAAAGGAAGATGCAGAAGACAGGGAGAAATGGAAATGGATGGTGCGCTGTGTCGACCCCTAACGGGAGCAGCTGAAAGTAGTAGTAGTAGACTGATTGGGGCATAAACATTGACCAAAATAACAAGACTATTGAGCAGTTGCCCAGAGATAATAACAAATCTCCCATTTGGATCACTAATTATCTCTTTCACTTGGAATGGGATATCTTTATGTATGAGGATTGCTGCTCCTCTGGTTTTAGCATTGAATTGTGAATGAAATACTTGACCAACCCATTCTCTTTTAAGGTAAACAGCATGATTGTTTAGAAAATTAGCTTCTTATGGAAGGCTACATCCACATTTAAGTGTTGTAAGTGGGACATAATTTTCTGTGTTTCAATCCAATTATTTATGCCTTTAGAGAGACAAAGTGGATGGGTTGGTTCTGAGTGTAATTAGAGGTCAATGTCATGTATTATTAACCTGGTTTGAATAGTACAAATGAGCGACAAGCAAACCACGCCAAGGGCTTGGTACTTAATCACTGAAGATGAAAGAAATACGGGAGCAGCAGAGATGAAAGGGGAAAAGAAAAAGAAAAAAACAGAGGGTTGAGAGTGAAGGTTGAGGGATGGCAAGGAGGCAGGGGTTAATCACCTCTACCGGGCTCTTAATACTCCTAACCGCCATTGTAAGGCGCCTAACTTAAACTTGAACTCTGTTTTACAAAATGTACTAATGTGAAACAAAAGGAAGTGACAAATGTATCCATTTTTGCATTAACTCTATAGAAGGACATAAAGAATAGTAGATAGGTACTTTTGCATTAACGACTGAATTAAAATGAATACAGTGAGATATCAGCAAAATTAAAGTACCACTGCAAGAGAAAAGAATGCAATAAATAGTTTTAGTTAACCTTTCAACTGTCTTAAGTGTAAATTAGTGGTACTAAATAGTGCAGACCGAGAAAAAGTATCACAATCCAACAGAACGTTAACTTGCACATCAAAATGACGACAATAAACACAAGTAGGGATTCACATGAATCCATGACTGAAGCTTGCCTTATAGTTGTGATTTAAAATGATGACTACATTGTTTTAACAGCTATATACAAACACATAACCTGCCGAAAAGAAATCATACAGAAAATAGGAAACAGCAAAGCATCCAGTCACCTTCCACAGAGGCTACTGACCACCACCGGAGTGATAGTTGATTGTTCAAGAAACAACCAGCGCAGGGGTTGTGTGTAGCAGACAATTCTGAAGAAACAAAGATGCTTCAGCGGGAGAAAGAAAAATCAGTTTCTGTCCATTCTTGTCAGTGACCTGGAGCTTGGCAGGGAAAAATATTCTGTATGTAAAGCCAGCATTTGTCAGCTGCAAGTTGACGGTTGAGTTACGCGGCGTTTTTCTTCGAGACCTCCATGCTGTAGTCCAGGTAGATGTGTATTTCGAACTCACGGAAACTGAGGGGTCCCGCCTCCCTCGCCATGTTCAGGATGTGCTCCTTCGTCTGGTAATAGTGGATCCGTGTGATGATGAATGGACATGGGGAATCGTTCCGTTTCCTCCATAGTGTCAGTACTCTGTGAGCCCAGTCCACAAATAAAGGGGTGGGAAAAGCGCCAGCACCAAAAATTTCTTTAAGACATGCTTCAAAAAACAGGTAGGTTGTGAGCCTTCAACTTTTTCGGTATGCCTGTTATATGAATGTTGTTGCGCCTTGATCTGTTTTCCAAGTCATCCAACTTGAATTTGAGTGCTTCATTTTCTTTGTTCAGGGCTACACAGGAGGATTCTAGGGGAACAAGTCTTGTTTGCATGTTATTGAGTGTTATTTCCATTTGTATAATTGTCTGATCGTGTTGGTCAATAATTTCCCGATAAGCGGAGAATTGGACAGTTAGTTTGGATATGTTATGTTCCTCCATGGCCTTCAGCAGCTTCTCCATGTCCATTAAGGTTAGCGGTGAGTTGCTAGCTTCTACAGCGCTAGTTTGGCTAGTTTGTGCTTTGTCATCACGGTTAACTTCGTCATTATCATCATTTGCCTGTTGGTTATGCTTTTTGTTTGGTTTCCTCATCTTTGATAGTCTTTCGCAAAGATTTATACAAAGTAGCGGTGGATGCAAAGTACATTTCAACAAGATTTAGCCAGGATTTCAACAGAGCTCTCCCGGTTTGTAACCTACTCCGCCATTAGTCAAACCGGAAGTCTTTTTTTTTTCATTTTTATTTATATACACTGACCAGCCAAAACATTAAAACCACTGACAAGTGAAGTGAATAACACTGATTATCTTGTTACAATGGCACCTGTCAAGGGGTGAGATATATGTGGCAGCAAGTAAACAGTCAGTTCTTGAAGTTGATGTGTTGGAAGCAGGAAAAATTGGCATGCGTAAGGATCTGAGTGACTTAGACAAGGGCCAAATTGGGATAGCTAGACAACTGGATCAGAGCATCTCCAAAACAACAGGTCTTGTGGGGTGTTCCCAGTATGCAGTAGTCAGTACCTACCAAAAGTAGCCCAAGAAAGAACAAGCAGTGAACCGGCAATAGGGTCATGCGCCCAAGACTCATTGATGCATGTGGCGAGCGGATGGCATCAGTATGCATTATGGGAAGAAGGCAAGCCGGCGTAAGTAGTGTGATGCTCTGGGAAATATTCTGCTGGGAAACCTTTGGTCCTGGCATTCATGTGGATGTTACTTTGATGGATGTTACTACACCTACTTAAACACTGTTGCAGACCAAGTAAACCCCGCCATAGCAACGATATTCCCTGATGGCAATGGTCTCTTTCAAGAGGATATTGCGCCCTGCCACACTGCAAAAATTGTTCAGTAATGGTTTGAGGAACATGACAAAGTGTTCAAGGTGTTGCCTTGGCCTCCAAATTTCCCAGATCTCAATCCAATTGAGCATCTGTGGGATTTGCTGGAAAAACCCGATTCCGATCCATGGAGGCTCCACCGTGCAACTTAAGCCGGATAAGACTACACGATATTTTTGTCTTAACGATGGTCACCATGTCAGATTAGGCAATCGTAATGCCATACATTGTTGAGACTGGCAACACTACAAGTATGACCCCGATCAATCATCGTATGCTGCCTTTTCTTGCGTGAGTTCTTAGGTTGACAGGGAGGAAGGTCAAGAAATCGTCAATTATGGCTACGGAAACACTATGTACATGATACTGGCAGTCTTTGTGTTCCGAAAAGAAAAAAAAAAGATTGTAGACACTTTTGCAGCTAGTGCTATCTAGCATAGCTTAACCAGCTATTCACCAGGTTGCTGAAGTGCCTCTGCTATTTCTCGCTAACATTTAGCCTATCTTTTGTGACTGTCACAGTCCTCCCTCAAGGAAATTTCAAAAAGGCAGATGTATTGCTGCCACTGCTCAACAAACCTATCCTCAGTTTCGTCATACCACGTGACAGCAGCAATGGCAGCATCACTGTCTTCTTGCCAATGTTTACTATGTGCGCCATAGAGCACTCTGTCATTCTATTGGTCATCATCAAGGAATACGTCATAGGAGTTGTCAGACTAGGCAGGAAAATACAAAAAACTCTCACATGCTAGACTTTTCATCGGGGTGTTGTGGGGCAACCCAGAGCCCACATTGCTGTCCTTTGATTATGTCACACTACACAGGGTGAAGAGGCCCGTTTGTCATTCCCGAGTCCCGACGTTCATAATCCGGCCCGACACTGGAAATTTGTCGGCGACCACAAAATTGTGTCAAAATCGGGTTGAAATTGTGCAGTCTGATCCCGGCATTACAGGATTTAAAGGATCTGCTGCTAACGTCTTGGTGCCAGATACAGGAGGGCACCTTGAGAGTCCATGCCTCGACCGGTCAGAGCTGTTTTGGCAGCAGGGGACATACAGAATATTAGGCAGGTGGTCTTAATGTTCTGGCTGATCGGTTTATTTATTCATGTTGTGCCTTATTCTTCTGAGATTCAGGATTAAATTTAGACAGAATAGTCAAAACAGAGGTTTAACACATTTGGTTACAGACAGAACAGTAAAACTTAGTAAGAGATAATCTTAAAAAAGGAGAGCGAGAAAGAGACAGAGAAGAGTGTAGCCATGCTTAATGTAAGCTCTCTTTGGTAGTTTCTAATGGATTAATCTTCCACTGCTTTGACTATTCTTTCAAACCCACTAAAAGTAACCAGCAGATTAAATTTTAAATCATCCTACAGACTACTTCATGTAGAAGAGGCATTGATTATGGAGATTTTCTGAGACTTCTTTGTTTCTCCTGTACCATTGTGACAGTCAGTAGAGGTGGCTGTTGGAAGGGCAGACTTTACTATCACTTGCCATGCTCATAATCACTTGCTTAATAAAATGAAAGCTACCCAATCAAGGGTTGTAATGGTTTTTCATTTGTGGTGCCTACCATCCATTGTTGTCTGGTTGGAGTCAGCCACTACACAGGACAGGGCCTTCAGGTGGGTGTGAAATAGCAGGTCGCGGATCAACTAACAACTGTTTGCCAACCTCAGGTTGGGTCCTTTAAAGTTGCAGGCAGGTTCGAGTGGCTCCGGCTCTGACCCTGGCATCGCTAGTAAGAACCCTGTATATAGTAAGTAAAATAACATATGACAAAGTCATTACATATTTCGACACATTAGTGAATTTTCAAAAATTATTTTGTTAACAACTATGGGGCAGATGTTGCATCACCATACAACAATAGGGATCACTATCATACACAAACCGCCGGTAGACATTAGGGGCAAATACAGCTTATGCAAACAATTGCAAACAATTTCTCAATGCAGCTTTAGAAACAATCAAAATCCACCTCTACCGAATTAGAAATGCATAAGAGAGAAATCATAAAATAAATAAATAAGTCAATATTAACATTGAACATGGTTAAAAACAATTATTTTACATCACTATGAATTTTTACATCGGACTGAAACAGGGTTGGATCTGAATCCTTTATTTGGCCATGAAATATACGTCACGTTTTAGCACTATTAAATCTGAGGGGTTGGCTTTTGGCACTGCTTTTCAGTTTGTTCTGTGCTGTACTTTTGTCACAGCAATAACTAAAGCCTTTACACTACTGTTCTGTGCTGTATATCTATTCGTGATATTATGATAAAATCTATTCATGGAAATCCCTTTCACTCTCCAATCATGTGTTCTCTTCCTGATTTGTGATGAAAGTTAAAGAATGAAGTCGTTCACTGTTCACTTGTTTTTTGTTTGGATCACTGATGCTGACATGGCAAAGGGTCAAGTCTTACCTGACAGTTACCATTTGGTTCTCAACCCAGTCCTCAGCGACACCCTGTTACTGCTGCTTTTCTGCTCCACCAGCTAGTTAATTACACAGTATCACAATATTAAGTAATGTAATCTGGTTACTTTTGGATTACCCCAATGCCAAATGGGAAAATATCAAGAACATGACTTTTACTTAAGTGCATTTTGTAAGATGACAAAACAATGTGACAATAGCGATGCCAAGCTTTTAAGCATCAAATGTAGAAAAAAGAGAAAGACAATGCTGTTTTAGTTTAATACATAGATTAAAGGCACCCACGCCCATCCTCTTTTAGACCTACTACATGAATTAAGATTATCCAGTGTTTTTTAATCAACAAATCAGGTGTCCACCTACTGAACTGTCAAAAAGATCATGAAATAAATTCAGGCAGCAGGCCTATGGTCTCCACATTAAAGTATAAGCTATGTCTACACATGTCCCACACAAACACACTATTTGTCCCACATTTGGTTTGTTGGCATCTAGTCACCCTACATGCAAGCCAAAGAAGGTGCCAGAGAGACACATTTGGGCAGCCCATCAGTAGGTTTGCCTCCTTTAGCTGAGAAAAATAAACGACACTAAACCCTATCCCATCTCGGCTCCCACGACCCCTACCCAGGTCCCATGACCCCCACCTCAATGGAATTTTTTTTTTAATAAATAATTTCTCTGATTCTATGGCTGCACAAACTGTGGTATTAGTTCATAATGTGCCAGACCTGAAAGGTTCATGCAAAGGGAAATAAACAGTAGGCTAGACAACTGCCTACAGTAAACAGACATGTCCATGTCTCTAGAAAACAGACATGTAGCCTATATAATGTTTCGGTTATTTGCTTTATTGGTGAACAAAAGCAACACACAAAATAAAATTCGATGAGCACAACCATGTACATTGTGCAAATGTGTACAATGTACTCTTTTTTCTTAAAAAAATTAGGATTTAGGCCATGTGGCCCTGGTATCCCATGGAAACTACTCTGGTAAACCACCGCAAGTTTCAGGTGACGGAGAGGAGAGAAATGCGGAGGCGTGCATATTTCTCCCTTCTCCATTTGTGAGAATACGGAACAAATCACAGTGCATATCAGTTCAGCAAGGAATGCATCATTTCCTTCTAAAATACAGGACGATTCTGTATTTTAAGAGACAGATGGAATTATAAACAAGCACGAAACTGTCCAGACCTGTGACGCACCCGCCAAGTTTTAAGTCGATCTGATGAATGGTTGCCGAGAAAATCGAAAGACAGACAGACAGACGGGTGGACAGAAGGGAAGAGATTCCTTCCATGTTAGTTAGATTATTATCATTATTCCAGGGATTTTGAAAATGTATATAGTTACTATATCACAGACTAATGAGCGCACCCTACTAAACATCCCTCTCAGGTCATCCATGAGTGAGTGAGTGACCACAGTTTGCGACGTATAGACCACGGAGGCGGTTGTGCGGCTGTGGGAAAACATTTACTGTATATCCATCCATCCATCCATTACAGTAGTGCATTATAGTATCCATCATTGTAGTGTTGCACGATATACCAAAAAGTAGGTACTTTTTCTGCAAAAGGTGTTATAAGACAGTGTTGTACAAGGGGGATGCCCTTTACACCACGCTAAGTACCTCAGTGACAGACAGCAATACCTCTCCAAGGAGTAGAAACACAATGGCAGGTTATTTTATACATTCTGTGAGTCTCATGGCTTTGAAACAGTACACTGTAGATTTTAAAAAAATTGTCCTCGCTCAGTGTCATTTGTTTTAGATTTTATATACCTATATCACTTTTGTTTAAATTTTAGATTATATACTTTTTTTTTTCCCGAACCTCAGGGTTGTCCAACCTTGGGGGTCGTCCCGGGGCGTCCTTTGTGTGGAGCTTGCATGTTCTCCCGTGTCTGCGTCGGTTTCCTCTGGGTGCTCCGGTTTCCTCCCACAGGCCAAAGACATGTAGGTCACGTGAATCGGCCATACTTAATTGTCCCTAGGTGTGAATGTGTCGGCCCTGGGATGGCCCGGTGGCCTGACTAAGGTGTTTCCCTGCCTGCCGCCCAATGACTGCTGGGATAGGCTCCAGCATCCCGCAACCCCGATTGGGATAAGTGGCTTGGATAATGGATGGACGTTTGTTGTATGTTATTTTTACAATGTAATCCTAAAAACTAATCCCCACTTTTAAACATTTTATCCTGTAATCTGATTACATCTTTTTTTTCTGTATCTGTATTGGAAAAGTTACATTTTTTTGTATCCTGATTACATAACGCCTGTTACTGTATTCCGTTTCTCCCCGAGCCTGATTACACCCACCTGTTGTGATTAGATGGCTGGAAGATCTGACACAGCAGGTGAATGTAATTAACTATCTGGTAGAATAGTAAACCAGCAGTACAGGGGTTCCCCAAGGTCTGGGTTGAAAACCACTAAAACATCTGCAAAAACATTCATGATTCAGTGATTTATTATTACTACTATTATCCAATAAATTAAAGCTGCTTTGAAGTTATTCACTGATTTTTTTTTTATTAGTCTCAATTTATGATGCCTCTATATGACCAACATTGGCAAATGAGACCCTCAGCGAGAAGATTTTGATATTGTGATAAAATTACTCCAAATGCTTGTCCCCAGCTCAGATTCCCCGCAAACTCTGACAGTAATTTACAGCACACAGGCAGGATATATAGCTACAAATTAAGATCTATCATTTCATTGCTTTCTATCTTGCAGGTTTTTTCCTGCCCAAAATACCACATCATCTTTCATTTTTCAATAGAAATGCGTACTCTACCATGGCATGAAAGTCAATTTTTCTGCGACAAGAGGCAATGCTTGCGTAAAAATGAAGCGGTTCTTCTGCAAAACACTACCACTTTTCTCCCACAGGGGTGCGCTAAAACAACAAAAACCTTAAACTCCTAGTAGCAGCTTTAATCCAGCCATCCATCCATTATCCAAGCCGCTTATCCTAATTAGGGTCGCGGGATGCTGGAGCCTATCCCAGCAGTCACTGGGCAGCAGGTGGGGAAACACCCTGGACAGGCCGCTAGTCCCTCACAGGGCATACACACACACCTAGGGACAATTTAGTATGGCCGATTCACCTGACCTACCTTTGGACTGTGGGAGGAAACCAGAGCATCCCGAGGAAACCCACGCAGACACAGGAAGAACATGCAAACTCCACACAGAGGACGACCTGGGATGACCCCCAAGGTTAGACAACCCCGGGTTTCGAACCCAGAACCTTCTTGCTGTGAGGCAACCGCACTAACCACTGCATTACCGTACTGCTCCTATTATTTCATATTATATTACATCACATTCTATTTTATTATATACCTATATTTTTAAAAGGTAGAGATGTTGCTGCCCTACTTGTGTCAAATGTTAATTTTACTACAGTACTTGTGGCTGAAGGAGAGTTGGCAGAGGTAAGAGTTGAGTCCTTGGTGGGTTTGGTGACCAGCCCTACCTTCATCCTGTTTGTGATTTTGGCTTTAATCATCGTCTTGAATACATTGCCAATAAAAGGTATCAAAACTGAGATTTGTTTGCATATTAATCTTAAGGATGGCAGCTTTAAAGGGAAAATTCCCCAATTTTCAACCATATCTCTCTCTATCTGCAATAAGGATAGCACATGAAAACCACCTGCAGTTGTTCCCGATTGTTTCTGCATCTCAGGGGGTTTTTTGGGGGGGGGGGGGTTTCGGCCACCAAATGGGATATCAAGATGTCACTTGGCAGCTGGAAAAAACTAAATACAGCATAGCAAAGTTTCTAATACTCTAATCTACTCTGAACACACTGTTAAAAAAACACATTTCCAATGGTGGAGATGACGTCCCATGATGCTAGCACGGAGGATTTTATGGACAACGGAGTTTTACGTACAATGCATTCTGGTTCATGTAGGCGCCGTGGGAAAGACTCTGTAAGCAGGGCAACGCCGATTTCTCCATCAATATAGTACACAGTGGGGACTTCATTGCTTCTACATTACTCATTAGTACTGATTACACATACACAAAACCATCTGGGAAATTTCTCTTTAAGTACAGGATGTCAACATAAGAGTTATCATGGGGAACAACAATGTAGCAACTAAATTACATGAAAAGTAAACCCAGTTTTATGGCTTTATGACCAGAATGATCCCTCTGTGTTGATCATCTCTGCCTCACCGGGTCCCAGGCTAAGCACTGATCCTCAGCCATTCCATCCGTCTCTGAACTAGGTTGTCCTGTGGTGGAGCAGCCGTTTTGCGGGTTTGATCGACTTCAGGGGGCCTCAAGGTCAGTGCACAATGCAATTCTAAGGTGGAAATCCTAGGTCTTATCAGTGTGACCTTCAGGACTGCTGATACTACTGATCTAACAAATACTCCAGTCCTTTGCTTCAACATAGTCCCATTGCAGGTTATTATTTAAGCGTCCTGCACAAACTATGGGACAACTTTAGATAACAATAATCCTTTCTGTTCTCTAAACCTGTACTGGTAATGTGATAGCCGTGCCTTGACTAAATCAGTCAAATGGACATCGACATAACCTCCTCATCAAATTTGAACACTAGACACGAATAATAAGATGCCTTCAGAAAACCTTTAAATGATGACAGAAGATAACATCAAATTGTTCTTTAAGAGGACTAAAGACTGTATATTCATAAGGTCATTAGATATTGGGGAAAAATACAGTACCCGGAAGTATCAATTCAGCGACAGCTTCAGTGAAATCACTGACAATAGAAGCAACAGCTCATTTTCAACTTACATGAAACTGATGAGCTTAAGTGTGAATACTTATTCAGATTGTTACCGCTGTTATTGAAATTCTCTCAAAATTTCCCAAAAGCAAATCAATAATTGATGAGCCCCTTAAAAAGCAATTAGGCTATTCATGGATTTAGGTATACAGCTGGACAAGGGCTGATGGCTGCAATGCAGTTCTAATCCGGGGCAATGGCTGAGTTGTTGATTTGCGGACTGTGGGCCTTGCATTGTGAGGGCTTTATGGTCCCTTTATGGTACGCCAGGAGACACCTGCATGGGCGATATGTTGCTCGGGACATTTTTCTCTCTCCCACTCTGTGACTCCTTTGCTTTGTATCATTAGCAGAGCAAGGGAGTCGTGAATCACTTGCCTCTCCCCCTTGCCCCCCCTTCCTTTTCAACCTCCTTCCACCTCTAACAACCCCCTCCCTCTTCTAGGGTGCTAAACGGCTTGACAGAAGGGTGCCCAGACCGTTGGCAGTAGCCATCGACTGGAAGGGAGAAGCTGCCAGGACTCCTTGATGGATAGGCTCATTTTCCAGCCGGCAGCAAGTCTCGGCGAAGCATCCGTGTCATTTGTAATGTCAGCCAACAAAATGTAATCAAACATTCCAGCGGTTTAATCACAGAGGGCTGCTCGAGAGATGATTGTAGTGTCAATATAATGCTATTTCATTATCTGTTTGTATTTTATATTGACAGTGTCAGATAAACAGTGTGGAAAATTAAGATTAAAAATATGGTAATTTCATTTCAATCACCCCAGCTACAGTTGCAGGCCCATTATGCGATTGATTACTTCTGAATTAAATTTGGGGCTGAATGTAAAGTTTAATCTTCTTTCTTCTCTGCAATTCAGCTCCCCAAAGGCCTCTTAGTAAGTAAGTACCCATTTCATTTGATCTTTAATGAAAAGTAATGGCCCAAATGAATTGTATAAATCAGCTGTCGTGTATACCTAGTTGACATTCGGGGGGGTTTTTTCACTGTCATTTTTAATCCTTTGCCTACACATACACCACTAGCACTAGCCTAAACTAGGGGCTCACATCCCATTGCTGCTCTTTATTCTCTTCCGTATCAGGGGTATTTTACAAACTCACTCTTTATCAGCACTTGTGATGATGTTCTCCGCTGGAGTTTTGCATCAACCTTATGCAATTTACTCAATAAAGGTAGACAGGTATTTATGCCATAAAACAGAAATGGGGTCAAATTGAAGTGTTTGCAAGGTGCTTAGTGGAGGAAATTAAATGAAATGTTTTATAGCCCGCAGTGGCACTTTAAGGAGAAAAATGAAAGCCCTAAACCAGTAGCAGGGTGATAGTCATTTTAATTACATGGTAAATTTTGATATTATTCCTCCATGCCTCTGTAGAACTCATAAGCAATGTCGCATACCCAAGATTTGGCATCACATTTTTTTCTTCCTATTTCTCCAGCTTTATATGAAGTGACACAACTGTTAACAAGAGCACTGCAGAAAGAAGGGGTAGGAAAAAGGAGCTGTTCTTTGTGAGTCCCATTCAGAGCGATTTGTCCCCCTTTGTAGTCCTAATTATGTGCCAAAGTAGGATAACAGAAGTTCTCAACTCGACCATTATGCCAGCACAAAAAAAGAGACGCATACAAGAAGCTGATCACTTTGGAATTAGCAAACATGATACTATACGAGGAGAAAAAAAATCATTAATACCGTCAGGGATTAGAGGTTCTGATTAAAGGGTAGCTTTTACCGTATGCAAATTAGTGATAGGCATTTATCAGTGCCTGGGCAAGCTGTCTTAGCTGCAAAGCCACATATGTTTTTTAGCTGATTAAAAAACTGCTTGAAGTTGCAGGCTTTTTAATGGTGGGCAGAGGGTGTGTGTGTGTGTGAGAGAGAGAGAGAGAGAGAGAGAGAGAGAGAGAGAGAGAGAGAGAGAGAGAGAGAGAGAGAGAGAGAGAGAGAGAGAGAGAAGGAAAGTGGGAGGGAAGCAGCGGGAGAGAGAAAGAGAAAAGGAAAGTGAGTAAGGGAGAGAATGATAGCAGGGGGGGTGGGGGGGTTAGAGAGCTTGTGAAGCAACTCATTTCCTTTTGGCCAAATTCCCACAATCGCTCTGAGCATTTGCCTTAATTCCCTCTTTTATTAGGCACATTCTTTTGAATATAATCAAAACATTTCTCGAGTGTGTGTGTGTGTGTGTGTTCCCCCCATGGTATATTTTTCATCAGCTCGCATACTGTATTCCATATAGCCCTTTGCCAAAATCACCACAGACATAGACGGTCCTACCCGCATGACACAGGAATAGCCTTAGCTGAGAATTGAGAATATTGGGGCGGAATTAGGAGAGAATTTGTCAGCAGTCCGCCATTGTGTCGGGGTCTGTGTGTTATTATATTTCCTTTCATATTGAGGTGACCCCCTTTGTGTTAACAAAGAACGCTGGGATGAAACTGAGCTCTGTGTGCTTCTCACCCAGAGCTGATAATGCCTTGCTCACCCTGCACCCCCTCTTCTCCTTGAGGGAGTGCTTTAATTTATGCTTTTTCATCTCCCTGGGCGCAGGACTGTTAACCTACTCTGTGCACTACTGATTCAGGGAAGGGAAACCTCTAATGCACATCAGACTGCTGCGTCAAGTCTCCTCTCCCACTCCCCCATTAGAAAGTTGGTTCTTGACACAGTTACACCAAACTGAACAGCCACCCCCCCCACCCCCTTCTGAATAGGCAATTCCACAATTGCACAAGCACAATGTTTTTCGCTGAGGGTTTGCTGGGCCCCCCCCCCAACCACCAGAAAGTACAGGACAGTAACTTTCAAATACTGCCACAATTTTACCTCAGTAAATATTCCGACCACAGCAAAAGACAAATACCCCATAGTCATTTGACTCACAATTATTCTCTGTTAAAACTCCATGAAATCTTGAAAGGACTTAAAGAACAGTGACGCATGGTTGCTTAAAACAAACTAACGAGCAAAAAAAAAAAAAAAGCACAATTTAATGCACTGCCCCATTAACTAAAAAGAAAAAAAGCCAGACAGGTAGGATCAGACTCACATTTTCCAATGATCAGAATGATATGGGGTTAACCAAAAACCTACTACAATAATGAGTAAGTCTCAATATAGTGAGTGGAAGTGATTAGATGGCACAACAAAGGAAAGAAAACATGACTAAGCCACGTTTTCTGATATGAGCTGAATATGTCCCACTTTTGCACAGACACATATAGTGGTAAGTGATGTCCATTTTGATGTTGTATACACAGACACCCTACAGTGACTTGGTTATCTCTTATCGATATACATGCATACTGGAGGAGCAATAACACTGTGAAAAGCAGTGATTCCATGATTTGCAATGTGTCGAGGACACCATTTCATCAAAATGCATATAACTACCTATGTAGGCTTAACATTGCCTCTGAATGCTATGAAATGATGAAGACAAATAACACATAGTCCAAAGATGGGCTACTTGAACAGTCTGGAGGGAAAAGCCTAAATAGTAGAGCCATAGAAACATAATGAAAGGGTCTATTGTTGCTTTTGAAAAGCAACCTCGATCTCTCAAGGACATCTAATTAGCAGACAACAGCTGAGTCCATTTCAAATGGTAATATTTTTTTTCCTTAAATGCAACATTTTCAATTGCTTGTACTTTCACAGACAGTGGGTTTCTCTAAGAACCTTTCCTGCCTTATTTACTACAGTCTATATGATGTAATATTGTTGGTATCTATACAGGCATTTCTCCGTCACACAGGGACCTCTTCAACATACAATAGTGAATAGACAGTTAATTGAGAGTAAGCATGTCATTATGCTTCTCCTGTTTGGCTCAATCTTTCAATTTACTCGTTTTGTATTGTCCCCAGCAAACCAAATATGTCTTAAATAGAGTAAAAATAAAATCCAGGGAAATGTGATAACCAGCAAGACCTTATATATTCAGACCTTTACGAATAAAGGCTACTTTCATAATATAGAAACAGTACTTTTTATGTACATTTGTGTTTTCCATGACTACAAATACCTATTGCTGTTCAGCAACAACCTAATCCTACTGCTCAAACTTGATATGGTGGATATGGCCTGGTGGCACAGTGCTTGCACTTCTGTCTCACAGCAAGAAGGTTCTAGGTTTCGATTCCCACCCAGGGCGGTGTTGGCACTGGGGGAGTTTGCATGTTCTTCCCAGGCCTGTCAGGGTGCAGTGGCTGTCTATGTGTACCCTGCATGTACTCAGGTGGGTTACCTCTCAATTAGGGGCCTTTCTTTGTGGAGTTTGCATGTTCTCCCTGTGTTCACATGATTTTCCTCAGACATCAAAAAGAACCCTAAACATGCAGAACACTCTCCTGTCCTGTCCCTGGCCACAACATTGACAGGTCCCCGGGTGCCGAAGGAAAAGGCTGTCCACTGCCCCTGGAGGAAGGACAGTAGGATGGGAAAAATGTATAAGGAACATTTCTTCAGCCACCACTCCGTGTGTGTGTGTGTGTGTGTGTGTGTGTGTGTGTGTGTGTGTGTGTGTGTGTGTGTGTGTGTGTGTGTGTGTGTGTGTGTGTGTGTGTGTGTGTGTAGCTGTAAGACGAATAAAGTCTCTCTCCTGGTATGCCTAAAACATCAATTTTCCTCAGCTACCAAAAGCTCTTTTCAGCTTATGTATACATACATACATACATACATACATACATACATACATACATACATACATACATACATACATACATACATATAATATATTTAAGTATGTGCTCTTGCACTTGTACATAGCATATGAACACGAATGCACTCACTCTACGGCTTGCTCACAAAACACACAGAGACAAACACAGATACACTCACACATGTGCCAAATGGCCTCACAAGCCACATATAACATGCACGGCTAGTAAAAACTAATGTTGTGCATCTGACATTTTGCCACTCCCATGGGGAGAGTTCATAATCAATAACAGTTGTGCTAAAGATGCAGCTCGCCATATGACCTCTCCTCCCCCTGTCTTCATCACAGGCCTTTTGGCTTTTTTTTCCCTCCGTTTGTTTGTTTCAGACACAGGGATACTGTGTGTTAAGTGATTGCCGTGGCATGCCAGGTTGACTGAGATCACATCTGAAGGAATGGCAGGTCAGAGTTCAAACAAAAGACTTGAAATACATTATGTTCAAAGGAAGAGCTTAAATGTGTGTTTAAATGTCTCGGGACCCCTTCGCCTCTTGATTTGGGAATCAGTGAAGGGGGTGATGAGGGAGGGCGGACAGTTTCCCTAGCAGAAAATGGCATTAGAGTTAATGACCAAGTTTGTCCCAGAGGGGTAGTTCATATTAAACCTATTTCGACAGTGACAGCACTCACCACATGACCTGACCGATTAATAACAAAGTAGTAATCAAATATGAATGACAATAAGTGCCAGTCAACATGAGGAAAAAAAATTTTATATCCAAGAATCATTCAGTTGCATTTGTTGCACCGTGACAAGACATTACAATAGTATTTTTTTGTCTTTTCTTTAGCTGTAACCCCTCATGCTTTACCCTCGCTCCCTCTCTCATCACTTGCTTTCAACTGACCAGCACTAATGGATCTGTTTCAGTTAGTACTCAGGTTCATTATGAAGAGCATAATCCTCTCTATTAAATTGCACATAGAAGACCTTTCTGCACAAAAACAAGTAATGCAGATAAAATGTGAGTCACAGAAAAACTGAAACAAATGCGCATATATATATATATATATATATATATATATATATATATATATAAAGCAAGAGTGTGTTTGTATGTTTGCTTAAAACTCCAGAAGTACTCATTGTAGAACAAAAACAAGAAGTATCTTTAGAATCAGCACTTTCCAAGGATTGCACAGTTCGAAAAATACTTCAAAAACCAAGTAAAAATTTTGATTTGCAAAATTTAGTTTATTTTGTGGCAAAATGTGGCGTCTTTTTGATATTCGGTGCCATATATTGTTACATCATATCAATCAAAGGAATTTTTCAGCCTCGATGCCAGGGTTATTAGTGCAGATTGTCACCCTGGATTCGTTCGAGGTTGCAAGAGAGTGGTGAGCACTCTTAACTTACTTACCACAAAGCACGTGACAATTTTTTGCTGCCACAAGACATGCAACGTGGTTTACCCTGAAGCGTTTGAGCACTGAGCGATTAATACACACATTGGCAAAGAAGCTTGATGAATAGATTGAAAATTATGACATTTAATCATTTTCGTTAATAACATTTGTTTATTCGACATTAGTTTATCACATGTATCATATAAATTATCCTATATTTCATCATCGATTAAATCGTAAAGATCAGATCATGTTGTTTTGTTTTTTTTGGTGAGAACATACTAGTTTTCTATATGATATCATCAGTGCCATGCTTGTTATTCATAATAAAAACATGACTACACACTGAAGATCAAACAATCAGACTTTATATGTATAGCACTTCTCATACAAATAAATGTAACACAAAGTGCTTCATAAAATAGCTTGTTTGCAGTCACGTGATTCTGATGGCGCATGAGATTCAGATGGAGGGCAGGAAGTGAGAAGCAGAATGGACGAGATGGAGCTAGTTTAGCCCGAACTGTGCTAGTTTAGACGATATTATGAGAGAAAGGTATAAACATAAAGTAAGATATGTTGGACATGATCCTTATGTTATGAAGAGTGATTTATTTATTTTTTTGACGAAGTGGTCACTGCACACATGCGCGTTATCTGACTCCGCTCCTCCTGACCGCAGACGACGGTTCGCAAGCCTTTTTTTTTCTGGCGTTTTCAGTCAATTTCTTGCATTTTTTTCCCCCTCATGAACAACAACTTTTGGTACTCAATAAAAACTCCTTGTGGTTTCTCAGTTAATGATGCCAAACATAGGCATTTTGAAAGTTTGTGATAGTGCTTCCTATGTAGAAAACCCCTTCCTGCCCTCCATCTGTAGTTCGTGACATCATATGCAAACAACCTATAAAGTAATAACCCCCCCCCCACAAAAAAAAAAACGGTTAGGTCAAAAAAAAAAAAGCACAGACAAAATTATAAAAGTACAGACAAGTTTAAAACAGATGATTGAAAACAATTAACTGAAGCTCTGAGGTAGTGCGTATACATGGTTTTCTGAATACATTTACTCCAGACTAGCCTGGAATATATTTATTCCAGGCTAGTCTGATTTCAAAGCATTTTGCAAGAGGACCCGAAGAGGACTTTTCCCCATCAAGTTAAAATGTAGCACGCTGACAAGCTAGCTGTTCTTTGTGAGAAATGTGAAGTAAGAAGAGGTGCAAGTCTAGGCTTTATCATCCGCCATAATTTGAGTTGGGTTTGGGGTTTCCTTTTTTATATATAAAAAAATAGAAATAGGCAATATTGTGTTTATAAATGGCCATGGCCTTAGTATATGAAAACATTACACAGTTCCCTTAACATCTGATTAGAAACAACAAGGATTAGTGAAAAATATTTATGAGAAAATACAAAAATGGACCAGAAATATAATTGCACTCTTGTCATTTCAAGGTGATATAATACCTCAGTTCACATAATCGAGGTAAAAGAGAAGAAGAAGGAAAAAAAAAAGATCGGGAGGTTTACCTGTTCAATGTACATTTTGTAAGAGGTTTATACAGTAAGCTCCACAGATACGCTGATGATGTAGATTTAGGCACTAGCATCTGTCTGATATGAGAGATCTCACATTGTTTCTCATCATCTACTTTTGTGTGGGAATGGTCCTTCAACCCGTTCTTATGTGATAAATACTGGCTGAAAGACACTGGGGCTGATTGTGCCTTCTCTCCACCGCGGCACAAGTCACAGCTGATATTTACCACCGCGGGTCTTCCGGGGGGTGACGGAGGGGCAAGGCCAGGTACCACGTGCCCAGCTGGGGAGCAGATTAAAGTGCTCTGAAAACCCACATGCTGCTGCATGCAATGAGGGAAAAAAATAATAATGCGGACATGGCCTTCCCTTTATGACAGTAACAACACATTCTCCAGAGACCAATCTTTTTATCACTTCCAAAGAATGACAAATGGCACACACCCAAAATTGGGATTTTACAAGAGGACGTGTGGAGTATTTACGATGCTTGTGTGCTGGAGGCAACCATGTCAAACAAGCCACGTTACAAGCCACTTTTTTTTTTGTCAGAAGAGGTCTCATCTGTCCTAATATTTCTATCAAAATGAACGAGGTTGTCTATACTACAAAATACTCCAAAATAGGCGAAACCTCTAAACGCTGTGAATTCAGCTGAGAGGTGAATCAGATGTGTTTAGACTTCTCTTTTTAAGCACAAGGGATTACTAGAGAGTAACCATGACACGTATGTATATATATATATATATATATATATATATAAAATATACAAAATAACAGCTAATTTATTTTGTCAAACAAAGAGGAATGGGATGGGGTTTTTTTATATATATACTCTATTGATCCCCGTATTGAAATTATGCTCTGCATTTAACCCATCCTAGCTGTGTAGCTAGGAGCAATGGGCAGCCACCATGCAGCACCCGGGGACCAACTCCAGTTCTTCTTTCCATTGCCTTGGTCAGGGGCACAGACAGGAGTATTAACCCTAACATGCATGTCTTTTGTGATGGCGGGGGAAAACCAGAGCACCCGGACAAAACCCACCGAAGACACGGGGAGAACATGCAAACTCCACACAGAGGATGACCTGAGATGACCCCCAAGGTTGGACAACCCTGGGGTTCAAACCCAGGACCTTCTTGCTGCAAGGAGACAGCACTAACCACTGTGCCACCATGCCGCCAAATGAGGTATGAATTAAAGATTAGAAATCATCTCTTCTTCTTCTTTCAGCTTGTTCCCTGTTTCTCAGGGGTCGCTACAGCAGATTTTACAGTTTCCATCAGTACCCTGTGAGAGCACAGCACCAATGGCGGCCATTGATAACCCAGGCCTTGACAAATCTGATATGGAGCCTCGTCCATCCAGTATGGTCTTGTTGATCCGCATAATGATTTGGCAAAATTTTACGTCAGATGCCCATCCTAACAAAATCACTAACCCTATGGACGGGGGCAGAGGTAAAGCGTTTGATGCCATCCCAGTATTCATGGACTTGTGCCCATGCCTGTCACCTTCAAGATTACCATAGCATTAAATTAAATTGAAGGGTTTCTTTGGCTTGACATGTTAGTTCTGAGGATAGGAAACAAGCTGTATAGAAATCAGAAAACAGACTAATGTTATCAGTAGTTTGTCTGTTTAGAGATATTTTGGCAACAGTGGTCCAGATATGCAGGGGAGGTGAGCAGCCCCATTAGGAATTACGCCCACAGAAAGGACATCAACAATTATGTCCACCTCTGCTCATGACTAAGGTCATACATTTGCTCTGTACACATGCATTTGAAATGCAGTCTGGACCTGAAAAGGTCACATCCTCCCTAAACAACTGTACATGGGTGCATGCATACCCAACACAAAACATGTGCAAGACTACGTGCTTCAGTTTTATTCTGTCTATGAAGTCCCTTTTTCCTTCCTGCAAAGTTATGACTCATATCCACGTTCCAGCAGTTTATGATAGCATTTAATCATCCATCCATTATCCAAGCTGCTTTATCCGAATCTGGGTGGCAAGATGCTGGAGCATATACCAGCAGTCATTGGGCAGCAGGCGGAGAGACACCCTGGACAGGCCGCCAGGCCATCACAGGGCACATTTCATCATTTTGAAATTATTATTCCATTACGTTGCGAAGATGCTTGGTTTGGAACTGTCATCAATTTCAGTTGGTTTGCTATAAAACTTAATTTTTGCATTGTAAGTCTAGGATTTTATTTTCTACTATGCAGCTGATTAAATGTACTGAAATTTAACCATCATTAAAATCCTCCATTTCCCCTGACTTCCTCTCACTTTTCCACAAACATGGACAAAAATGGATCTTCAGCGCAGAAAAGCACAAAATGGGAGCAGAGACGTTTATTCCTACTTAAACCAAGAGACACAGCTCTTGTCACATGGACTGCAGCATACATTCATACATTCTGAATGTTGTGAGGCTGTTAAAAGATTTATTCTGTGTCTGTATCATTTGTTATAATTTAGGTAAAGCAAAACTGTATTCTAAGTTATAATAGGACATGACAACTGTGAAAATCTTCATTTTCCATTTGTAATACATACCCTTCAAGAATCTTAGTGTGTGTCTGTCATGCTACTGTATATAGTCAGATTTACAGGAGAGCCTGAAAAATGCAATCAGACTTGTAATCTGCTATGGGGGGAAAAAAGAAAAACAAAACAAAGGAAGCTGATCTAAATGGTTCATGGTGCATGGTGAATTTGAGGCTGAATAATCAGCTGCATTTTTCCATCTGTTTTGATATGACAGATTCATTTCACCTTTATATACCAGATGGGGGAGAAAGCTACGTTAAGAAATACATTTTTGTTAAAAAGCAGAGTTTCATGTGGCAATGAATCCACAGACCAACTTTTTTTCTCAGATGATAGACAGGTTGCATTGTGCTGGATGTTGTAAACATCAGAAAAGAGTTAGCAGAGTTGAAAGGAGGAATGCATTGGTGGGTCTCCTGCTGCTCCTCAGGGACTGACACATACACCAATCAGCCAAAACATTAAAACCACCAGCCTAATATTGTGTAGGTCCCCCTCGTGCCACCAAAATAGCTCTGACGCGTCGAGGCATGGAGTCTACAAGCCCTCTGAAGGTGTCCTCTGGTATCTGGCACCAGAATGTTAGCAGCAGATTTTTTAAGTCCTGTAAGTTGTGAGGTGGGGTCTCCATGGATCAGAGTTATTTTTCCAGCACATCCCACATATGCTTGATTGGATTGAGATCTGGGGAATTGGGAGACCAAGGCAACACCTTGAACTCTTTGGCATGTTCCTCAAACCATTTCTGAGCAATTTTTGCAGTGTGGCAGGACGCATTATCCTGCTGAACGAGGCCACTGCCATCAATGAATACCGTTGCCATGAAGGAGTGTACTTGGTCTGCCACAATGCCTAGGTAGGTGGTACATGTCAAAGTAACATCCACATGAATGCCAGGACCCAAGGCTTCCCAGCAGAACATTGCCCAGAGCATCAAACTGCTTCCGCTGGCTTGTCTTCCCATAGTGCATCCTGGTACCATCTCTTCCCCAGGTAAACAACACACACGCACCCGGCCATCCACATGATGTAAAAGAAAATGTGATTCATCAGACAAGGCCAACTTCTTCCATTGCTCCATGGTCCAGTTCTGATGCTCACGTGCCCATTGTAGGTGCTTTCGGTAGTGGAAAGGGATCATCATGGACACTCTAACCAGTCTGCAGCTATGCAGCCCCATAGCCAGCAAGCTGCAATGCACTGTGTGTCATGACACCTGTCTATCATAGCCAGCATTAACTTCTTCAGCAATCTGAGCTATAGTAGCTCTTCTGTGGGATTGGACCAGATGAGCTAACCTTCTCTTCCCATGCGCATCAGTGAGCCTTGGGCACCCATGATCCTGTTGCCGGTACAGTGGTTGTCTTTCTTTGGACAACTTTTGGTAGGTACTGACCACTGTATACCAGGAACACCCCACAAGACCTGCTGTTTTGGAGATGCTCTGACCAAGTCGTCCAGCCATCACAATTTGGCCCTTGTCAAAGTCACTCAGATCCTTACGCTTGCCCATTTTTCCTGCTTCCAACACATCAACTTCATGAACTGACTGTTCACTTGCTGCCTAATATATCCCACCCATTGACAGGTGTCATTGTAACGAGATGATCAATGTTATTCACTTACCTGTCAGTGGTTTTAATGTTTTGGCTGATAGGTGTACATGTCTGCATTTATGTGTCAATGCATTCAAATATTTAGAGATGAGTGTCTGAGAGAGAGAGGACACTGACCTCCAAAACCATGGTTGGGGTGCATAATCAATATAAAGATGAATTCTCAGGAAGCATTTGTATGAGCCTTTATACATTGCTGACTCTAGAGGGAGCTGTACAGAATGGATATTTCCTTGGCTTTAAGCGTGGTTTTTTGTAAATATTGGTTTGATATCTTGAGAAGGTTGTAGGAATATTTGATATTACACTGGCCTGATTAATGACTGTATGATGCAGGCCTGCCTGTCTCTTGCAGCCAATAAACCTTTGTGACCTTCTGCAAAGTGTGAATGAACATTTCAAATGACAGCATTTTCCCAAATATTCACTTGAAGCAATACAATGAATTGATTTTATTATCAAATGAAAGGGTCTTTAAAAAAGAAAAAATGCACGCCCTAAAAAATAGCCTGTATACATATACCAGCAGCATACGCAGGAAAAAAAAATCAAGTCTGAAATACAGACCAAAGTGATATGAACAAAAACTACAGAATAATAACAGAAGATTCATAACTATTTATTCCAAAGCGGCAAAACAGCCATACTGTAGCACCAACAGACTCTTGCAACAATTTTTTAAATTGCATATAGTAAGTAAGGAGGAAATGAGTAGAAATACTGCAGACTGATAGTCTTAAAGTAGTCTGTGAGCCTCATTCTTGCCTATGATAAGATAACAAAACCTTCTGCATGAAAGTTTCGGGAGCATTTATAATCCAATAGCTAATTTATTCCAGCATGCTGACAATTGCCAGGATGGTTCAAATCAAAAGAGCTGAAGTTGAGCAAATTAAGTTAATCCTGACCGATAATTTGTTGTACAATAACTTTCTTAATACTCATAATTACAAACACTGTCTGAGTCTTATAAAACCTCTAAAGCTGCATGACGGGAAATAGACAATATAAAATGTTTTATCTCTGTAGCATGAACAGATTCTTAAGTATTTGAAAACAATACATAATGATAAAGATTCAATAATGGCTGTAAATCTTGAGAAGATATCTGAACACAAAAATACAATGCTATTCAATGTTTTTTCAACAGCAACAGCGAAATCAATAAATACTGCATTGAAAAAGTAAAAAAAAAAAGAGCGAGGTATAAATAGATGGTGCAATCCTAAACTATCTAACGTGAGACAACATAATTTCCCCAACAATGCCTGGTGGCTTCTTTTACATCAAACAGAGTGCTTTTGTTTTGCCTGCCTTTTTGTTCTTTTATTACAAAGAATTGTTGCTACAAATCTACAGAGGAACTCACATGCTCGGGATTAAACTGGTCACCATAATCAGGCTCCAGATTTTAATTGTAAGAGCTTCCTGGCACTGTTTTTTCAGTCTTTCTCTCTTCCCTGACAAAAATCTGACAGTGGCTTTGCATTGCAAACCTGTTTAATGAATGACTAATCCAAGAAGAGCGCATTATGGCAAACTGTCACACACATTGTACCAATATTAACTTGAATTTACATTATCATCCTCTGGTAATGCTGGAATATTTGGATTTCCATTAATGCACGGCCTTGCTCTGTGAAAAGCAAACAGTAGTGAACTAAATCTGGGTTTTTCCAGCTCTTTTGATTGGATGCTGGTGTTAAGGCTGTACAGAGGCGCTTTCTTTATTGGGATGACAGCTCTAAGCTATCCCCACTCCTCGCAATCAAGCTCGCAAACAAAGGCGCTGCTTGCATTACTCAAAACCATTCTCAAAAAGCACCCATGCCACATTCAGCCCATGCAGAGCCAAACTCATATTACACCATTGTACTGGTGCTGTAAATCAAGAAGAACAATGGTGAGAGGTGCAATCACAGAGGCTGGTGCGATCATCCATATAAAACTTGAACCCGAAAAACAATGAATCAGACACTCTATGTCTGAGAGAATACTTTCCTTCGCCTGTTATTTATTGTGTTCATCTTTCAGCTCCCTATTCACCGTTTATATTTTTATTATCCTATTTTTCCATACACCAGGCACTGGGCCAAAACAGCCGTAGCAGGCAAACATTTGATTTTCGTGGAGTGGGCACCCTACGTGAGCATAAAACACAAGATACACCAGCCCGTGGTAAAGGTAGATATGCACTGGAGCAGTCAGACACACACATATCAAAGCATGCCGATTGTTTGCTGTGGCGAAAACATGTTGAATTTCTGTCAAATGGTCTTGATGTGTCTGTTCAGCTTTATTCTCAGAGGTTTTGGAGCAATGCGGACTGTTTAACTGTAGTATTTTGAGGCAATGGACGTACATTGATAATACAGTGTCTACAATTTGAGTGTATAAATAAGCAGGTAGACTGCATACAACTGCAGATGAATATGAATACTAATATTATATACTCTATATCAGGGGTGGGCAACATGATCCATAAAGAGCCAGTGCAGGTGTAGGTCTTTGTTCCAACCAAGCAGTTACACACCTGATTCTATTAGTCAACCAATAGTCTTTGCTAAGGACCTTGACTTGTACACTCAGGTGTGTAACTGCTTGGTTGGAACAAAGACCTGTACCCACACCAGCCCCTTCTGGATCATGTTGCCCGTCCCTGCATGGTCTCTTAGTTTGTTTCCAAGCATCTTTTAGGGCACTTTATATAAGTGAAAATGAAGATAAAAGTATCATATAGTCACAAATGATAGAAAATTATAGAAATGACCTACAACAAATACAATAATAAAGATGACAACACCATAGAAGTGCCAGTTTATGAGCATCAAATGGTCGTGTATCATCTAACTAAGCATATTTGGTCAAACTAAGTGTGGTTGGTTCAACTTTACAAGTGTGTGGTTACTACTACTAAGAGCAATGAACCAATTTCTACTACACAATTATAACAAAGGAAAAAAATCTGACCTCTATCACAGTGGAATTCAAAAAAGATGAAAGTAAATGGATGGATTCTCAAAAAACTTTGTGAGCAGACAGACAAGTGGTTAGACTTGGTGGTATGGAAATTCTCAGTAAGTTTTGAGAGATTTAACTTAAACTTTTTTGTTACTTGACTTTTTGGCAAGATTTAACTTTTTTTTGGCCAAAAAAAAAATCCCCACTGAAACGAACAGCAGAATGTTTGGAATATCCTGATTGGAGAAGACTGATGATGTTAGAGATTGATTCATAAAACCAATTCAAACATTGTAACTACCTTGCCAGCAATTTCAGCCAGCCCACGCATTTTTCTCCAGGAAAAGTGCTTTCTTGTTCTTACCTCTGCCAAGGAAGTAATAATTAGAAAGTATGGGTGTAGAATGTTATTGGGGGGAACTGTTCAGCCTTGGCAGAGATTTGTGTTTGGTGGGACCAATGTAATTTGCCTCGAATAAATGTATTTTCTCAATTTGATAGAATTTGGTTCCAAGTCATTACAACCAGTAATTTTTACTACTGCTGTTTGGTACATTTGTAAATGTGCCTTTGAAAACTTGGAAAAACACACATTTCACTCAAGTGCTACTGTGGCCAGCTACTAAGAAGCAATCATCAATTCCTGTAAATAATTTCAGCTAACAAACATGGTACAGGAAAATACTTGCTAACATTTGCTATAACTGAACCAGTTCCACTTGTCATGTCCTGTATATTTAATTATTGAATCAAAGGTGCTAGCTTGTGAAGTTTTTAAGTGAAGTAACTCATGGCCCGTGTCCATACGCACACTCATATTTATAAGACCAAGAATGCTTACACATATGAACAAGTAACAGGACTCGCTGCCGAATTGTAATACACACGTTTAATGTAAATCTCACATTTCCAGTACCATGGGTGTAAACATGATCGCCAATGTTACCTATATACAAATATGGAGCAAGCCCTTTAACTTTTGTTTATTTCCAGACAGGAACCAGAAAAGATGTGTGATTGTATGTCTTCTCCAGCAGTGAGTGCTGTAAAAAAAAAGAACCTCTCTAAAGAAACTTAAGAAGAATTTGGCTCAGCTTCTGTCCAAATTTGAACCACGATCTGCCAACTCCACCATTGTTTCGAAGGGGAATGAAACGTTCAGGGAGAATTGCACAGTTTATTACTGAGCATCAATTACCAGTTGTCAACTCCCATTCCCTTCCATTCACACACAGCCAAGCTCATTTGCATAGGAACGTTGAGTCAACTTCAGTTGTCACTACCTGATTTAAGGAGGACTCATTACTAAGAGTTGATACTACGGTTAAAAATCTCACCGAGTCTGAATTTGACCACATTAAGCATTAAAATGGGGAGCCACAACCACAAACTAAACCCTAATTTTGGTGAATTTGCCAATATTTAAAGGCTAAAAACCATCTAAGGGGTAAAAACATCCCAGACTGGTCTTAGTACTCTGTGATGTAAACATAGCACGATAAAGCTGCAGCTAATAAAATTCATAATGGGTCTGCTTGATTTAGGTGTGCCAGCAAACCTACTAGTATTGACAGACAGACAGACAAAGCCAGACAATAGTACTGTCAATGGTGGTTGTTTGGCACACCTACAGTGCATCCGGAAAGTATTCACACCCCTTCACTTTCCCCACATTTTGTTAAGTTACAGCCTTATTTCAAAATGGATTAAACTCCTTTTTTTCTCATCAATCTACATACAATACCCCATAATTACAAAACGAAAAAGGTTTAGTAGAAATTTTTGAAAATGTATTAACAATAAAAAAAACTGAAATATTGCATGTACATAAGTATTCACACCCTTTACTCAGTACTCGGTTGAGGCACCCTTGGCAGCGATTACAGCCTCAAGTCTTCTTGGGTATGAAGCTACAAGCTTGGCATACCTATATTTGGGGTATTTCTCCCATTCTTCTCTGCAGATCCTCTCGAGCTCTGTAAGGTTAGATGGGGAGCGTCGCTGCACTGCTATTTTCAGGTTTTTCCAGAGATGTTCAATGGGGTTCAAGTCTGGGCTCTGGCTGGGCCACTCAAGGACATTCACAGACTTGTCCCGAAGCCACTCCTTCGTTGTCTTGCCTGTGTGCTTAGGGTCGTTGTCATGTTGAAAGGTAAACCTTCGCCCCAGTCTGAGGTCCTGAGCGCTCTGGAACAGGTTTTCATCAAGGATCTCTCTGTACTTTGCTCCATTCATCTTTCCCTCGATCCTGACTAGTCTCCCAGTTCCTGCTGCTGAAAAACATCCCCCACAGCATGATGCTGCCACCACCATGCTTCACTGTAGGGACGGTATTAGCAAGGTGATGAGAGGTGCCTGGTTTCCTCCAGACGTGACGTTTGGCATTCAGGCCAAAGAGTTCAATCTTGGTTTCATCAGACCAGAGAATCTTGTTTCTAATGGTCTGAGAGTCCTTCAGGTGCTTTCTGGCAAACTCCAAGCGGGCTGTCATGTGCCTTTTACTGAGCAGAGGTTTCCATCTGGCCACTCTACCATAAAGGCCTGATTGGTGGAGTGCTGCAGAGATGGTTGTCCTTCTGGAAGGTTCTCCCATCTCCACAGAGGAACGCTGGAGCTCTGTCAGTGACCATCGGGTTCTTGGTCACCTCCCTGACCAAGGCCCTTCTCCCCCGATTGCTCAGTTTGGCTGGGCGGCCAGCTCTAGGAAGAGTCCTGGTGGATCCAAACGTCTTCCATTTATGAATGATGGAGACCACTGTGCTCTTCAGGACCTTCAAAGCTGTAGAAATGTTTTGTACCCTTCCCTAGATCTGTGCCTCGATACAATCCTGTCTCGGCGGTCCACAGACAATTCCTTTGACTTCATGGCTTGGTTTCTGCTCTGACGTGCACTGTCAACAGTGGGACCTTATATAGACAGGTGTGTGCCTTTCCAAATCATGTCCAATCAATTGAATTTACTACGGGTGGACTCCAATCAAGATGTAGAAACATCTCAAAGATGATCAGTGGAAACAGGATGAACCTGAGCTCAATTTTGAGTGTCATAGCAAAGGGTGTGAATACTTATGTATATTTATATTATATGTATATGTATATATTTCGGTTTTTTATTTTTAATAAATTTGCAAAAATTTCTACAAAACCTTTTTCACTTTGTCATTATGGGGTATTGTGTGTAGATTGATGAGAGAAAAAAAAGAAGAATGTAATCCATTTTGGAATAAGGCTGTAACATAACAAAATGTGGGGAAAGTGAAGGGGTGTGAATACTTTCCGGATGGACTGTACATCCAGCAGACTCATTATCAATTTTATTAGCAGCTGTGTTTATCCTGTTATGCCTACATCACAGAGTACCAATGCCAGCCTGGCATGTTTTTAAATTTTAGATGTCAGCAATGATGCAGGGTTTAGTTACTCTTTAGCTATTCTAATAGTTAGAGTATTTTATAATTTCAGTGGATGATGACTAATTGAGGCGGAATTTTCTCTCTACAAGAACTGGATTGTGTGATATGGACTGAATACTGAAGTCCTCTTACAATATCTGACAAATTACCTCACAATTTACCATTAATTTGACAGTTTATGCTATATTAACTAAATTATTCAACGTATAAGTACCACATAGAATATTTAACAAATTATGCTACAGATATGAAGTCATATGTTACCATTAAACATCAACTAAAGGTCAAGATATGCGTCAGCAATGAAGAGCAGCCAATGCATACAAGAGAGAAAAAAAATTACAGGTCAGAGAAGCCACAATATATATATTATGCCCTTCAAATGTTGATTCTAACCCTTAATCAGTCACAGTCTAAATTTCGCAAGAAGGACATCTATTGACACTGTACTGCTAGCTTATCATTCAAACTCATGAACTTGAAGTAACAAGGTTTCCTTTCTTTTGTTTATGTCAACTACTCAACAGGGCCAATAGCTCATTATGGATTGATTTATGAGGTGATTTTGGTTGATATTTTCTCTACTGGCACATGCACCTTTTATACCAATATGAGGTCTATATCTACATAGCAAGATGATCAATATTAGATTATCCATGTGGCATGACACCAAGTGAAGGCAACGCACTCTGAGATCTCAGTTTTTAATAGGCATTGTTCAGTATATAATCCATTAGTGTGCATCAGGGGTAGCACTTTCTGTCTCAACCTCACCCAGTGTTAATAGCCTATATAAATATTTGTCACAATCAGTCTGTATTACTTAGTTAACAATAGTAAGACTATGTTTGGTGTGATGGCAGCTTTTTACCAGACACACATAATGGTGAAGGGACGGGTATGGAAAGGTCATCAGTAAGCCTGAGCCAGCCGCAGTGGTCCCAGGGAGAGGAAGCGCAAAGCAAGTTTTGAATATTACTGACCCAGCACTTGGAAAAGGCAATGCACAACAAGACGAAAAATGAATGCTTTTTAGTCTGAAAATCCTTTCACCCTCTCACATTCAGCAGATCAGATTAAGAGAGAGGTTTAAGAAGATTCTGACACGCACGAAAAAACTTCTGAGCCGTGGGAGGGGGGTGAGTCGGGAAGGTGGTAGGGAGCAGTTTGTAATTCAGTTGCTTCAGGCAATTCATCACAGAAATTGAGTTTCTAATGCAGCATCTTGTGAATCCCTTTTGCCCTGTCAACGTTTTAATACATTACATTGAGAATGTAAATCATGTTTGAAATTTGGCACAAACTACACAACCCCTCCTGCACTCACTTTTACTGTATTGCACACAGACTCGCATAATACACACATATGCACACATATGTGTATTTATGGGTACATATGCGCATGCACACAACGCCAGTACACTCCATTAAGATTGCAGACAGAATAGCCTTCATGTTTTGTTATTTTTTGCACCAGGGAAGAAATCCTGGCCAAACTGTGATTATACAATATAAAAACTCAGTAATTACTGTTGTGCTCTGACATAAAAAGAAATTAGGTGTATTATTGTTTCATTTAAACACCACTGAAACTTCTAAAACATAACAATACCAAATACAGCCGAATATATATATATATATATATATATATATATATATATATACACTACCGTTCAAAAGTTTGGGATCACATTGAAATGTCCATATTTTTGAAGGAAAAGCACTGTACTTTTCAATGAAGATAACTTTAAACTAGTCTTAACTTTAAAGAAATACACTCTATACATTGCTAATGTGGTAAATGACTATTCTAGCTGCAAATGTCTGGTTTTTGGTGCAATATCTACATAGGTGTATAGAGGCCCATTTCAAGCAACTATCACTCCAGTGTTCTAATGGTACAATGTGTTTGCTCATTGGCTCAGAAGGCTAATTGATGATTAGAAAACCCTTGTGCAATCATGTTCACACATCTGAAAACAGTTTAGCTCGTTACAGAAGCTACAAAACTGACCTTCCTTTGAGCAGATTGAGTTTCTGGAGCATTACATTTGTGGGGTCAATTAAACGCTCAAAATGGCCAGAAAAAGAGAACTTTCATCTGAAACTCGACAGTCTATTCTTGTTCTTAGAAATGAAGGCTATTCCATGCGAGAAATTGCTAAGAAATTGAAGATTTCCTACACCGGTGTGTACTACTCCCTTCAGAGGACAGCACAAACAGGCTCTAACCAGAGTAGAAAAAGAAGTGGGAGGCCGCGTTGCACAACTGAGCAAGAAGATAAGTACATTAGAGTCTCTAGTTTGAGAAACAGACGCCTCACAGGTCCCCAACTGGCATCTTCATTAAATAGTACCCGCAAAACACCAGTGTCAACATCTACAGTGAAGAGGCGGCTGCGGGATTCTGGGCTTCAGGGCAGAGTGGCAAAGAAAAAGCCATATCTGAGACTGACCAATAAAAGAAAAAGATTAAGATGGGCAAAAGAACACAGACATTGGACAGAGGAAGACTGGAAAAAAGTGTTGTGGACGGATGAATCCAAGTTTGAGGTGTTTGGATCACAAAGAAGAACGTTTGTGAGACGCAGAACAAATGAAAAGATGCTGGAAGAATGCCTGACGCCATCTGTTAAGCATGGTGGAGGTAATGTGATGGTCTGGGGTTGCTTTGGTGCTGGTAAGGTGGGAGATTTGTACAGGGTAAAAGGGATTCTGAATAAGGAAGGCTATCACTCCATTTTGCAACGCCATGCCATACCCAGTGGACAGTGCTTGATTGGAGCCAATTTCATCCTACAACAGGACAATGACCCTAAACAAACCTCCAAATTGTGCAAGAACTATTTAGAGCAGAAGCAGGCAGCTGGTATTCTATCGGTAATGGAGTGGCCAGCGCAGTCACCAGATCTGAACCCCATTGAGCTGTTGTGGGAGCAGCTTGACCGTATGGTACGCAAGAAGTGCCCATCCAACCAATCCAACTTGTGGGAGCTGCTTCTGGAAGCGTGGGGTGCAATTTCTCCAGATTACCTCAACAAATTAACAGCTAGAATGCCAAAGGTCTGCAATGCTGTAATTGCTGCAAATGGAGGATTCTTTGACGAAAGCAAAGTTTGATGTAAAAAAAATCTTATTTCAAATACAAATCATTATTTCTAACCTTGTCAATGTCTTGACTCTATTTTCTATTCATTTCACAACATATGGTGGTGAATAAGTGTGACTTTTCATGGAAAACACGAAATTGTTTGGGTGATCCCAAACTTTTGAACGGTAGTGTATATATACATACACACACACACACACACACACACACACACACACACACACACACACACACACACACACATAGCGTTTTTTTCTGGAAACCGTCAATGGTGTTGATAAGAAGTGCTCAACTAATGAGGAGCGGAATATCATATATATATATATATATATATATATATATATATATATATATATATAAAATCCAGTGAGTCAAGTAAATTCTTTATGAGACAGTACAACCCTGTTTCATGCCGTAAGCAATCATCAGCTACGGCATGCAACAGGCTTGTCTCAAAGAATTTATTTGACTCACTGGATTATTTTGCTCCTTATTTGTCGAGCACTTTTCCTACCATTGAGTGTTTCTTTTAACAAAGTTATATATATATATATACATATATACATACATACATACACAGACACACACACACACACACACACACACACACACACACACACACACAGGCAAGAGAAACTAGAGGTGAGCTAACAGAAAACCATTGCAGAAAAACCGATGAAGAAAAAGAAAGCTCAAGCAACCAGTTAGATCAAATATCAGTTAAAAGCCTGCTTTCATTAATCTGAACATCCATTAATCATGCTTCTCTTTGCTAATGCTAAATCACAGAGATAGTGAGTATAACACATTGTAATATAATCTGAAGAGGGTCATGTTTTTAACACTACCAAATTCTGCTAATGATCTCTAAGCCTGGGTCTCATAGGACAAAGCATAAACAACTGATATAATATTAAGCAAACATATGTCTCTTTGTCCCTTGTTTTTGTTAGCCATCCATTTAAGATATTACTTTCCCCTGATTTAATCCTTGATTTACTTTACTAATGGATCATATTATCTGCAAGTAATATAGGTACTGAAATGCAGTGGTCAGTTCAGCAAATGTTGGGGATTAGCCTGCCACAGTGTCTGTCAACTGTTGCCTTTTTAGATATCAGCTGATCACCAAGATCTAGATCTAAAGATAAAGGACATGTTCTGAGGCACGAAAAACCTGTTTAGAAACACCATACTTGACATTATGTTATCATTTGTTTACCTGTTTTTGTTCTGGTGTGATGAACAGTGTTGGGGAGTAACGGAATACATGTAACGGCGTTATGCATTTAGAATACAAAATATGAGTAACTGTATTCAAATACAGTTACAATTTAAATTTATGGTATTCAGAATACAGTTACATTCTTGAAATGAATGGATTACTTAATTTTCTTTTTCTTTGGTGCCATTCTTATTTTAAGAGGATTGTGACAATATGCAGTGAAAGTGATACCTAAATGTTAGTTCAACAGTAAATTCAGTAAAACAGTATGCTATATTTTCATCTTTGTATAAGGTTTTTCATTCTAACAGATATGGAAATAAAAAGGACATGGAAAAGTTATCTTCTTTTTTTTTCTTTTTTACCAGAAAATAAAAATCATAGATCTTTTGTTTTTACATACTCTTCTAGCCTTTGTTAATATATATTTAAAGCGACTCAAATGCATTCAGCCAGTTGATACAGTAGAAGAAACAGAATAGTCTACTCAAGTAAGTAGTATTGTGTGAATGCTACATATACTGTTACACAAAATGTAAGGAAATGTTAAAGTAATCCAAAGCATTTAGAATATGTTACTCACACCGAGTAATCTTACGGAATACGTTACAAATTACATTTCATGACATGTATTCTGTAGCGGAATACATTTTAAAAGTAACCCTCCCAACACTGGTGATGAATTAGAAAATAAACTTTGAAACCATACTGTCTAATATTTCATGTGCTGTCCCAGACTAATATAACTGGCTTATATTAGAATCCAGCATATATATAAATCTCCCTCTCACCCTTTTTTGAGTGGTGTGTCTCTTCCTCAAGCTCGGGTCCTCTACCAGAGGCCTGGGAGTTTGGAGGGTTCTGTGTAGTATCTTAGCTGTTCCTAGGACTACACTCTTCTGGACAAAGACCCCAGATGTTGTTGCTGGAATCTTGTTTAGGGGTCCCAGCCCCTAGTACTCCTATTACCACTGGGACTACCGTGGATTTCACCTTCCACACACTGGAAGTCCCCCCACCAAAGGTGGTTGAGAATGGCAGAGCTAAGATCCTGTGGGACTTCTTCAAGTTCCAGACCGACAAGCAGGTGCTGGCTAACTAACCAGACATCGTGGTGGCCAACAAGGAACAGAAGACAAGGAACAGAAGACAACAGTAGTGATCGATGTAGCAATCCCGAGCAACAACAACTTCAGAAAGAAAGAGCATGAGAAGCTAGAGAAATACCAAGGGCTGAAGGAAGAATGAGATTGGATGTGGAAGATGAAATCCACAGTAGTCCCAGTGGTAATAGGAGCACTAGAGGCTGTGACCCACAGACTGGGAGAGTGGCTCCAGCAGTTCCAGGAACAACATCTGAGGTCTCTGTCCAGAATAGTGCAGTCAGAACCCTCAAACTCCCAGGCCTCTGGTAGAGGACCCAAGCTTGAGGAAAACACACACCAGCTGAAAAAGGGTTTAACAGGGCCTGAAAAGTCCTCAACATTTAGAGTTACTCTAAAGTTGCTCGATGGATTATTTAAAAAATATATTGCCTATACGTTTCATCCCTTAGATGTACCAC
This sequence comes from Lampris incognitus, assembly GCF_029633865.1. Classification (NCBI taxonomy): domain Eukaryota; kingdom Metazoa; phylum Chordata; class Actinopteri; order Lampriformes; family Lampridae; genus Lampris; species Lampris incognitus. Next base: position 75,278,637 of record NC_079213.1, read on the forward strand.
CTGTTTCATCTTAAGGGCAGATCTGCTCTTAAACACTCACTTTGTAAGTGAGGTGTAGAACAGCGACTTCAGAAGTATTGTGTTGATGTGAGACTTCCATAATTTTATAGAAATGGGGAAAAAATTGTTGTTAGAAATGTGAGTTACAATAAGAATGAACGTAGTTGTAGTATTGAGGCACTAAACAAAAGTGATTATCTGATGGGAAATTATGAGAAATGCTTGTAAAAGTAGGTAACAGAGACATGGCACCCGTGCCAAGTAGACCCATTTATCAATAAAATCTGAGCATGTACAATATGTGTAACAGTGCATGTGACAATAACCAGAATTAATTTCAAATCGGTGCAGATTAAAGATGTGAATTGGCTCAGGCATTTGATCTTAGTTTGGTACAAGGTAGCAAAATTTTGTGACATCCTCTTACGCCTTCTCTCCTAGAAGAGGAAATAAGAAAGCCACTTTATTTGGTCATTGTACAGTTTTTCTGTTACAATGAAATGTGTTCTCTGCATTTAACCTATCCTATTGTATAGGAGCAGTGGGCAGCTGCAGCACCTGGGACCAACTCCAATTCTTCTTTCCATTGCCTTGGTCAGGGGCACAGACAGGAGTATTAACCCTAACATTGTCTTTTTGATGGTGGGAGGAAACCAGAGCACCTGGAGGAAACCCACGCAGACATGGGGAGAACATGCAAACTCCACACAGCAAGGACCTGGAACAGCCTTGGGTTTGAACCCAGGACCTTCTTGCTATGAGGCAACAGTGCTAACCACTGGGTCACCATGCCGCCCTAGGCTAGCTTGTTTGCAAGGCTTTTCTTTAGGCTAGATTTTCTGTGAAATCATATTTTTACATTTCTGGTTCTTGCAGGGGAAAAAATGAATCAATAAAATAAGACACAATTTGATTTTAAAAGGAAAATACGACTTTCTCATGGCTCCCTGCATGAATGACAAAGGGTAGAAAATGCAATATACAGCTACCGAGTAGCACTTCTGAAGGTGGAAGAAATTAAGGGGTTGCTCAAAAACAGTTCGGCAGGATGGTGCTTGTGCACACAGGGCTTGAACCTGTTAATGGTATTAGTAGTTATCATAAGCTGTTTTATAACTTTTCTTTACTCACAATATGTGGACCTTTTTCAAACTTTTATTTATCCAAGGCATTTGCTGAAGTCATGTGCAGTACTACCGTGCACCACTTAACAGCTGCACACTTTGACATCTGGGAGGCACCCGTCAGCCAACTTTGTTGGGTTTTGGTGAAAATGCATTTGATATTTTCTGACAGTAAGCAGTTACATATACATATATTCATTCTTTAAAGTGGCCTATTACAGCCATAGTCCTTCTCTACATATAGATTCATTTCAACATGTTTAACATGGATATATTCATAACATGTTTCTTACCAGTGCAAAGTTTGATTGTGTGACTACTTTACAGTGGAGATCCACAAACTTATTTCGTATTTTTCAACCTGCTATGCTTTCTTTTGCAAACTGTACAGTGGACAACTATTATTTTCCATTTATTTGCTTCTACTGTCTGTTTGACTTAGCTATTGTATGTATAAATGTTGCGTCTTAAGTGTTTCATGTGAGCAACCCATCAAGTCAGACTCTTTGTTTGTGCAAATTCCCATGGTGTATAAGACAAGATTCTGATTGGAGTTATGTGCTTTGCTCACAGGCAATTCGACCATCGCTGTTGAGGAATGGAAGAGCACTTCACATTTACTTCTGCTCAGAATTTTCCATCTGGTAATAATAACAACACTGTTATGGCTTGCTCACCCCGCGCCGTGGCCCGCCCACCCCGCGCCGGCAGCCAATCGGCTCGTCAGGGCCGGGTTTAGTCATCAGGGCTGGGCTTAAGTTTGGTGGCCTCCCACGTGCCCGTTGTCAGTTCGTGTTGTAACCTCCCTGCAGTAGCGGCTACTCTCCTCCCTTGATCCTTTTCTCTACGAACTCATCCCAGCCCTTGGTTCATGTTTTTCCCTTGCAAAGTTTCCCCGTGGAAGTATCCTGCCATGTTCCCGTTTGGATTACCCGCGAGTTTTTCCCCTTGGACTTTCCGTTTTTTCGTTGTCGCTCATTGCCTTCCTATGTTTGACTATTTGTACGCGTAAGGAATAAAGTACGCCAGTTTTCGGCTAACCCCATCTCTGTCTGGTGTCGTGCACTTGGGGTCTTCCACAAACCTTAACAGTACGAACTGACCATGACGACCCCAGCCGACACAGAGAGCGTACCGGCTAGCCCGCTTCCAGCGGCTCTCATCGAACAGATCCAACTGACTAACTCCCACACCCAGCAGCTAGAGGCGGCCTCCGCCGCGGTGAGAAATCTTCAGACTCGGGTCCCGCCCCTCCAGGCCTGTGTGGGTAACCTAACGAGCCAGCAGGCAGCGTTGGCGAGCCAACAAGCAGAGATCCTGCGGCAGTTGCAAATCATCATGGCGGCTCTCACCATCCAGCCGCCGGGCCAGCCTGCCCCTGGAGTCGTGGGTAACCCGCCCCCTGGGCCCGCTGCCCCGGTTAACCCTGTGGGGCTCAACCCAGTTCCCCGGGAGCCCTGCCTCTCCAGCCCACGACCGTTTGATGGTGACTTTGAGACCTGTGCCACGTTCATCATGCAGTGTGAGCTGGTCTTCCTGCACCTACCCAGCATGTTCACGTCTGATGCTGCCCGGGTCGCTTACGTGACCAACCTGCTCACAGGCCGAGCAGCTCAGTGGGCCACTGCTTCCTGGTCCATGAAGGCCAGTTTCTGCCTCACCTACGAGGCGGAACTACGGAAGGTTTTCGACCATCCAGTCAGTGGCCAGGACCCTGGTGCTCGGCTGAGCAGTATCCAGCAGGGCAGTGGCAGTGTCACAGACTACTCGGTGGAGTTCAGGCTGGCTGCAGCTGAGAGCGGCTGGAACAACCGGTCACTTCAGGTCACCTTCCGGAGAGGTCTCAGTGAGGCTGTCAAGGACCAGCTAGCCACCCGGGAGGAGCCCATCTCCCTCGAGGACCTGATCAAGCTCGCCATCCGTATCGACAGACGCCTCCGGGAGAGGAGGCATGAGCGAGCCCTGCGTGGATCCCCGTCCATTCCCCAGTCGTCCAGCACTCCTAACAGGATCCCTACTCCTGTTCGCCCCACTTTCCCTGTGGCTGTTTCTCCCCCCGCGCCCCAGACCACGACGGGGGAGGAACCTATGCAGCTGGGGCGCACGTGCCTTAGTCCGGCCGAACGGGAGGCCCAGTTCAAGGCGGGTCAATGCCTCTACTCTGGCCAGAAGGGACATCTGATCAGCGGCTGCCCCACTCGGCAAAAAGACTTAGGCTCACTGGGGCCCCGGGAGATCCTAGTGAGCCGACTTTCCTGTTCCCGCCGTCCTGCCCCACAGAACCATCTAGTTAGCGTTACCCTGGCCTGGGCTGACCAGCGGCTCACGGTGGGTGCACTCCTCGACTCGGAGGCTGATGAGTGTTTCCTGGACTTGGAGTTTGCTGCCCAGGCTAACATCCCGCTAGAGACGCTGGAGAAGCCCATGGAGGCCTTCACGCTGGACGAGCGCTGCCTGGCCAGCGTCACCCAACGCACCCACCCTGTCTCTCTCACCATAGCAGGTAACCATGTGGAGAGACTTCGGTTCTACATCATCCAGTCACGTTAGTCCCTGTAATCCTAGGGCGCCCCTGGTTCGTGCAGCATGAGCCACACATCGCCTGGGCCTCCAGTACCATCATGGAGTGGAGCTCCTCCTGTCATGCCCAATGTCTCCAGGCTGCTCCCGACCCATCCCCCCGACGTGCCCCTAGTACCCCGCCTCCCGACCTCTCCTCTGTTCCCCCTGAGTACCACGAGTTAGGTGAGGTTTTCAGCAAGACCCGGGCCCAATCTCTTCCTCCTCATCGGCCTTATGACTGTGCTATCGACCTCCACTCTGGGGCACCCCTTCCCAGCAGTCGTCTGTACAGTCTGACCATCCCCGAGAAAGCTGCGATGGACGAGTACATCTCCGAGTCCTTGGCAGCAGGGCTCATTCGGCCCTCGTCCTCCCAGGTGGCAGCTGGATTCTTTTTCGTGAAGAAGAAGGACGGGGGCCTCCGACCCTGCATTGACGATCGCCAACTCAATGAGATAACCGTCAAGAACAAGTACCCCTTCCTCTCATGAGTTCCACCCTTGAGCCCCTCACCCAGGCTACAGTCTTCACTAAGCTGGACCTCTGGTGTGCCTATCATCTGGTCCGGATCCGGAAGGGGGACGAGTGGAAGACAGCCTTTAAGACGCCCCGGGGTCATTATGAGTACCTGGTCATGCCGTTCGGCCTCACCAACGCCCCGGCAGTATTCCACGCTCTCATGAATGACATTCTCCGCGACATGCTCGACGAGTTTGTGGTGGTGTACCTCGATGACTTCCTCATCTTCTCCAGGACCCTCAAGGAACATGTCCAGCATGTCCGCCGGGTACTCGAACGTCTCCTCCGGAACCGGCTCTTCGTCAAGGCAGAGAAGTGCCAGTTCCATTCCCCTTCCGTTGACTACCTGGGCTTCGTCGTTGAGAGGGGACAGACCTGGGCCGACCCCCGCAAGATCCAGGCTGTGGTGGACTGGCCCGATCCCACATCACGGAAGGAATTACAGAACTTCCTCGGGTTTGCGAACTTCTATCGGAGGTTCATCCGGAACTACAGCTGCGTGGCAGAACCTCTCACCAGGCTGACCTCCCCCTCCCAGCCGTTCATCTGGTCCCCGGCTGCCCGCTCTGCGTTCCAGTCCCTCAAGGAGAGGTTCACCAGCGCCCCGGTCCTGCTCCACCCCGACCCCAAGAGGCAGTTCATTGTAGAGGTGGACGCTTCGGACACCGGGTTGGGGGCTGTCCTCTCCCAGCAGTCAGCGTCTGACCACAAGGTCCACCCATGCGCCTTCTTCTCTCGCCGGTTCCTCCCCGCCGAGGAGAACTACGATGTCGGGAACCGGGAGCTGCTGGCAGTGGTGGCTGCTCTGGAGGAGTGGTGCCATTGGCTGGAGGGGGCGGAACAGCCGTTCACCGTCTGGACGGATCATAAGAACTTGACGTTCATCCAGGCAACCAAGCGCCTCAATGGTCGGCAGGCATGGTGGGCCAGCTTCCTCAGTCGGTTTGACTTCATGCTGACTTATTGCCCCGGGTCCCGCAACACGAAGGCAGACTCCCTGTCCCGACAACACCCGAGGAGGGAGCCAGCTACAGAGGAGCCGACTCCCATCCTTCCTGAGGCCAGGGTGGTTGGCGTGGTTACCTAGGGCATCGAGACCGTGGTCAGGCAGGCGTTGCGCTCCCATCCTGCCCCGAGCCACGTCCCTCCACGCCGCCTATTCGTCCCGGACGCAGTCCGGCCCCAGGTTCTCCACTGGGGCCATGCCAGTCAGTTTGCTTGCCACCCGGGTGTCCACCGCACCTTCACCTTTCTGGCTCGGCGTTTCTGGTGGCCCACCATGAGGAACGACGTCAGGGACTTCGTAGGGGCCTGCTCCGTCTGTGCTCGCAGCAAGGCCTCTCACCAGGCACCCGCGGGTCTGCTGCAGCCCCTCCCAACTCCAAGCCGGCCCTGGTCCCATGTGGCGTTGGATTTTGTCTCCGGACTGCCTCCCTCCCAGGGTAACACTGTGATCCTGACAGTGGTGGACCGCTTCAGTAAGGGAGTGCACCTGGTGGCCCTCCCCAGACTCCCATCAGCTTCTGAGATGGCGGACCTCCTTACGAGCCACGTGTTCCGTCTCCACGGCCTTCCCCTGGACGTCGTCTCGGACCGAGGGCCCCAGTTCGTCTCCCAGGTATGGCGGGCCTTTTGTAAGGGGTTGGGTGCCTCTGTTAGTCTCTCCTCTGGCTATCACCCACAGACTAACGGACAGACAGAGAGGATGAACCAGAGCGTGGAGTCTGCCCTCCGGTGCGTGGCCGCCAAGAAGCCCAGCTCCTGGAGCCGGTTCCTCCCCTGGGTCTAGTATGCCATCAACTCCCTGGTCAGCTCTGCCACCGGCCTCTCACCTTTTGAGGTGTCCCTGAGCTACCAGCCGCCTCTCTTTGCTGCGCAGGAGTCGGAAGTAACGGTTCCCTCCATGCAGGTCCATCTGAACCGGTGTCGTCGCGTCTGGGAGGTGACCAGAGCTGCTCTGCTCCGGGCAGCTGAGCGCGCCAGTCAGGGAGCCAACTGACGCCGGTCCCCAGCACCTATGTACCAACCAGGCCAAAGGGTGTGGCTGTCCTCGAAGGATCTCCCGCTTCAGTCCACCGTGAAGAAGCTGAACCCCCGGTTTGTCGGGCCCTTTGAGATCAGGAAGGTTCTCAGCCCCGCAGCGGTGAGTCTTAAGCTTCCGGCTTCCTTGAAGACCCATCCCGTGTTCATGTGTCTCGGGTTAAGCCTGTCTCCCACAGTCCTCTGATGCCTCCGGCCCCGGCTCCGCCTCCCCCTGAGATCGTGGATGGGCACCCCCAGTGGAAGGTCCGCCGGCTGCTGGACGTCCGGCGCCGAGGACGGGGGTTCCAGTATTTGGTGGACTGGGAGGGCTACGGTCCGGAGGAACATAGCTGGGTCTCCCGCCAGCTCATCCTGGACCCTGGGCTGCTCACTGAAGTTCCAGCATTCCCATCCCGACAAGCCAGGCAAGTCGCCTGGTGGCTCCCGTGGAGGGGGGGGTACTGTTATGGCTCGCTCACACCACGCCGTGGCCCGCCCACCCCACGCCGGCAGCCAATCGGCTCGTCAGGGCCGGGCTTAGTCATCAGGGCTGGGCTTAAGTTTGGTGGTCTCCCACGTGCCCGTTGTCAGTTCGTGTTGTAACCTCCCCGCAGTAGCGGCTACTCTCCTCCCACGGTCCTTTTCTCTATGAACTCATCCCAGCCCTTGGTTCATGTTTTTCCCTTGCAAAGTTTCCTCGTGGAAGTATCCTGCCATGTTCCCGTTTGGATTACCCGCGAGTTTTTCCCCTTGGACTTTCCGTTTTTTCGTTGTCGCTCATTGCCTTCCTATGTTTGACTATTTGTACGTGTAAGGAATAAAGTACGCCAGTTTTCGGCTAACCCCATCTCTGTCTGGTGTCATGCGCTTGGGGTCTTCCACAAACCTTAACAAACACTTTGCTAACCTTTCGCTCACCCCTGTTGAAGTTTAACACAGGTTTAACAAGAATAAACCTTTTAACAGTGGATGTCTTCAGTCTATCAGCCTTATAAATGTTTTATTTTTTTCTTCCAGTTGTGCAAAAGCAGCATTGCAGGCATGCCCTCTTTGGCACAGAGCACCACTCATGCTACTCTGCAAGGTAAAATGCACATTGAGCACATTTGCTTCAAATACGGTACTATCATTTTCAGAGAGAAGGATCATAATATTCAAATCCGTATTTAACCTTTCAAGGCAGAAGGATTATGCAGCAAAGTCTCCATTCCAAGTGGTTTCCTCGCCCCCTACTCCCCAGCCATAATAATGATCATTATCACCATTGTGTGAAAAGAGGATTATCATATCGTTATATAAACCCAGGAACACCCTTACTATTATGAAGTAATTTCACTCTCATCAGGCCTGCATCAGTGGGCCAGTGGTGTGTATGACAGTCAACTGAGCTGTCACAGGTGACCGAGGTGGGTTTCCATCATTCTCTGAGCTGACCGAGTGCTATTCGAAGAGAGAGCGGAGAGGGATAAAGACAGAGTATCTTACGTGAGCCAAAAATGAAACTGATCAGGAAGCAGACCAGTATATGTAAAACATGGTACCCATGAAAACGTCAATAACTTCCACAATAACACTCTTAAAAAGCTTACGTCCAGAGACGGCAAATGAAATTGAGCATACTATCAGAAGACTGTCAGCATCATCTATGTAGTTCGCTTTGCACCTGCAACCACGCGGTGAATCTGGCTAGCATGGGTGATGGTATCATACAAGAACATGGTTTTTCTCCTCCACATGAAGAGAACGCCAAACTTCCGAGTGTAGGGTGTCCAGGTAGCATGGCGGTCTATTCCGTTGTCTACCAACATGGGGATCACCAGTTCGAATCCCCGTGTTACTTCTGGCATGGTTGGACATCCCTACAGACACAATTGGCTGTGTCTGCAGGTGGGAAGCCAGGTGTGGGTATGTGTCCTGGCCGCTGCACTAGTGCCTCCCTCTGGTTGGCCAGGGTGCCTGTTCAGGCAGGAGGGGGAACTGGGGGGAATAGCATGATCCTCCCATGCGCTACATCCCCCCGGTGAAACTCCTTACTGTCAGGTGAAAAGTAGCAGCTGGTGACTCCACATGTACCGGAGGAGGCATGTGGTAGTCTGCAGCCCTCCCCAGATCAGCAGTGGGTGGAGCAGCGACCGGGACGGCTCGGAAGAGTGGGGTTTGGCCGGATATAATTGGGGAGAAAAAGGGAGAGGGAAAAAAAAACTTCGAGCATGACTGTGAAGTGTTTGTGCATCACGGTGGTGCAAAAGTGTATGGTTATAGCCCCATTACAAACATCTCCACACTATAGTCATGTTTTCATCAGGAAAAATTCATCAGCCATCTTAGAAAGCACATGCTACTTAATATTTATTCTATAATGCAATTAGTTTACATTCTGACACTGTATATTTTATGAAAGGGACATCAGCACCATATGGTGGATAAAATCAGAAATACTGGTCACTCCTTGTTAACAAAAAAAAAAAAACAGCAAACATAAAGCTACTTCATTCAGAGCCAGCTTTTCATTTGCTTTTTTTCTGTCATTATTTACTCTGTGCTGCACTCTGCCATTTTGAAACTCAATAGTGAGGTTAATTCTGTCTACTCCCTCGAACCCGCATATTTCTGCATCTCTGTAGCTACATTCTTAAACATATGGACTCTTTTAATTAAATCATACCTTGACTCAGTTCTTCTCAGTCTTACTGACAGCAAGGTCATTAAACTATTAAAGAGAGTCACGGGGAAAATTGTTGTGAGCAGATTGAGGCAGGAGAGGTTAATTAAATGGCCATAGCTTCTCCTTACCTCAAGCAAAGCAGCATTCATGTATATACGAGACAAGCCAATGTGCGAGGATGTGACTTTCTTTCATACTGCACAAAATGTGTTGGAAAATGACCATTTCTTTTATATACTTAGGTGACAAAAAAAGCGGTTCATCTCTCAGAAATGCCTCTTACAATGCTGCTACAAAACAGTGACCCTTACCCGTGAACCCTGCAACGCAGTAAAACTAAGGAAACAAATGTGACAGGACAACACCTCTGTATCTGGGTTTGGCTGAGGAAAAAAATTCTTTTATGAGTATTTCAGAGATAAATTGATATTCTAAATCGCCTGGATATGTCACTCAATGGTTCTTAGATATCTCCCTGAATATTTGGGTTTTTTTATTGCTCCAAATCATGGAATATGAATGGAAATGTCATACTCCGTGCCCTGTCAGTCATACACATTAATAAATAAAGATTTTATTACAGTGCTTTACGAATGTACAGCCACTACCCATCTTTTGAAAAGTTGAGAAAATTATTAGTTGTTTTTTTATTTATTTGACAGCACATTTTTTTATTTATTATCTATTGGGGAATTACGGACCGCATCCACTTTGATTTTGTCCTTGTGGCATTCACATCACCTTGTAACACACTGACATGATGTGCTGATGGTCTGACTAGCATCAGCTGCAGTGTTACGAAGGCTTGTCCACTTTAGCCTATGAGTTATTTGACTTGTAAAATGCAACAGAATTCAATATATTGTGAAAGATGAAGGAGATGGAGGAAATATCATGGTCCTCCAGAAATGAACACCGCAATTCACATACTACCCTGAAAGATTTCACAAGAACTTCCAGATGTTTTACTGCAATCAAATATTTTTTGTCAAAAATAGGGTCATCTGGGTAGCGTAGCGGTTGCCTACCAACACAGGGATCACCGGTTCGAATCCCTGCGTTGCCTCCAGCTTGATCGGGCATCCCTACGGACACAATTGGTCGTGTCTGTGGGTAAGAAGCCGGATGTGGGTATGTGTCCTGGTCACTGCACTAGTGCCTCCCCTGGTCAGTCAGGGCGCCTGTTCAGGGGGAAGGGGGAACTGGGGGGGGATAGCGTGATGCTCCCACACGCTTCGTCCCCCAGGCGAAACTCCTTACTGTCAGGTGAAAAGAAGTGGCTGGCGACTCCACATCATTGGTGTCGCCAGGTCATTTTGCTGGGGCTTAAGCCCCGAACATTTTGAGTGTAACCCCGAATATGATTTTAAATTTAAGCCTATGTGAAGCCCGACAAAAAATGTAACGTGTGAATTTCCGACAGGCTTCGTAACAGAACAGCCTGTCAAAATAAATGTAGGTCTCTAAACTAACTCCGTGTGTGTATATGTGACTGTGAAAGAAAATGTATTATTCCAATAAACTAATGTTAACATAAATACATTTAACTTTTTTTCTCTAGTCTGGTACTGTAGCATGTCAATAAATGTTTAATGATAGCAGTTATGAAGTATTCTGCTTCTACTCAATACTAATACTAATTACCAATAACTACTATTTTTAACATCACAATTCATACTTAATCTGGAGAGTAAACAACAGTCTTTGAGGTACACATTTCAATTTTTTCAATGATTAAGACTAGGGATGTCCCGATCCGATCTTAAGGACCGGGATCGGGGCCGATCCAAGCATTTTTTAAGAGATCGGATTGTGCAAAAAATAAGTCAGATCTTTTCTTTTGCGACACCTCCGCTCAGTCCGCTGTCACACAGCTGTCGTAAATGGGGAGCACAATTTGCGGCAGAATCAGGCATGACCAGGATCCTGCCAAAATGTCTGAAGTGTGGCTTTATTTTTAAACAGAAACTGAAAATAGCCCAACAGCCAATTGCAATGCTTGCAATGCAAGCATTTCACGGGGCGGTTTTTGTAGAGCTGCGTACAATACCACTAACTTGATTAGGCACCTAAAAAAACCACGAAACGGTATTTAACGAGTTCACTCAGCTAACCAAGGCGAAGGCTGCACCGAAGCAACTCGCACTGGAGGGTACTTCTAAAAAGAGGGAGAAATTTCCTCCCGGCAGCGACAAGGCCAAAAAGATAACTGAAAAAGTAGCGGAATTCATCACTTTGGATGACCAGCCCATCGCTGTGGTAGAGGACAATGGTTTTCGCCGTCTTTTGGAGCTGTTGGAGCCACGTTATGTCCTATACTCCCAACACTACATGTCATGCACAGCCCTGCTGGAGCTGTACAACAACATTTGTGACCACCTACGAGGACTTTTATCAGATGTGAAGGCTATTGCATTTACTACAGACATTTGGAGTTCTGATGTTAGCTTTATGTCACTGCACACTGGATCGACTTCGTTTTTGAGTTGAAGTCTGCGGTATTGCATGCACATCCGTTTCGCAAGTCTCATACAGCAGAGCATGTGAAACAGGCAATCGAGGAGATGCTGAACACGTGGGAAATAGACGAGCATTTTGTGACTATTTGCACTAAGTGGAGTAAACTATATATTTTAGTTTGTTTACAATTACTTGGCGATTTTGTTAAAGAACAAATTAAAACCAGTGCTGCACTACAAGTGGACTTGTGATAAGAGGCATATTTGTACTGTTTATTTTGAAGATGAATAAAAACCCATTAAGGAACAGCTTGGATGCAGGCATTTTCTTTCTTAATGCATTGCAGAGCTATTCAATTGTCAAGCATATACATTGGATTGATTATTCTAGGAAAATGTATCGGATCGGTATCGGCAGACAGCAATATTAAATGATCGAAATCGGATCGGGGCTCAAAAAACTTGATCAGGACTTCCCTAATTAAAACATGTACTTTGAATGTAAATAAGGTGCCAGAGTGCATAAAAAAGCATCGAAATTGAGCTTGTTTATCAAAAAAAAATTTCTGGGGGACAATCCCCCTGGACCCCCCCCCCCCACAGAAGTCTGGGCTAAGCCCCGAATGTCCTCAAATCCTGGAATCGCCCCTGCTCCACATGTATCGGAGGAGGCATGTGGTAGCCCTCCCTGGATCAGCAGAGGGGGTGGAGCAGCGACCAGGACGGCTCGGAAGAGTGGGGTAATTGGCCAGATACAATTGGGGAGAAAAAGGGAGAAAAAAATCCCAAAAGTAAAAAATAAATGAAGATGATCATACCTCATAAAATGGTCAATGGTTGAAAAAAATGTTTATCTCTCAACATCTTCTCCCCATACAACCTCATGCGCTAAGTGATGTCAGGCTTTTGTGTTAGATTAAACGTAAGATGGAATCTCTATTGTGGCTACAATCAGAGCACCCTAAAAATAACAACCTTAGAAACAGACAATACAAGACTTCGCTGCAGACAGCTCTGATAGATTTCATAACAGCTTCAAGTGATACTTAACAGAACTTGGGTATTTTATCTTCACCATACGGGAGGTATGGTGAAGATATGGAATTTCATAACAGCCTCCCAATGTTTTGTCTGAGACTTATCTGCAATGCTACACGTAACTCAACATTGGTAATAACATGTCTGTTGTTAATATTGCCAAAGATATGAGATTCACTGTTGTAATGTCATAACATGAAATTATTATCGTTTCATTATTTTCTAATGTAGCATTCTGCTTCTGACTATACCTCCTTAGTAAAAGTTCAGGGGACACAATTCTGCCATCATATCTTTGTCTTGCCAAAAGAGCTTCTGTCATAGACCTCAATGCTATGATTCAGGCCAACTGGAATCAGCTAATCAATTTAACCTCTGTGGATAATCAAACTTGGCTTTGATTGAGTTATGGGTCACGTGGAAGAGCTTGCATCTGCTGGAACTTGACTTTTATTATTATGGCTTCGTTTTTAGGAATAGATCCAGGTTAGGCTGTCTTTGACTGATGGTTTAGAGAGGAATATGTTTAAAAAAAGAACAAAGTTGGAGGTAAGGTAAGAGGAGGCACAGGTTTCAATTCATCTTAGAAGCTTTAATTTTAAAATGCATCTCCATTCACACAACCTTCAGGCACGCCGCACTCCAAGAACCTTTGAATGTCACAAAACTAGTCTGTATGCTGCAATGTCGCCATAGGTATAGATTGAGCAAATGTCTCAGCCAATTATTCTTGTGCATTTTTTTCTTGCCTGATACTTTATATTCACTGCAGAAAGATTTAGACTGTTAAAGTGTTGGCCCTGTCTAAACAAATGAACAGACAAATAAATAAGCTTCAAACTGATTGTTGTATTGGACTGAGGAACAGTATGGGTTTCACTAAGCAGCAGCACCGTAGATGGCACAGTTGTTTCAAAGAGCGATGGATAAACCTTGTTCATTAAAAGGAGAACACTTTTCAGAGCTCGAGGTTCATTGATTTTTAAGTGCTGGTCAGGACACCTACCAATATCACTGCCCAACACTTCTAGACAGTGTGTTTGCAGTTTATAGTAGTGTGTGGTATGAAACATGGATGATTTTTTTTTTAATGCTGACAAGATAGCTATTAAACATACTGACAATGAATGATATGCATCATTTCATCATTTTATCAGGTAAGTGAAGCTGTGCAACTAGATTAAGGCAACAGCACAGAGGAGACAGAGGCGGAGAGTCTCAGGTGAGGTGTTAAAGCGCTTGGCTTTGTAATTAAAAAGGATGAAAGCGCTGGACTCAATTATGACATACAGTGCATTGTTTAAGGAATATTGTGGTAGTCTACTGAAGCTATGCTCTGAAGATGAAGTTAGCATGCCCTCATCTTTTGTATTCATATGGCATGCATGGATGATCAATGAATTATCAGGTGAGGGTGCCAGCTAGGCAGCAATCTGCAGTACACGAAAGACACAATGTGAAACAACCTAAGGTTTGATCTCATATTGACTAAGACAATAGCAAACATGATGTCTTATTCTGAAATTATTCTTGGTTTTGCATTGTAAATTTGAGATTAAATATTTCCCGCCATTGCACTAAGAATAATGTAGCTAATCTTATCATATGGTATTTTGCAGCCCATATTACGGGGTGTGGCAGTCTTTGTCAGTCTTTTGTCATAATAATGAGTAAAGAATAAATATATGGTAGTATTCTTTCTTAAGTTGGGTGTAAGGTTCACACATGCTTTCCAAAGCAGATGTTTGGGGAAACTTTTTTATTCTGCCCACTGTTACCGTTATCTACTGTAGTCCAGTAGATTCTATTACAAAGGTGTGAGGTCTGCACACTGAAATTAACATTTCAGTGTGCAGACCTCACTCCTTTGTTCTATGTTTTGCAATTTTTGTCTTACACCTAAACATGTTTTTCTGTATGTGCACACAAATGATTCCTCTTCAGCATATTCTATTCCCAACACTGATGGACCTGGGCATTGCTGGCACAGCACTCAAATGGATCCAATCATACCTGACAGGGAGGTCATACCATGTATCATGAAAGGATCAGGTGTCTGCCCCCTGACAGTTTACAACAGGAATGCCACAAAGCTCAGTACTTGGCCCACTCCTTGGCTGTGTTTATACTGCTGAGAAATTCCTGGCCCAAATCCCCTTTTTTGCCTCATATGTGACTCAGATCTGCTTTTTTCATGACATTGTGAACAGCAAAAAACACATTTTGATATTGGAATCTGATATTTTAAATTTCAATTTAATTAAATTTAATTCAATTTCAACTTCCATTTGTAGTCCTAAATCTGATGTCTGATTTTTGGCAATACTGCCTCTGTCTGAACTGTCGGAATTCATGCAATTTTTACATCACCCATGGCAAAACTGATGTGTTACCACCTCTTACAATGCAAGTGCATTGTAAGAAGCAAATGCCATGATTTGCAGTTAAAGACATCACTGAAAAAGTGCTGACAGGGGTAATGAAGAATAGTGCTCAACACTATTCTTCATTACCCCTGTCAGCACTAGGGGTAATGAAATTTAGTATGAATTCTGCCCCTGTGAGGCCTTTGAGTCACGGTCCCCATCACTTCTATTTCCAACCTCTCACATATACCGCTCTCTGCATGGAAGAAGCCCCCATTGCTCCACGTAAAGCTATAATTAAAATGTTGGTTATCCTCTACCTCCGCCTTACTCCCATCATATTTTCATCATGAAGTCGCAGCCAGCCTCTGACGCTTATTAACTTAAAAATCCAACTATAACACTGACTTCTTTTGCCTCCATAAAAGACAAAAACAAGTGTGCTTCCCAAATTTTCGAAGGTGCTCACTCGCCAAAAAAGGAAAAGAGAATACCAAAATTAGAAAGCAGCACTCCGTCAATTTAATTGATGGATCGCCACCTTCTTTCTAATTATGGTAATCTTCCAAGACATCCAGGTGTGTTTACGCTTGTCTGACCATGTTGGGTGTGAAAGCATCTTTTTGCACAGTCAGGTCAGTTTACAAGCATGACCAGTTCAGTTTAAAATCGCATACTGGACACTTGGAAAAAAAATAATATGAACAGTCCAACAAAAATAAACACATCTGATAAAAAAAAAATCTGAATAGAGCACTAAAGGTTGCGGTGTGAACGTAGCCCTCTTCTCACCCTGTACCACCTCACTTGGTCCCATTATCTCAGCACATCATTTCCCCTACCATCGCTATGTTGACGACACCCAAGTCTCACTTGAAGGCACTGAGGTGTCTGCACGGGTTGCTGCTTGCCTCGTTGACATATCTACTTTGATTATTGTTACGGACTAGTCGGGTCTAGGGGTTAAGGGTTAAACACGCAATACTAGTCCTTACCTGGACTGTGTAGAAAAGATGGAAACGAGGAAAGAAACAGAAAGGAGGACTGATTTCCAAGACGAGAGAAATAGCCGGGAGGTGGGCTAGCTTACCGAGGTAGCAGGCTAGCAGTTAGCAGGTCCCTCCGACCAGGCCTGGGGCCGCTTGGGTCTCAGCTCCCCTAAGCGGCGGACCCCGTCTTGGTATTGTAGCGAATTCGGGGGACAACGCAACCACAGGAGCTGCCGGTCCGGGAAGCGAACCCGTATCGCCCGCACCGCAGGAGACATCGCTAACCGCTCGACTAAAGGGTCAGACCCCTTAGTCAAGGACCAACGTGTCTACTTATCCATGCACGTTACAGTATTTTAGTTCAGTTTAGGTTGATGGATCCTCAAAAATAAAAGAAAGCTGGTTTTCTTCAAAGTCCTTGAGCTGGAATGGCGTGAACCTGTAGTGTCCTGAACAGCGTTTTCAAAGTGGCTATCCCGTTTACGCAAACTGCCGCCATTAATTTACTCCAGGGGGTGCGCCGGCGCCTCACAGTGACGCCACTTTATAAACGCTGCTTAACCACGCCTCCAGTAATTCCTCAACGAAAACCAGCCCAAGTATGTAAGAAAAGGAAGCGGAGAAAAGGCAAATATAACCCATATCACTTCTAACAATTATAGAACAGCAGCTTCAGCTCAACTTGTCCGAACCTGAGCAGCTGGTCATCCCTTACAAATCCACCATCTCCGGGGAAATATCGATTGGCCTCTGTGGATTGACAACCATTCTCTCAGGAACCTCAGTGAGATGATCGACAACAGCCTCTCGTTTTCTGACCACATTGGAGCTGTCTCGCTTTCCTACCCCTTTGCTCTGTACAACTTCTGCAAGATCCAACCGTACACATCAGACCAAGCTGCACTGCTGGTTCAGGTGGTCCAGGCCCTTGTCATCTCTTGGTTAGATTTTTAGTGTGCTTCTGGCTGGCCTTCCATCTCATACAATCCAATTGCTTCAGAGAATCCAGAACAATGCTTGGTTTTCAACATGCCAAAATGCTCATGTCTCGCCTCTCTTTGTATCCTTACCCCGGATCCCAGTTTCTGCCCAAAATAAAGTTCCAAACCTTGCGACTGACTTTCCAGACAGGTCAAGAATCTGTCCCTATTTACCTACAAACCCATATTAACATGTACAATCCTGTATACCCTCCTCATTCTACCCCTATGCCTGCATCAAAATGGCAGAACTCTAGGTCCAGACTTTTTGTCAAAAGTATTAAAATGAAATCCCATCTTCCATCACGACTGCAGATTCACTTACTTATTTCAAGAAAGGCCTAACATTTTTCTTTTCTAGGCTTATATTAATTGATAAATTGCCTTGTGCATGACTGTGATGCATGATAAAAACTAATTTAACAAAGTAAAATTGTTTAGTGATAAGTTGACCCATGTCTTAGTAAGAATCATATTGTACCCACAATAAGATTTAAGTATTTGTGTGCATGTATGCAACCACTTTATCCGGTGTAACCAAATGTGGATGGTTAGGTGTAAGTTGTGGATATACAGAAGTGAAAAAAGATTTTTCATGTTTTACCTAAAATGAACAATTTGCACATGGCTCATTGAAAAGAATATCCATGTCAGGAAAAAAAATCCATAGAATGAAATGGTTTCCCATGAAAAATAACGAAGTAGCTTATTGTGGGCCACTCTGTCCACCAACCATTTTTTAATAATCCAACAGGTACATACAGTCAAAAGAAAATGTGTGCAAGCATACTCCTTTTCATATACACAGTCTTGACTTACTGGTGCCTCTTCTGCCATTTCAGAAAATAGAAAATTCTTAGTAAGGTAATTAGTTTATGTGTTACCAGAAGAATTGGACACTTTAAAAAGCAAAGAACCAATGACCTAAGAAAGCTGAAGATTCAGACAAAGCTCCAGGTTGTGTTGGCAGATAAACAGTGAAAAAGTGGCTGGTAGTGCACAATTCACCGAAGAAGTTAATCAGTTTCCATCATACTACGTACCTTACAATTATATACAACAAAAAATGCCATCCATCACTTTCAATGCCAAGGGACAGTGGTCGGGGCATTGAGAGACTTCAGTTAAATACGAGGAGGCAAAAAATTGCCTTCATTGCTGCCCTGGCATTACCTATGCAGATCTTTATCAGGAGGGCCAGTGAGTCTATTGTGACTATTTTGCTGGCCTACAATGGCTTTCTGTGCACCCATGCTACCAGGAGATTGGCTGAAATTATATTCCCTTCATGCTTGGCTAGGTTGCAGCTTAGAAACAAGCTGCTTATGGAAGCCAGGGGAAGATTGCTGATAATAGGAGCTTCACATCCAGTTGACCTTTTTCCTACTCTTTTTTTTTCTCCTCCGCAATAGCTCAATTGCAGTGACAGGAGAAAAGGAAACAATCTGTTCAGGAGAGGACGCACGACCTGCAACATCTAAACCAAGGCCTTGGCACTGAATGGCAAGGTCTTTGCTCTTTGCAACCAATAGTCTGATTTCCACGGACCAAAAGGGATAGCCTAGCTAGACTACTCATTATTTCACTCATTATTTATGTCTCTCTGCTTCCACGTGTCTTTGCACCTTGTTGCCTACAGCTTATGTTCCCAACCACCAAGCTCAAAAAACAGCACAGACTATTTGCCAAAAGGCATGAAAAGGTGAAGAAAAATGACATCTGAGAATCCTCAATTTATCTGTCCTTTGTACATTATCTAGGTATACTATGACGTCATGGGCAGAAATATAAAACTAATTCTTGGATTTAGAACTAAAATGCTGTAAACATTCAAAGGTCAAAGCTATCATACACTAATATTCTTCACATTCATGAAATCGTGTTTTTTAGCGAAAATCAGAAGAGCATTTGAATGTGTTGGGCCAGCACCACATACATAAAGTAATTAAAATGTAAATACAATGTGTCTTATGGAGTAAAACTTCATGGAGAAGAGAACTGACATGATCTCAAAATGGAGCTTTCTTGCCGAGGACCGTCAGTGTTCTCTAAAAGCGCCACAGCAGTTCTTTTACATCGTTACTTATAATACCTCATAATGACCACAATTTTAGTCTTGTCACACATAATAAGACTTAATTTGTTATGGTAATGTAGCTTAATTATAATTGTTACAGTTTTTAACCCCCAAAAGGGTTCATGGGATATATAAACCGAGAGGACAGAATTATATTTTCCATCAGTAGAACAATTCTAGTTCACTCAGTACAGCATACATATTTGTAAAGTATACATTTTTATTGTAATGGAGTGGTAATATGACGTTTGATGATGAATTTGACCATGATTGGGCCTGCTAGTATGTCCTTAATGCCCCATACAGTGCTCTATAACTATCAAGACACAGAACCTTAAGTTCTCCATACATCAAATACATAGTAAAACAGGTGGCAGCGCGGGTGAGCAGCAGATAAGTACTTTTATTTTGACAATCTGAACAATTCTAGTTCAGTCAGGACAGCGTACATATTTGTAAAGTCCATCCATCCATTCATTCTCCAAACTGCTTATCCTGCTCTCAAGGGATGCTGGAACCTATCCCAGCAGTCATTGGGCGGCAGGCGGGGAGACACCCTGGACAGGCCACCAGACCATCACAGGGCCGACACACACACACACACACACACACACACACACACACACACACACACACACACACACACACACACACACACACACACACACACACACACACACACACACAATTTAGTATGGCCAATTCACCTGACTTGCATGTCTGTGGGAGAAAACCGGAGCCCCCGGAGGAAACCCACGCAGACACGGGGAGAACACCCAAAGTCCAAACAGAGGACAACCCCCAAGGTTGGACAACTTCGGGGCTCAAACCCAGGACCTTATTGCTGTGAGGCGACCGCGCTAACCACCGCACCACTGTGCCGCCTATTTGTAAAAATATACGTATATATTTTTACCATGATTGGACCTGCTTATATGTACTTAATGCCCCTAGAGTGCTCTATAACTATCAAGCCACGGAACCTTAAGTTCTCCATACATCAAATACATTGGAGTGGATCTAAAACAGGCAGCGGGTGGGCGTCGGTGAAGTGCTTTTATTTTGAAAAATCAGTAGCCACGGAAGTAAATTGGCGAAAAACGGTGCAGAAAGTTAACGTCAGCTCGGAGAAAAAACGGTGAGAGGAAGCAACGTGTAGTAAAAAGGACGAACGGGGAGAGCATAACGGGAGTTTAGCGCCAGTCGAAAGGGCAACAATGTATTTAGTACTGTGACTACTTGTTCAATATTTTTTATTTTGTTTGTGTTTTGTTAACTTTCTGGCGTTAAGCTAGCAGAATTTAACGTATCATTCTGGTTGTTTAATTTCTGTTTAGCTCGTACGTTGGTCTATGAAAGAGAGGAAACAAACATAAACAGCATGAGACCAGCAGTCCAGACTTGTGTTTTTTCGACCGAGACGCTACAGTAAGTTATTAATCACGCAAGACAGAAGCAATAACAGCGGCGTCAACGAGCAGAATAAACTGGTTGTTTCAGATAACCCTGCTCTTTAGTCGGGGGCGATAGTGACGCCTGCAGCCCTAGTTCACCTGTCAGGCATTGCTCCGCCCATTCCTCCAAAAGTGTAGAGCCTTCTTTAACACCTGTAGAACTACATGAATGAGAATAACAATAGTAAGAGTGTATAGGGCAACAGGCCAGGTATTTAACGAACCGGTCTCACGTTCTGGTCTATTCTTTAGCTACTGATTTAGGCCTCCAGTTAACAACCAGAGGTCCAACATATAAGCAGACATTAAATCTATAACAGATAAGCTAAGCAGCAGAAAAAGATGTAACACCAAAGTGATGGGCAGTAACGATTTGCTTGAAAGATTTCCGATCTTGCTCCCATTCTCGATGCTGGTGAATGTTTCACCTACTGTTCATCATCTTAAAGTCATTGTGGAAGTTAGACACGTTCTAAATTGGTTTATATTGTATCTCTCGGGTGGGCAGGTAGCCTAATAACCCCCTAAGCCGATTTTAGCAGTGAATAAACCAAACGTAAAACTCCATACTGAGTCCTGTTTGCTTCCACCCATTGGTAAATTAATTCATAGACATTTGATCGATTTGTCAATATCTGCTATTGCTGTGCGGATTATGCATAACTGTATTTGCTCATAGAACTCAGTGATACAATTGCCCTTGATATTCATGAGGGTTGAATGACATACATTATATGTTGAATGTCTCTAAACTTTCTTCCCCTTCAATTACACATAGTATGACATCCATAGTCTAGATAAGCTGAACTGTAATTGGCAATTTTGTGGATTACATCTACTGTCTGTTGTCATATAATTCAGATCTTAATGATCCTATAATGTAATATTAATCCACATTCTATTCATCAGCAGCATCCAAGTCTGGATTTGCGTCGTTTTCCATGGGGACGTTCTCAAGTTTGTTTTTTTCTTTCCCGTCTCGAATTTTCCATGGAAGGTGGCATACATAATGTGGTTAATTCTCAATACTCATCCTTGTTTTGGTCTTCCCCCAGCTGATACAGTAAGAAAAGGGGCTCCTTTAAAGAGATGGGGATCTGAGTTATATCCAGCCAAGCTGAGAAAACAGAAGTAACTACAACGAGAGCTTAGGAGGGTATACATCCAATTTAACAAGAGATGCTAAAACTTCATTTAATTTTGTGAAATGCACTACATAATAGCTGATTATTTAAATATGGATTTTGGTGCACATTTCCATAAAGTTCTGAATGAATTTGAAATATGAACTGATTTGGATGAAGTGGATATGCCTTCAGCCACCAACAAGCAATTGCATGCTGTCATCCCCATGAAGAATAATGTAAAAGCATTTTGTACCATGTTTTTTAGATTTTTTTTTAATTTTGAGATACTATATTGATCCCATAGGGGACTTACGCTCTGCATTTAACCCATCCTAGCTGTGTAGCTAGGAGCAGTGGGCAGCCGCCGTGCAGTACCTGGGGACCAACTCCAGTTCGTCTTTCCATTGCCTTGGTCAGGGGCACAGACAGGAGTATAAACCCTGTCTTTAGACTGTGGGAGGAGACCAGAGCACCTGGAGGAAACACACGCAGACACGGAGAACATGCAAATTCCACACAGAGGACAACTTGGGATGACCCCCAAGGTTGGACAACCCCAGGGTTCAAATCCAGGACCTTCTTGCTGTGAGGTGACAGCGCTAACCACTGTGCCACCGTGCTGCCCAAAATACATATATAAAGATACAGTTACATAAATTTACATATAAAGATATCGAAGAGGTTTTCCCAAACAACAAAGTGAACTTTAATGTTCACCCGAATGGGCGAATTGTAGATTGACTTTGGTTGCAGCTGATGAAGTTAAAAGTTTCTTAAATGTCTAACTTCATAACATTTTTCTACAGTCATCTTGTCGCAGAGTCATTTACATCAATTTTGCACTCTGATCTTTAACCCACTGAAGCATTGTTTGAATAGCAGGTGACTATCATGTCGAACTACAGGAGAGAATCCAGTTTGACTTATTCAACATAAATTGGGATGGTGTGCTCATTTACCTTCAGCCCACCCATGCCTCTCATAGAAGTTGTGGTGCGTTCCTTCTTTTTCTGTTCTTTAAACAGAAAAAAAAACTCAATACAACAGATTTCCTTTGCTCATGAGTACTAGATTCATTGCTAGTGGCCAAAACTGACATTGGCTTGGTTCATGAGTCACATGAGTGACAAATTTCAGGCCTCAATATCTTGGCCATTCCAAAAGCAAATCTTATGGCATTATACGGGAGAACTCACAGTCACATGATTACCAGCTCACCAAACCTCTACCTCACAAGATTAAATGGTGTGCAAGCAAGCTTTCAAAAGGTCATCTTTCAGTGACTCTCATAGTTTTAGAATAAAGTGTATTCTCCCTGAAGATGATGATATTTCCCATTTGAAATGTACACTATGTAAAATGTTCATATTTTAGAAATGTTTGAAAATATGTAGTTAATAGGATTCTGTCATCCCTCTAGAATAATGAATGTATGGATGCGGGGCGAGGTTAATCCGACCAGTAAGAAACAAAGCATAGCAAGCTAACACAACTTTGCTAGCCAGTAAGCATGGTTAACCATTCAATATATAGATTATGACATAATTTATGTTGAAATACATGGATCACTGCTTCATCATTAGGAACCCAAAGATCTGTATGATTATTGAACACACAATAGTATATCTGCTTATCAGCTGCTATGTTTCTCCACGCTGTAAGTAATGTTTTTGCATGGATTTTAGGTAGGTTGAATTTACATGCACTGCATGTTCCCAAAATAAACTATGTGGAGCGAAATGAAAGTATAATGTGTTAGCACTGAGTATCACTGAGCGCAGTGAGGCGTTTTACAAGCTGCACGTACATGTCTAGATCACAACATCTGACAATATAAAATAGTCTCAATCTATCTGAAAAAGATTTTATACTGCATTTTTGTAGGTGCTGGAAAAGCATAACTAATCAAGATATATCTAGAAAACAATACATCCAGTATATATATATATATATATATATATATATATATATATATATATATATAAGTATATATAAAAGAAGAAGCACTAAAAATCCAGGTAAAGAACAAAATCGCCGGAGGAATTTTTTTCCCACATGTCCATGCTAGGTCTTCATTAACATATATGGCGGGTCATTTAAATCAAATTCAACTGATATTGCTCAGGTGAAAGCATACGCAAGCCATTCAACATAAGCATTTTACAACGTTTCCAAACAGGATGTGCAAAATTTGCTTTGGAGCAGATTTTCAACTATTTGTCAGAAGTCTGAAAGAGTTAAACTGATGGAGTCTCACATTTTTCCACCCTTTCGGAAAGGAAAAGAATAAAAGTGATCCAAAAGATAGCTCCGTCCCTCATGTGGGGGCCAGTGGTTGCAGGGGATATGTATATCTGCAGATAAAACCCTCTGTTCCAAAACCGTATTTACCAGGCCTTTTTAGATACACATCAGCCGTGAAGCCATGGGTCCAGCCTTCATTATACTGTGTAAATCTTCCCTCATTTAGTTTGGATACTATCTCCTTTATTTCACCCCCAAATACCCCTATCCGGCTTTCACGAAGACCCCCCCAGTCGTTTTGAAATACCTCGAAAGAGCCAGGAAATCAAAGGTGCCCAACAGACGACACAACTCAGGTGGTGGTGTGTCATGCGATGAACATGGCCTGGAAAAGAGATAAGGTGGAGAGATAAGGTAGATACACAATCATTTGGAAACTTAGGAGGTAACGATGGAACAATGAATCACCAAAATCAATATCCAGAGCCAAAAGTTCGGTCAGTGTGACACGTTATACAAGAAAACGTATTACTTGTTTTTAAAAATGGAGTTGGATTGAAAAGTTGATATTGAACCATTTTTCTGGCTACAGTAAATTAAGCTAGTATATATATATATATATATATATATATATATATATATGTGTGTGTGTGTGTGTGTGACACACATTCATATATATATATATATATACACACACACACACACACACACACACACACACACATACATACATACATACATACATACATACATACATACATACAATGTTTTGTCTGGAAGAAATGCCCTAAATATTCACAGATGAAGCGTAAACAAAGTGGGAGACTTTACCTGTGGAGTACACTGAAAATCAATACAGAATTAATCTATTATTCTGAGATTTATTGCAGCATGCCTTTGTGTGAACTGTGAAGTTTGAAAGAAAAAAATCACTAAATCAACAGAATGAAAATTGCTTCACTGGAGCAGGTTATTGCTGATGTATGTGTTTCTTTTATTGACAGTTTATCAACACATTCCATCGCACAATGTGCAATCAGTGTTTGTGGGGAGAAAATAGTGGCAGCATAAGGCAATAAGAGGCCGGTGACGTTGGAGACCTCCCCATGTCCACCCTGCAGGATTGGCCTACATCACACACACACACACACACACACACAAGAAGAGTATATGTGAATGTGTTGGGTCAGCACTACATAGTATATAACAAAGCAATTAAAATGTAAATACAACTTCCAAGAAACAAAGAAGTGACACACTCAAAATGGGGCTTTCTTACCAAGGACCATCAGTGTTCTCTAAAAGTGCCACCACAGGTCTTTTACATCGTCACATATAATACCTCATAATGACCACAAATTTAGTCTCGCCACACATAGAAGGGCTTAATTTGTAATGGTAACGTGACTTTGTCATAATTGTTACAATTTTTAACCCCCAAAGGTTTTCATGGAATATGTAAACCAAGAGGAAAGAATTAGATTTTGAACCATTGTAACAATTCTAGTTCAGTCAGGTCAACATAGATATTTGTGAGTTGTCCTGACTGAATGACTACACCTTGCAATTATCCTACCCATTATTACTTATTAGTAATGACTGCAAACATCAAACTATTTTAAAAATATATCACATATGCAACAGAGATTGCACAAGTCATGCAGGAAGAAAAAAAAGGGCACATGAATATCTATTTCTTTGCTTAAACTTTCAACGTTCCAAATCAGAACCATTTCCAATGAGGATCTAACACTGCCATGGACTCCAAAAGATTTACCTTTGTGGGGTCAAAAGAAATCCTCTCATTGGCAAGACGTTTCCTCTGACACTCTATTGACATTTTTCCCCGGAGAACACAAGGCCAGGAAGCATAAACACTGGCTGGCTAAGCGTGCTCTCGTTGAGATGTGGAGATGGGACCATTCCCCTATCAGATCTCCGTCATATTTCTCCGGCTGACTAGACTAAGCACAAGTCAGAGGTATGAGCCGATAAAGGGTGCCTTTCACACAGCAACAACACGTACCAGTGTGCTTATCGCCTCAATACCTAACATGCAATCACAAGGAGGACAGGAGGAAGATTGTTACATTTGGTGATTTGTTTTTTTTTTCTTTTTTGGGGAATGATAAAGAATGGGGGAATCTGAGCAAGAAAACCCATCTCTGCAAGGCACGACATGAGGTGGCGAGGCAGGCCTAGATCTGTTACTCTATGTCTTAATGGAAATAAAGGCCTGCTGTTTCCAAGCACGTTTTGTTGTGCGTATACCGAAATAAACACAAAGGTGCTATAGATAACAGATCGCTTCCCAAAAAAAAAGTTATCATAAAAGAAAAACAAAAGCATCTGAAATTCCCAAATGCTTCCATGATTATAAATTGAGTTTGTTTGCATCAGATGGTTGCACTTTTCTTTTATTTTTTTGTGCTATTCTACACTAAAGGGAAATGTATTCGAAGTTTAGTAAATCATCACGTTTTTTTCTCGTGGTGAAACTGACAAAGGGAAGGCAGAGGAGGGATGCTGTGTGATGTATATGGTTAGATATTCATTACCAGAGATAGCTGATATAACGTTAAGAGACAGTCGTGGCATCAACTGTTCTCTGTGCTTTAGGCTGAGTCTAAAAGTCGTTCATGCGCTGAGCCACAGGCTCTCCTTTATTCCTGGTGCCGTAATGTGCAGCAATTAAAAAAAACATATACGGTAAACTTTTAAACAGCCTTTTCTCCTGGATGAAAAGCAGTGTGTCGCAAAATGGTAATATCATATTCATCCCTAGGTAAACAACGACGGTGAACAAAATGAAAGTGATAATTTCTCTCCCTTCGAGAATTCTGTTCTTTAATTCTGACAGTAAACTCGTGGCTGTTACGGGGTGTTAAGTAGGATTTAAAACTTGTCAGACAAGACATGTTTGAAATTGCTTTAAATAAGTGCACTGTGTTGCTGTCAACCAGAGGCTTAGAGGGAAATATCCCTACAATTGAGGCACTCATCTGGGCTCAGAGAGCTGCGCCCCGGCGACCGCGCCAAATTCCTCCTCCGGCTCATTGACTCTTAGCACTGTAAGCTAGCACCCCCTGCTGGACAGATGAGGAACTACATGTATCCGTCATGGTCATTGGAAACTGTGTAGTTTGGGGGGGGGGGTCAGTGCCTGCACACTTATTTAGAAAACAGTTTGAATCAAACATCGACAAAAACAATTGAAGAGCATGAAAGAAACAAGACAATGTGTATATTTAGTGTTTGAAAAAAGAATGCCTGTAATAGCGGGGGATGTAATGAGGGAAATACATAAGGTTGCCAGCACTGAATGAAAGGAAAAGATAGATAGACAGACAGACAGACAGACAGACAGACAGACAGATAGATAGATAGATAGATAGATAGATAGATAGATAGATAGATAGATAGATAGATAGATAGATAGATAGATAGATAGATAGATAGATAGATAGATAGATAGATAGATAGATAGATAGATAGATAGATAGATAGATAGATAGATAGATAGATAGATAGAAAATTTTCCTCAATTCTATTCCTTAAACTTTTGTGTGGCATGCCTTGGCCTCCGTTTCAAAGCTCTTTTTACAGTTAGGAACAGGAAGTAGCTTATAGGCTCTGCTACCTGAAATTTAAAGGCAGGCCAACAGTTTTACCACCTCCAGATTAACTGACCTGACACTATGGGTATCTTCACTGTTTTTCACATAATGAGATGGAATTGAAGCTTCATTAATGAAATTGCAAACCACTCAATGTTTTGCATATTCTTGCACACAAGAACACGGCACTTGGCTCTCTGAATACTCTGCTTATGGAGGGTTTTTTTTACACACTTGTGTGTATCAAGCCTACAGAGTCTCTTTTCCAGCCAGCATAAGTATAAGATTAACTTTTTGTACTTGCAACAGTTAGCGATCACAGCTCACATCAGAAGACCCCGTGCCAAGACCTTTGGCACGTTAGGGCCAACTGTGAGCCCCCATAGCAGCTTTTACTGAATTAGTGTTAAGTAGCACACTTAAGTTAATGAAATCTGTTATATGACTGATAACATGAATATACCAGTGATGTGCTGAGGTGATGATGAGTGTGATTTATGAATGGTATTGGATTGATATTTAACCTTTCTGGGCACCTAATGTGAAGATACAGATTTATTTTATGTGATTGTTTCTGTCACCTAATTTTGGCGTTAAATTCAGTGAGGAGACTCAGTTAAAGTTCATCATCATTACAGAGGGTGGTGATTTTTTTTCTTAATTTCAAACCATTTTTGTAAACAGACATAGTTGAAAACTGCTATGTTTGAGAAGTGTGAGGTTGGGGCTGTGATTAAATGCATTGAAGACACTATCTGTATTAATCTGTTAGTAAAATCATAATATTCCATATTTAGAACAATTTTTTCCATAAATAACCTAACTCTAACAGCATAAAATGTTGTTTTTTTTACAGTTCATCATTTTTTTCATCCCTTGGGGAACAATACATGGCATAATTCACAAAGTGTTCGAATAGTCAAAAACTACATGCTAAACATGGCACAGAGTAAAACAATTGTGCTAGTCCACTCATGACAGCTAATTCTGATGTGGACTTCTCAGTGCCTGCAAAATATTTGAGTTTTCCAACCAAAAACATACGTTATTTTACCTTTGTGATCCCTTAGGGAACCAGAAAATGTGTCCTTCCTTTCAACTGGGGTATAAAATGACAGGCTTTGAGTCAGGACTGTACGTGGTTTCTATGTATGTACCAGTCAACATCCATCTACAGCGATGTACAACAGCAATGGGAGGAAACCCCAGAGTATGTTGTCAAGTGCATCGCACAACTTTCTTTGTTACATCTGATATGTTGACTCTCGTATGACTAGTCTGTGCCATGAAAAGAGGAGGGAGGAAAGAATGAGGTTGTGACATGAAGGACTAAACCTCCGGAGCACCTTGTCCTATGATCTGGCACACTCTCCTGCCAAGACGAGTCTTTATCATACAAAGGGATTAGATTGCCCAGTGTAAGTGCCTTCAAGTTATTAGCACCTTCTTATACAAAGTATAACAGCAAACCCAAAGACATTGATTGCAGGGAACAGTTCAAATATGATTTCCTTATAGCTATTAATATGTATGCCTTAAATAGAAGCACACCGCTAAGCAGCTTATGATATTATGAAAAGAATGTTCCCTCAGGGGCATAATATGCCAGCAGTGACAGTAAGGAGAGATTGGTATTTACCAAGATTGGCTGTACTTACGTCAAGCATTCTCAGAGCTTGTGGGAGGGAAGATGGGGCAGTGGCAACAGCTCGGTTTCGATAAGCACTTACCGTGAATAAAAGACAAGCATGAAAGTGAGGTTTAGCCTCTTTAAAGATTCCCAACCAAATGTAGAGGCAGATAGGGCAGGTGCCTTTGGTTCCGGACGTGATTAGCCGTCTGTGCAGCACTGTTCCCACAGAAATGAGACATAGCAGAGACATTGTCCAAGCTTGTCCAGGTGGGGGACCTGTCATCCCAAACCAGAGCTTAGCACTGCAGCGCTTGGAGCTAAAGATTAGGACCCAGGAATTCAGATTCCTCTTCTTCTTCTTCTTCTCTTTTTTTTCTATCCCCAGTGAATGCTTAATTCAAAAACTGTTTTTTTTTCCTGTTCCTTCCCTTTGCCTCATATCATCTCTCATTCTGCACCTATTTTATTCATCTATACCTTCGACGTTATATGGGCAAACGTTTCCTTTCATGAGAAGAGAAGACATGGATTTTTATATGTATGCCTTTGTGTCACGTGGACAATTTTAGACACAAACTCCAAACTTAATTTGGATTTCATATACGGCACCTGACAGGCGCCATCATGTGAAACAGTAAAACTATGGGCCTATGTACACTGTGTTGTGCATTTATGTGAAACATTACACAATGTTATCAAACCAAGCTTGTTTTAAAATGAGCACAGATCCCAGCAACAACATGTACACTTTTTTTTTTCCTATGAGGAAACCTTGAGAAATGGTTGAATTCAAGAGGGATTTAGAGCAGAAAATGACAAGTTGTGAGTTGGGCGGGTGCTGATAAAAAGCAGCAGTACATGAAACGCAGACCCCAACATTTGTGAGACAGCTAATACATGGGTTATGCATGGAGATTTAGGGGTGCTAGGTCTCAGGTCTACTGTAAAAGTTATTACCGATTGCTGACTTTCTAAAGTAATTCAGTAATTTGACTTCCATCCTTGCAAGAAGGAGACTATCTACCTATAAAAAGCACTTCCAAACATGGAAAAATTTTGTTTGAAACTGCAACTACCTTGGGGCAAAGTAAAGGTGGCACGGGGCAGAGGTAGACTATTCAGTCCCTGTGCTGGCTAGGTTAGATTTGGGCT
Organism: Lampris incognitus; assembly: GCF_029633865.1. NCBI lineage: Eukaryota > Metazoa > Chordata > Actinopteri > Lampriformes > Lampridae > Lampris > Lampris incognitus. Next base: position 75,308,665 of record NC_079213.1, read on the forward strand.
GGGAAGGTGAATGAATATCCACTTTCTCCACTTCCTCTATTGAGGTGCCCATGAGGACATAATCCCCAACTGGTCAAACGGAGCCAGTCGCCGGCCTCAAGTAGAAGAGCGGGCATAGGGGTCATAGCACCAATGTGCGGCTGTGTGTAGTCGTACTGTGATGAAGGGCATCTTGAAAAAAGAGCACCATCGCTATAATTTTTTTTTTTAATAACACCAAGATAGGATGAATACATTTTAAAAGATAGTCTCTGTGCAACCTTTAGTTTATTAGAAGTTGCACCCTTTTTTGTTCAGTTAACATCATGTTGCAATACGTTGTGTTGATTTTCATTCCTGGTCAAAATGTTGTACGAATATAATACAGTTAAATAATTTGAAAAGCATACCTTTATTTTTTTTTAGCAAGATCAAAATGTGAAGGTTAACGCTGTGCTGTTCTTTCTTTTTTTTCAATTTGCATCATTTGACTGATCTGGATTTACTAATACAGGTTTTTTTTTGCAAAAAAAAAAAACAGTGAAAGCCAACAGTCGGGTCACTTTTACAACACTGAATACTTTGGATTGAATTATTCCTAGCTTCAGCAGCGTCTCGATGAAGTTTGTCAGGAAAGTTTAGTGTTTGTTTTTTCGAACTCAAGGAGAGCCTGATTACAAAATAGTCGTATCTGTAGTGAGATCAGTGCTTAAAATGTGGAGCACAGATCAAATGGCACAGGTACGGGCAAATCTCAGACTTGTGCAAAGATTTGGGCTGTTTTAATAGAATAGTATGAATAGTATGAATAACTGACCTTGGTGTCATTCATACGGGCTGCTGATACTGTTCCAGTCTTGGGTGACTGACAAAAATACCGGGCAGAGCCAAACCCAACAGGACCAAAATAGATAAAGGTCAGGGTTGAGAGATGGTGGTGGTGGTGATACTAAAAAAAAAAAAAGGCATAAATAAGCAGCAGCAATCATGAGGAACGAGCATTTGCGAGGTGATGTGTAAATAGATCACCAGTCAGTCAAGGGAAGCGAGTCAATTTAGCAGAAGAAATCCTTTGAGTTACCATGCGTATGGCTTTCTAAGTGCCCTGCAAGGTGCATCCTGCAAGGTGGAAACCAGTTTCACTGTTCTCAAGATCACCCAGCTGGCCACCCTGTTAGACATGCAGTTCATATGATATTTGAACCGTATGAAAACAAGGCAGTTATTCGCTTCACGTGATGCTATGTTCTCATGTACTGCTTCCTATTCACCTAAAATCACGTGGCTCATTTTCAAAGTGGTTGAAAAACTTGAATTTTCATTACAGTTTTTGTGTTGGGGTGAAAGTGGGGTCAAATATCTGACAAGTTGAGTTCGATATCATTCTATAACAAGATATACATTATCATATTTACTGTAATGGGTCATGTTTCAACTCTGCATATAAACTGATGAGGAAAATTTGAATTCCAATTTTGGACATCACGGCTGTTCAGACATGACTGACACAACCATGAAACAGCTATTTGACGGTTGACTCCTCATCTTTTTCCTCATTCCTGTTTCCAGCAATTTCAGGAGTAACAATGTTGGGTATAATGGTGTGCAATTCGCTTTGATAGAAAGTTTGAATAGAAATACCATATTACCACATGTGCAAGGCATTCATATCATGTGTGTAAACAAACCATCAGATGCAACACAATTATTAATTTGGATGTCAGCTGATAAGAAAAAAAAATGTGTTAGTGACTTTGTGCTTCATACAAAAGTTAAATGGAGCTACTAGCACCACCGCCCCCGGCTGCACACAAGCCTCCAATCCAGCCCTGCTGGCTGGCAGCTAAGCCCTGACCACCAACCAAACAGTCCATTACTAAACAGCTAAAAATTCAAATATGTAAGCCGACGAGAATATTTATAAGTCACATTTGTCACAGTTGCAACGTCCTCTAGGGTCAGATCATAGCAAAATGATATTTCATGTGGCCCATTTCAACCCAGTATGACACAAATCATGCAAATTTTCACTCCATTAATGTGGTCTGTGGTAAAAGTGGTCATTCTAGCCCTTTTTCATCTTTAAAATACACACTGGACATAGCAGGAAAAGAGCCTGGAGAGTGCCGGTCACCAGGCTGGTTGCTTTCATTCTTTGCATCGATTTAAAGGAACAATTTCAAGATAATTGAAATTAAGATATAATGTCAAGATAATTGATCCTGCTAACATCTATTTCAGCATCTCTGATATTCTCTGCACCATTGCACCTTATCACCTGTATAAGTCAATCCTTGTGTATAGATCTGAAGATTGTTGTGTTGTAGTATTGTTATTCTATGTTAAGTACAGTGAGAGAGCCACGAAACCAGAGTCCCATCTCATGTACGTGTAAACCTACATGGCCAATAAACATGACTCTGATTCTGATAATTGAAATCTGCCCGATAAATTGCTTATGAAATGCGTATAAAACTTAGGTCTATACGGCAAATGCTATAGTGGCTGGAAATCCCGGTGTGACCCTCCGGTACCCATCTGCACAATCACATTCATGCTATGTAGCCCATCCCAGGTCAATTCTTAGTGTTATAGCAAATGGCAAAATATATGGTAATATGTGAAGCGCTATCAGACCAAGTACCAGTGAACAAGCTTCAACAATGATCTCACCCTGACCTTAATGTTTATCAACTCATTTATCCTTTTATCTCCTCATTCAGACCGTACACTTGGGCTACTTACTGGTGTGCCATAAAAAGATGAAAGCGAGTGCAAAGTGTAGCGAGGAAAAATGAGGGACGGGGAGAGAGTCAAAGAGTTTCATTTATAAGAAGAGGGAGGTATTAGGAGCACATTTTTCAAAATTGGGAAAATAATGAAGAAAGATTAAAGCCCTCCCAGTATTTTAGAGGCTCCAAATGGCTACAACCAGTCCTGTAGTTCACAATGGACCACAAAGAGCCCCAGACACCATTATGTGCCGCGAATGAGAGCAACAATGTGAAAAGCCCTCTTTGCTACATGGAGGGATGGAAACTTGAATAGTCTACCTGGGAATTGTGCACATGCTTTTCACGAGCTTCGTGTTGTGATCACAAAACAAGAGAGAGCCTCCTATGTCTAAAATGAAGTACAAGTGTTAAGGAGGCCTAAATTGGAAGCTCTCCTCTTCGTCTATGTCTGCCATGATTAAACACCACCTTACCTGTCACGGCCCCAAACAAGTTCAGTCTACCTAACCCCTGCAGTCCTTTAATGCCCTGGAACATCTGAAAAATGTCCCATCCCAATGCAAAACGTGCACACACCCATACACACGTGCACATGCCCACACACATATGTGTGCACACACATACACGCATATGCACAAACCCTCACACACCCACGTGCACAACCACACACATGCACATGCACACACCCACACACACACATACATGCACATGAACACACATGCGCATGCACTCACACACGCATACACACACACAGACACACACATGCAGGTCTGTTCATTCTGACATGTTTTCCGATTGTGTGCTGCCGTGTCAATTTGACGTCGTATAAAAAAACAAAAACAAAAAACAAAACACGGGCTATTTGTTTTCTTTTTACTGCAGCCGTCTATGAGCCAGAGACCATAAACCATGGTTTGGATTCTGGCTACTTAGGGTGCCACACCAATCTGGATTTAGACCGCACAACAACAGCCGGTAGACTTGCTCACTGAACTGACACACTTGTTCAGTGAGCACTGAACATTTTGGAGGACGGCAGCCCTCCATCGCAGGGCCTTAAGCTGGGAAAATACACACAACCCAGATGCCGAGTTTTCGTCACAAGTTATTGGGCACCTAAGAATGTGGGAAATCCTAAGGGCGAAATATTATTCCCTGTAAACCTCAAAATGTGAATAACACAAGCCAAGCAATTTAGGCAGGAAGGTCATGGCAAAGTAAAGCAGCAAAATTGGCAGGAAAAAAATGGGCTTTCTGGGGAGTGAAATAGATGAGAGATGAGGGGAGATGAAAAGTTGACGGGCTACCCAGGCAGGTCTACAAAAAGTAATGAATATCCCTTGGTGTGGAGCGATTCTGAGAAACTGTCATTCTGAATGAAGTGAGATAAAAATTATATTTCACCTAGATAAAAAAAAAACCCAATACAAAAGCAGAAAGGACACACGTCTGCCTGATGTTGCCCTTAATCCGAGACAAGGCCTGACAGCCTCCACCATCACATGACAAACCAACTGAAACATCAAAATAGTATGATTATACAACACCAGTGGGGGGGAAAACCCCACAATTGGCATGGACTAATACAGAAATAAACCAAAAATTACATTTTATACTCAAAACTATTCATACAAAATACATCCATTATCCAAACCGCTTATCCTGCTCTCAGGGTCGCGGGGATGCTGGAGCCTATTCCAGCAGTCATTGGGCGGCAGGCGAGGAGACACCCTGGACAGGCCACCACACAGGGCTGACATACACACTCACACACATTCATGGCTAGGGACAATTTAGTACGGCCGATTCACGTGACCTACGTGTCTTTGGACTGTGGGAGGAAACTGGAGCACCTGGAGGAAACCCACACAGACACGGGGAGAACATGCAAACTCCACACAGAAGACGACCCCCAAGGTTGGACTGCCCCGGGGCTCGAACCCAGGACCCGAACCCAGGACCTTCTTGCTGTGAGGCTACCGTGCTAACCACTGCACCACTGTGCCGTCTACACAAATACATTTAAAATGTCAAATAAAGCAACTCTGATTATTTTTCATCTGTCAAACTCAAGTTGAATTGCAGAAAAGGTTACGTGGTTTGGATAATGGACGGATAGATGAATGGATATTGAACTCCTGCTGAAAATAACAGTCTATTAAAATCATTGAAAAAAAAATCTTTTATCGGCAAAGTGTCTCAATAGCCCTGCAAATGTATGCACATCGGTGCACAAAAGGCACCCACCCGTTCCCCATTCTGTATTCCAAATAATGGCCAGAAAGGAAATTTAATTTAAAAAGAAATACTTTTACTATACAAAAGACCTTTGCAAAAGGTCCGTCTCTGAATGGTGGCCTGTAAATTATGTGCAAGTATATGCGCCATGTCTCAAATGTGTGCTTTCTGATGAAGGCTTAAAATGCTGGAAGCATTACCCTAAGAGAGCTTCATGGCTAACATGTCGGCAATTTACATTGCTAAACGGACTAATCAAACACGAGGCCCCTACATGAACTTCACAAAGTGAAGTCAAACTTTTGCTCTCCCTCTTATGAATTCAATTTCAGTCTTAAGTGCAGAATTGATGGAGAAGCCACAGATTTTGTCTTCTGCTGAGAAGAAATGCCGTGTCCTTCATGAAATAATGCAGCCTTGCTTCTCATGCCAACGTCTCACTGCTTCTTTTTTTCCTTGAATAAATCATCCACATCTATTGAATCTCTTTCATTTCACAACACAAGCCCCATTCAACGTGAAAAGAAAAGAGTCTGAATTACTTCAAGCTGGAGAGTTACCTTGCATAGACAGGAATTAAGGACCAGTTGCCAATATTGTGGATCAACTATGCTCAGTATAAAAGCAGCATTCTTGTGTTACCTGGCTGGGGAATATAGTCACAATGGACTTCAAACAAGGACCATCGCACAATTCATGGATTGATTTTTACTTGAGGGACCTTGGACTCTACTCCACAGAAAATTTCCAGGAAAGACAAGCATAAAGCAATGAATAGTCTGAATAGTCGCTGTATTACCCCTCACGCCCTTTGTGGAGGAAGAATATAGGCGCTGTTCAGTGCACGTGTGAATGAGTGACCTCAATCTCACACTTTATCATTGTGACGCTGAAAAACAAAAAGCTCGCTTTGAGAGCTTTTGTTTTGCATTGTTCATTAGCTATTTTTTATGGTCAACAACTTCAGAAGTTTTCGAGCATATTTGCTGACTTGCCACCTTCACTTCACCTTGTGTATGCATTGTGTTCAAACACTGACTCATATTGAAGATGGTGAGGATGGACTTAGTAGTGTCTGCACATCCTATAAGCGCGGCGGGGGGGGGGGGTCTTTTCATCTTCATTTGCAGCCTTGCAAGTTGAAATGGACCATTGCATGAATGGTATTGGTGTGAACGTTTCAAAAATTTGCATATCAGTCCAAGTGAATATACATTTCTCACATTTGTGCTCCTTGTTTCTTTGTCAGTGCTATAAGCCAACTACCCTGCTGCTCTTAAAGGTGCCCACACTCCCACCTGAGTGACACTCACTTGAGCTCTGCTCCAGTCTCTAGCCCCTCTAACAGCGAGATAAGACTCTTATCACCTCCAAGAGCGAAGATTTGGCCTCAATCCAAGAGAACCAACGGAGCAGGAAAACCACTGTCTAGACACTTAAGGTGAACTAAAAGCAAGAATGCTCTGTTTGACAGGAAATACTAAAGGGCTGTCGCTGAGGCACGGCACACCAAGGAGGCTGTAGTTCAGACAATGTCATTGTGCAGGACCGCTTCCCCAAATCCCCTTTCCCACAGTCATTTTTCATCACCATCCACCATGAAACTTGTGCAGGGCAAGGTGTGTGTGTGTGGGGGGGGGGGGGGTGTCACACATGCTATCCCAGCAAAGCATGCAAAAAAATTGTGATTTGGTCCACATTTGCACTGTAGAGGCTGACAATACTGACATTATTACAGTCACCTATAACAGTTCATAGAAATGGTATCCCACTGTTTTGTCACTACTAGGTATTGTACATTTGAACTTTGGACCGGTACAGACCAAACAAGAAGCAATACATCCAGTCTTTGTAAAAATTAGGTAAGATCAACTTCACTCATTTCTGTAGGGAAATTGAATTGTGCAGCAAGTTAACTCGAAAGACGTGCAACTATGAGGCAGTGCTACAGACCAAATATAGTGTCCTTTCTAAAAAATAAAAAATAAAGTATGGACAGGCACCAGCATCCAACCTTGCTTATTAAAACAAAAATATAAACTTTCTATAGATATCAATGACATATCCCTGACTAGTCAACAGTTGAGAAAATCCTCAAATAAAAAAAAATTAAAAAATCAAGCACAAACACAAATGCACACAAATGTATAGCTAACTGTCGACTCTGATCTGATAAATGAGAGAACATAAAAGTAAATGTAAAAGTAACTCTAGAAAATATGGTAATTTACAACAAAAGGGGCGACTTCAGTGTGAATATGAGATGGCAGTGTGAAACAAAAACATTTATATATAGCAGAGAGCAAAGAAACAACAGCGGTATGAAGTGTCATGCATCTTGTCTGTGTATTTGTAAGGCACACCCTGAGAAATAGGAGACATTTGCGATAACAATGGCCACAAGTTGGAACATGTGGAGACGTGTGGCTGCCTAAAATATTTTTTTACACCTCTGTCGTAGTTCCGGTGTTACACCGAAATATGTGACCCGTCAACTAAAACACTCCCCTTTCAGACAGGAAACGGCCGTTAAGCATGAAGTTTCAAGAATCGTTAAATTTGGGTATTGAGTTGGAGACAGCTGATATTAGATGTGGGTTTTGGTGTGGTTTAGATTAGGATTAGCATCTGGGGGGGTGAAATGAAGCGTTTTAAAGGCAGGGTCGCATAATCTGAAGGGTCACAGATTTGGGTGTGACGCCTGTATCACTAAAATCTTGTAACAGAATTTTGGCTGCAGCCAGCGCACATGAGACCAGTGCACCACAGGCTCTTTCTCATGATATCTTTGGTTTGTAACTTAAATAGAACAACAACTGACTGAATTAGTCTTTTGGGATCACTTTAATAGTATTTCTATTTTATTTGGGATGTTCTGTATATCATGAGCAGTGACAGCAAGGACATGAGAAAAAAATACAAGGAGTGGAGATCACAGTGTTGGGACTATACTGCAGATGGGTAGCACCCACCCACATATATCACAATCACTCAAAAATGAGGTCATTTAAAAGTGAAAATGAAAAAAAAAGAAAAAAAAAGAAATCTCAGAATCTCAATTTCGGTCACGTTAGATCTTGAATTTAGCCTGAGCCTAACCAAACAGCATCAGGCTGTTCTTCTATCATCTCTCTCTCTCTCTCTCTCTCTCTCTCTCTCTCTCTCTCTCTCTCTCTCTCTCTCTCTCTCTCTCTCTCTCTCTCTCTCTCTCTCTCTCTCTCTCTCTCTCTCTCTCTCTCTCCTTCTTTTGGAAGAGAGTAGGGAGGTAGGGTAAGATCAGTGGAATTTCAAATAATCAAGCTTTTTCTGGGGCTATGTCAGGGGACATTGTACCCTCCTCACTCTGTTACTCCTGAATATGTCGCCTCTCATCACATGGTTGAGCTCGCATGAGATTCCACGTTCTGCCTCCACCATTCACAGGCTGGGCCAAAAGTTTTTCAATTTGACTTGGGGGGGGGGGGACTCAGAAACGGCCGTTTCTTGGCAAAACAGTATATGGAAATAAACGAGTCAAACTAACGCATATTTTTACATTTTGGGTCTATGTTTCCTTCAGAGCATCAAAACTGCAGAGAATTTTGTGTTGAAAACTATATTCACGATGTTCGTCAACTTTTCAGTTAAGGATATTGGCAACACGCGAGACCCCATGCTAATAAAAGTGTTGAAGTAGGTAAACATGGTGGATACAAACGGCATGTTGCCTGGCTAGAAGTGACCACATTCATTTCTTCATTTCCTCACTTGAAATTGCGATGGGATTCTTTCCAACCCGGAAGGAAGGACTTTGTGTTGTAAAATCATTTGATCATTTACTTGGCATTTGTCAGACTGAGCGAAGGGGGATATATAATTATAAATTGTGTATATAGATACTAGTTATATTGTCAGTTGATATATAAATTGTAGAGAAAGCTGACATTGATTGTGGAATATGAGTCTTGTCCTGGTGTAATATTTTCAAATGGTTTGGCCTCTGAAAAAACAAACGCCTGAGGGAAGAAAACCAAATTCAAGTCTATCACCGCCATCTAGTGGACAAGAGGGATTATCACGCAGTACCTTTACTACTTGCAGCCATAACGCTCCTATGGGATACTTGGCATACAGTAGATTTGGTAGTTTCTGCTACTGTAAAATATTAGCTAATAAGTATAAATTACAGTACTGTTAAATATTCAGTGTTGCGCTTACAACACGATTCACTGCAAGATTGAACTAAACAAAGTATTGCAGGAAATGATCAAATATTTCTTGATCCGGACAGAATCCTTGCAACCAAGAATTTTCAGTTACCACGAATTTTTAAAGTTGACAAATATACTGTAAGTGCACCAGCTGTATTTCTACATACCGTGGTTGAGATATACCTTTCCACTGAAATATTAAATGCCTCCCATAATCCAGTTTGCTCAGAGCAGTTTTAGAGCACAGTGGATCCTCATCTATTTTATGTTGTCTGTTGGTGTTTTTAAGCCCAAAACCTGTTTGCAAGAGACTTGAATAATTCTACATCTTTTTTTTTCAAACAGTAGAGGCTTTGTCACAAATGCATGCAGCATCATGACAACAAAGTAGTAGTTGAACAAATTTAATAGACTTAGTACTTGGCTGGGGATAGGGGAAGAGAGAAAGACACAAAGATAACAGGCAGACGGACCACTTAGCTGTTTTAGTGACAAGATACAGAAGTAGATGGCAGCAAAGACAGATAATAAAATGGCAAATGCCCAGAGACACAATCCACCACTTAAATGTTTCTCTCATTTTAAAAATCAAAACCATTTTACCTTCCAGGCAACCTCAATGGGCCAGGAGATACCGGAGGCCACCTGGATCCCACTCCAATGAGTGGAGCCAAGACAATTTCCCTCAAATCACCTCTCTATCTTAATCTGACAGCCAGACTCGATTAGAAGGCGTGAAAATTGCTTTTCTCCCCACTAGCAGTCGTTGGGAAATTATCTTAATTGTGTCATGATTATGCCTCAAAGCCCTTGTGAGAGGTTTACGTTACTCCGTTCAAACACATGGGAGTGTTTCATGAGTTCTCAGAGTGCACCTCTATCAGGTACCAGAGTGACAGTCTAAAAAGTGAATTTATCTCCCCCCTCCTGTCCAAGTATTCATCCAACAATCTTACACATGCCATACTCTTTATGTATATATATATATATATATATATATGAATAGTTTTTAATTTTTGGCTTTTTACCATGTTAAAGCCTAACCAGGAGTCACCTAATTGGTTCTACTGGGCAGTTCCAGTAGGTCTGTGTTGATGTATATTCCCAGCAAACTTGCATTCATTAAATGAAGGTTTAAATATGTAATGTAATTGACAGATGGCTTAAGGATTAAAAAGAGGGGGTCTTTGGGATGAGCTACAAATTATGCTAAAAATTGTGACTTTATCCCGGCCGTGTTTTACTTTGTTCTGTGGAGCGGATCTGGCATTATGTCATATATTATCGTTGTATTTTATCTTCACTATGGGCATCATTTTATCCTGTTGTGTAAAGCATCTTGTGACATTCAGAAAGATGTGACATAAAGTTTATTAATTATTATCATCATTATATTATTACAAATAGGCAAGGATTGTCAAATAAACCAATAACATAACACGGAATTTTAAAACTGGAAACCTGTGTATGCAGACAAGAACCTGAACAAGGTCTGAACCAGAACTGGTCCCCTTGAATTATTTAATGAGCTCGGAGTTAACCAGCCACCTTTAATCCAGTCATTTCTGACCTCTCAGGGCAACGAGATGACTGACATGCTGGCTACTACTGTTGACCAGCTCAAAGACTGACTTGTACAAGTCATCATGGGCCAAGAATGACCGAATTGACCTGCAGCTTGTCCAGAAATAACTGTCAGACTGCAGTGACACTCAGCAGTACAAAATTAAATTAGTTTTTTCTACTTAACATTCAAGTTTCTCTTGGGAAAAGAGTGAAACTATTTGTAGAAGCTATGTATTTGATGTGTTGATTTGTGTGCCTGCTGCCATCAGACAGAGTACTTCATGACCTGTACTGCATGGTGGGTTGGTTTCTGTCTCAAGGAATTTACCAAGCACTGTTCTGCTGACAAGATTATAGAGTTTCGATTATTCACTATTGCAAACTGTTCTTCTCTCACATCTTTTCTCTCTCTCTTAATGTCTTCTCCTGTGTGTGAATGGTGTGATGAGAGTCTCCTGTGTGCATGTGTAGTCTGTCTTCCTGTCAGGTCTACGTGGTGATGGTGGTCGCGTGGCTCAGGTCCTGGACTGTTCCAGTGGCATCTGGACACTGCTTGGCATCCTCCTCATCACATTCTTCATATATTTTACAATTCCATTATAATTATGTTATCCTCTTTCAATGTTGGATTCTGTAAATTATGTTTTATTCTGTACACACAACATCCATTGCACGTCTGTCCATCTTGGGGGAGAGCTCCCTCCTCTGTTGCTCTCCCTGAGGTTTCTTCCTTTTTTTAGGGAGTTGTTCCTTATCCAGTGTGAGGGTCTATGGACAGGATGTTGTATTGCTGTAAAGCCCACTGAGGCAAAGTTGGAATTTGTGATATTGGGCAATACAAATAAAACTGACTTGACTTGACTTTAAGTGTAATATTCCTCCGAGCACTAGGCCACAGCAAATTTAAGTTCATGCCTGCATGAACTTAAATTTCACTGCATTTAGTCAGGTCGTCTACACCTTTAGAGCATCACATCAATGGAACTCAGTACCACAATCAGAGAGTCCTCATATCCTATTATTCATTTAAGTGTAATGTCAAGAAATGGCTTATTAAGAACCAACAATTCAACATTGATGCTATTCACACACACCTTTAACATGCTGTTTAACTGTATTGTACATTTACTGTGTTGTATGTCTGCTTTATATATATATATATATAAAATCTTTTTCTACATTATTTGTATTTTCTGTATATGTTTTGTTGTATGTTTTCTCTTGTATATTAGCTATGTTGTATTTTTTTTTTGGTACTATTTTATTATCCTAAGATTCCTAATTCCCTGGGCGCTGCACGGCAGCTGCCCACAGGTGGACAACCTGATGGAATGGAGTCTTATTTTAGGAAAGAGGCTAAACTTAAAGACATACCTACATCTCTCAATCCACATGGGACAATATGAGCCTCAGTATGAGCAGTCCTCTCAGCAGCCTATGTCGCTTCATTCAGTACAAAGCAATACTTGGTCATTGGTGGAAAAAGCAGTTGCATCTGATCACCACAACTTCCAGGACGCAGCTCACAATAGTAAGCAGGATGATGCCAAATCACGACAATATATGTAAACATTACATGAGTCAACTTTCGATCCTCTGGAGTGGCAAAGCAATAAATCATTCAAACCTCTCTACCAACTTCTCAAGGCAATAATTACTGTAGAGATCTCCTGATGTTTGATTATAATCAAACATCAGGAGATCTCTATAGTTTGCGGCAATGACAAAATGAGGTAACACTCGTTGTTCAAATGCAAACCTGTTTCTACCTCACAGGGAAATTCCCGTTTTTGATGGTGATCCTCCGCAGTTTAAAACATGTATAAAGGCGTTTCAGCAATGCATGGAAACATAACTAACGGTAAAGGGGACTGTTTATTATCTTGAGCAGTTGACCAGGGGACAGCCAAGGGATCTTGTATACAGCTGCCTTTATGGCTCTAGAGAGGTTACACTGTTGCCAAACATCTGCTCAAGGAGCATTTTGGAAATGGACTAAAGGTAACAATGGTCTGCATGGAAAAGATCATTGGCTGGGCAAGTATCAGGTCTGAGGACATTAGATGACTCCAAGCATATGCACTTTACCAACGCGAATGGAGGAACTACAATACTTGGAAGAAGTAAACATGGCAGCAAATATGAAAACTGATTCAGAAAATGGAGGATGAAAGCGTGTGAAATTTTGGATGGAGACTGTAATGATCTGTGCCCTCTGGCTATGTTAACTTATAACATTAATAAAGCAAGGACGACTTCTCTCGTGCTGGGTGTTTATTCACCGACCGGATTCCGACTGACGTTGTTACGTACATCACGTGACTTTGTTGTGGCGCTACGGAAAGCCATAAGGGACATTAGCAAATCAAATATTACTAGCAAATATTACATCTCCCTTTTTCTGAAAAGTGCTGCTTTCTCTGCAGAGATACAGACCACGTTGAGCACGTTTATAAGCGAATACAATCTTAATAAGAAAGAATATGAAAGTGGAACTCTTATATAACTGGACTGCAACAAGTAGTGTAAAACATTTCCTTCACTGTCTAAATGTGACACCGTAATAACATTTCATCTTTTTTTTTTTCATTTCATTACTGGTAACTGCAAACAGCAGGTAGGTACACAAGGTAAGTGAACGCTGTAAATATTTCTTTTCAAAACATAGCAGGTATAGTACAGGTTGGTGTAAAATTCTCTCTTTTTTTTAACATTCATAAGTCAAGGATTTGTCTTGGTTTGATCGTGCGACCTGACCTCGTGGTGTAACCAGGCTGTGTGTCTGGTTGTCGCTGATTGTTCGTGTCTGGAGGTTCAGCATGCTCTTGCTGATGGGCTTGTTGTTAGCGCTGGTAACAGTCTGCTGTGAAGTGTGTGTGTGTGTAGTGTGAGTGTTCACTCTGCTTTGTCACAGGTGTTGACGGTTGCGTTGGTAGATCTGACCTTCTTTGGTTTGGATGTGGTAGCTCCTGTCTGTGTTCGCTGGTCTTTCCACAGTTGCAGGTCTCCAGGATCCATCCTCCTGCCGGAAGCGGATTGGTGTGCCTGCGGGCAGGTGGGGCAGAGGTTTGGCTGTTCGGTTGTAGTATGCCTGCTGGCGCTGTTGACATACCTCTCTCCTTTCGTGAACATCCTCCTGATTGGCAATCTGTGGCTGCAGGTGTTTTGCTGTTGATGGGAGAATGGACTGCAGCCTCCGACTCATCAGTAGCTGTGCCGGTGATTTCAGGTTGTCCACCGGTGTGTTGCGATACTCCAGTAAGCTCATGTAGGGGTCTTTGTTCTCAGCTTTGGCTTTGTCCAGGATGCGTTTGGCCGTCTGGACAGTCTTCTCGGAGAGGCCGTTGCTCTGTGGGTAGTGGGGGCTTGTGGTGGTGTGTTAGAAACCCCATGTCTGTGAGAAGTTGCGGAACTCACCAGAGCTGTAGCACGGACCATTGTCGCTGATGATAGTCTCGGGGATTCCGTGTCGAGCCATTGCTGCTTTCAGCTTCATGATGACGGCAGATGAGGTGCAGCTGTAAAGTCTCTCTAGCTCGAAGAATCTGGAGTAGTAGTCCACAGTGACTATGAAGTCCTGTGAGTTCCATGTGAATAGGTCTGTGCCTATCACTTGCCACGGCCGCTCGGGTATGGCGTGTGACATCATTGGTTCCTTTGCATTTGCGCTGCGCCGTTCTTGGCATATGCTGCAGTCTGCTACCGCATCCTCGATCTGTTTCCCCATGCCAGGCCAGAACAGTAAGTCTCTTGCTCGGCATTTGCTTTTTTCCACGCCAAGGTGGCTGGCATGGATGCGCGGTATCATGTCCTTGCGAAGCTTTTGGGGGACAATGATTCTCTCACCTTTGAACAGGATACCGTCCATTTCTGAGATTTCTGCTCTATGGTTCCAGTATTCCTGGATGCTGGGCGGGCACTTTTTCTTTGTGCCTGGCCAGCCAGTGAGTGTGGCTCATCTGAGTGCGGTGAGCTGTGGCTCTTGCGCTGTTTCCTGCTTGATTTCTGTGAGTCTTGTGTCGCTCACAGGGATGTTGCTGAGGACTGTGTGCACTTGGGCCTCCATCCCTTCCTGTAGGTCACTGTCGTGGTGTTCTATTGACTTGCGTGACAGTGTGTCGGCCACCGGTATGTCCTTACCGGGGTGGTGGATGATTTGGATGTCGTATTTTTGGAGCGCCAGGATCATCCGTTGCAGCTGGGGTGGTGCTGCTGCCAGTGGTTTTTTTAGTATTGCCTCCAGAGGCTTGTGGTCTGACTCCACAATCACTTTTCGTCCGTACATGTACTCGTGGAACCTCTTGCAGCCGAAGACCACAGCGTAGAGCTCCTTCTCTATCTGTGCGTAGTTTTCTTCAGTGCTGTTGAGTGACTTGGACGCATAGGCATTGGTTTGCCATCTTGGAGCATGACAGCCCCAAGGCCACTTTTGGATGCATCCACTTGGAGTCGCAGCTCTTTCTGCGGGTCGAAATATGAGAGTACTTGACCTGGGTGCTGTGTAATGAGATTCTTCATCTCCTGGAACGCCTTGTCATGGACTGCATCCCACACAAACTCACTGTCCTGTTTCAGAAGCTGTCTGAGGGGTGAGTTTATCTGTGAGAGGTGTGGAGCGAATCTGGCGAGGTAGTTGATCATCCCGAGGACTGTCTCCAGCTCTGCTTTGTTCTGTGGGGGTTGCATGTCCTTGACCGCCTTCACCTTGTGTGGGTCTGGTTTGATGCCTTCGTGTGAGAGCGTGTGGCCGAAGTAGCTTACCTCGGACACGCATATGTGACACTTGTCGGGGTTGAGCCTCACCCCTCGCTCCCTTGTGCGCTTCAGCATCGCTCTGAGACGTTGGTCATGTTCCTCTTTAGTCATGCCGAACACTAGTATGTCATCCACTATGGCCGTTACACCGTCCAATCCTTCATATGTTTCATCCACGCGTCTCTGGAACTCGTCTTGAGCGGACACGATTCCGAATGGCAGTCTGAGGAAACGATACCTGCCAAACACTGTGTTAAATGTCGTCAACATTGAGGATTCAGTGCTCAGTTTGATGGCCCAATAGCCTGACCGCGCGTCTAACACGCTAAAGTACTCAGCTCCAGCGAGCTTTGTGGTGGTGTCCTCCAGCGTGGGGAGGGGGTAGTGAGGTCGTTGTATCACTTTGTTAAGAGCTCTGGGGTCTAAACACACTCTAAGTTTGCCTGTCTTTGGCTTCTCAACAATAACGAGTGCGTTCACCCATTCTGTGGGTTCTGTTACCTTACAGATTATGCCGCCTCTCTCCATGCTGTCAAGCTCGTCCCTCAGTTTGCTGCGTAGGGCGATGGGGATTCTGCGTGGCGGGCAGACGACAGGCGTTGCATCTGGTGTGACGCGGAAGGTGCACTCGCCTGGGAACTCTCCTATTCCCTGGAAAACATCTGCATACTCATCCATTATGCTCTGTGATGTGACATTGTTTTCCTCGCTCACAGCCATCACTATTTTTACCAAGTTTAGGTCACGGCATGTTTTCATTGCCATGACTGGTGGAGCGTTTGTGTCAATGACGTAAAAGTCCAGCATCATTGCATTGTCTCTGTACTTACATTTGAGTTTGCATGTGCCTTTCACGCTCAGCGCGCCTCCTCCATATTCAGTGAGTCTGTGTATTGCTGGTTTCAGTGTCACATTTTTGAACAGCGCCTGGAACAGGTTGGTGGGAATAGTATTGGCCTGTGCCCCAGTGTCTAGTTTAAACTTTACCTTCTGTGGAGGTGTGCCAATTCCAACCTCTACGTAAGCCTGCTCGTTGCTTTTTCCGTTGTTCTCTATTGAGATGCAGTCTATGTACAGCTCTGTCTGTTCTCCCACAGCGGTGCTCTCCACTGTAATGTTGTCGAAGTACAGTTCTTCCTGCTCTCTGTCAGTGGTGTACTCTTCTGGGTTCTCTCCGACGGCATGTACTGTGCCACGGTAGTACTTTGTCTGTCCCTGGGAGCTAGACTTGCATACTTTAGCAAAATGATTGAGCTTCTTGCATTTAATGCATTGTTTACCCTTAGCTGGGCAAGTGGCTTTAGCGCCGTGTAGCCCTCCACAATAGCTACACGCCCTGGCGGCGGTGCTAACGTTACCCTCCCTTTGTCTGAAGTTAGCGTTAGCTGCTTTGGGTGCGTTCAGTTTGTAAGTCTTTCTGCCTATTGCGTGCACCGTTTCATGTGTGCTGCCCTGGCCCATAAACTTTAGCTGTTGCTTTGCTAGCTCGTGTGAGCGGGCTACATCTATGGCTTTTTCTAGCGTTAGCTCAGCTCCCTGGCTAAGTAGCTTTTCTCTCACTCTGGGTGAGTTGGTGGCAAACACGATGCGGTCCCTGACCATCTCGTCGGCATTTGGGTAGCCACAGTCTTTGACTAGGAGCTTTAGCTCAGTTACAAATTGTTGGAAGGATTCACTCTCTCCCTGCATCTTTTCATGAAATTTATATCTGGCATAAATTGGGTTTGCTTTGGAGGTGATGTACTCAGTGTACTTATCGTAGTACGTTTCTAGCTTCTTGGCCTGTTCTCCGCTGAGTGTCCAAGTGTTGTGCACATCGCGCCCTTTTTCCCCTATCCAGAGCAGGAGGTAGCTGCATTTGTCCTCTTCGTTCTTCCCGCGCCTTGAACATTAGCTCCGTTGTTTGTCGAAATCGTCTCCATGCTTCAGGTAAGTTCGCCGATTCCCAGTCCATCCGTGGAGCTGGAACGCCGTACGAATCCATATTGGGTATTTAAATCCCGCTACTCTGACACCAAGTAATGATCTGTGCCCTCTGGCTATGTTAACTTATAACATTAATAAAGCAAGGACGACTTCTCTCGTGGTGGGTGTTTATTCACCGACCGGATTCCGACTGACGTTGTTACGTACATCACGTGACTTTGTTGTGGCGCTACGGAAAGCCGTAAGGGACATTAGCAAATCAAATATTACTAGCAAATATTACAGAGACCATCAAAGAGCTTGTTTCACAGACATTCAGTGCGTTTACATGATGTTGGAAAAAGTCGATTTATTGTGTTAGTCCGACTAAAACTTTTAAAATACATGTAAACGTGTTAGTCCGACTGAAATCGTACTAAATCGGATTTCTCGAAGTCGGACTAACACACCTAGATAATGCGGATGGAGATCGATTTACTCTGCCATGTATACACTTAAATCAGCCCCGAACTGGCCTAGGGGTTCTGCGCATAATCCATAGTTCCCGCGGCGGTCTTTCACCCGGGAGTCGAACAGCGTAGTAGAACAGTATCAACATGGCCAGTGCTAGAGCGAGAACCACACATTTCTGGACAGACAAGGAGACAAAATTTGCGTTGTGTCAGCTAAAGGAGTTGAATATCCTAAAGTACATGGATGGAAGGAGAACGCGGAATGGCGAACCATTTAAGAAAGTGGCGGAAAAGTTGGAGGAAGCGGGATTTAAAAGAACCCCTGAGCAAATCCGTGTTCGGTGGAAGCGCCTCAAACAGGCCTACTACTACAGGCCTGCTAACTTGGTTGTCGCTTTTTTGGTATGTGACGCAATAGGTCAACCGGAAGAAGGTCCAATAGCAACCAGCTGGCGCCCGGGTAGTGTTGCGGTCTATTCCGTTGCCTGTCAACACGGAGGTCGGCAGTTCGAATCCCCGTGTTACCTCCGGTTTGGTTGGGCGTCTCTACAGACAGAATTGGCCATGTCTAGGGGTGGGAAGTCGGATGTGGGTATTTGTCCTGGTCGCTGCACTAGCGCCTCCTCTAGTCGGTTGGGGCGACCCCCGGATCGGCAAAGAGGGGGTGGAGCAGCGACCGGGACGGCTCAGAAAGAGCGGGGTAATTGGCCAGATACAATTGGGGAGAAAAGGGGGGGGTAGCAACCAGCTGAAAGGGGGCATATCGCCACCTACCGTGCTGGGGTCGGATATACTTCCGTCGATAAATTGATTCTCCCCCGGTTCTTGTATACTGGGACAACGTCAGTAATCCAATTACATGGTCTAATTGAGCTATAATCGTAGCTCGACTTAACTGTGCATGTAAACGCAGACATTGTAAGGTTTATTCAACAACATATCAGGAATTGCTTCAGATCCAGTCTTTGGTGACATACAGGACACTCTGCTTGGTAAAGGAGGAATCAAAAGCAAGTCTCAAGTGAAAACAGTTCAAAACATACAGTTTTGCAACTCATGTCTATTACCGATTAATTTAAAGCAGATGCTTTCAAGAACGACAAGGTTCAGAATTAAGTTATCTCCTGTACAAAGGCAAACCCTACTTCTTGTGCACGTGGTCACACATTTGAGCAGTGTCCACAACTGGGAAGAAGGCACACAGGGAAAAATTAAACTTTCAAAAAGGAGTAAGGCCTTTGTTTTGGTTGCTTGTGCATAGGGCACATGAGCAAGAATTGCGATAGGTGCATTACTTGCAGACAATGCAATCAAAGTCATCCTAGCATTTACCATATTGAAAAGGGAATGGTTATTCATGGAGATACTGAACTGCCAAAGAAAAAATCAGAGAGTTGCACAACTACCTCAACTTGTGGTCATACAGGGGCTGGCAACGGCAATGACATTCTTCCCATCTTGCATGTACAAATGAAGTACACAAAGGGAAACAAGGTAATTGAGACATATGCTTTTCAGGATCCGGGAAGCACAGGTACCTTCTGAAAAACTGGTAGACAGGTTGAATACTTAAGGATGAAGAGCCAAAATTCATCAACACACCATGGATCATAAAGCAGTACCAAGCTGCATTATTAATTAACGGCTTGGAAATCTCAGAATTTTCTGGCAAGCACTTCTACGAGCTTCCTGATGTGTTTACCCAGAAAGAGATGCCTGTCTCCACCGACAACATTATCAGTGATGAGGAGCTGGCTAAGTGGCCTTATCCAAAAGGTATTCAGATTCCTCGTATAAGAGCTGATGTTGACTTGGCACCAATGCCTCCAAGTTCATGGAACGTTAAGAGGTGATTAACAGTCATGTAGATGGACCATATGCCGTCAGAACCTTACTGAGGTGGCTGATTAATGGTCCATTACAAGGAAAAAATGACAAGCAGAGTGAGAGTGGCTACCCTGCAGTTACTGTTAACAGGACTATTGTTGACAGGATATAGGAATTGCTAACCAACCAATACAACCATGACTTCAATGACAGAACCAAACCTCTAAAGACCAAGAAGAGATGTCGAGAGAAAAATAAGTTTGTTGAAATTGCGGGATGCTCTGTACAGCTTCGCAAAGGGCACTATAAAATTAAATTACCTTTCAAAAAAGAAACTGTCACCATGCAAACAAACAGCCTCTGCGTTGCTAAGTCTGAGAAAGAAAGTTCAGAAGGATGTTAAGTTTTCATGGCGAGTACACAAACTTCCTTGCCTTTGTCATTTGCAAATGCTATGCTGAACAAGTGTCACAACACCAGTTGGAACCACATGAGGGAAAGGTATGGTATATACCTCACCATGGGGTGTATCATCCAAGGAAGAGAACATTATGAGTTGTGTTTGACTATGGCGTATAATTCAAAGGAGTCTCACTCAGTAGTCAACTTCTGCAAGGCCCAAACCTGACCAGATCATCGGTATGAGCCATTACGCAGTACAGACAGGAATCTGTGGCAATAATGATTGACATACAAGCCATGTTCCACCAAGTTAAGGTGGCAGAGGAACATGTGGACTTAAGTTTTTTTGTGGTAACCTGGAACAGGATCTTGTAGAGCATCCCATGACTGTCCATTTATTTGGGGAAGCTGCACATACTTTACTCTGAGGAAGACTGCTGAGGATAACCAAACCAGCTTTCCAGTAGTGTTTGACATGAAACTTCTCTATGGATGGCCTTCTGAAGAGCCTGCCCTCGGCAGAGGATGCTGTCATTGTGGTTAAGAACCTCATAGCTCTTTGCAAGAGGTTTCAGGCTCACAAAATGGATTAGCTAATTGATCCCCATTATTGGATGTATATAAAGAAATGCAAGCTTTTAGAGCTTCACTAGGAAGTCAGAACTTGTCACTGGATGATTTCTCAGAATCTGAGACATCAATTTCCTTTTGTCAGCATGAGAGATTCCACAATGAAATTGCTGCATCTAGCAAACCTGAAGTAAAAAAGGGTAGCACCATCTACAAACTGGATCCACTTCTACAAGGAGGGCATCTGAGAGTTACGGGATGACTAAATAAAGCAGCAGTGCCTGAGGATATAAAACATACCCTCGTCTTATCTAAAGACGAATACATCTCAAACCTTATTCTCTGTTACTTTCATGAACAGCTGGACCATGGGGGATGAAATCAGGTACTTTTCACTGCAAGGAAAAAAATATTGGCTCACTAACACCAATTCTGCAGTGAGGGAAAATCATAGCAAAGTGCATTCTGCAAGCATTACAGAGGAAAGACCAGTGAACAAAAAAGACGAGAAGAAAGCCACTTTATCTCATCATTATATTCTTAGAATGAATTGTATTCTTACAATGAATTTGTTCTCTGCATTTAACCCATCCTATTTAATAGGAGCAGTTGGCAGCTGCAACACCCGGGGACCAAGTCCAGTTCTTCTTTCCATTGCCTTGGTCAGGGACACAGACAGGAGTATGAACCCTAACATGCATGTCTTTTTGATGGTGGGAGGAAACCAGAGCACCCAGAGGAAACACACACACACAGGGAGAACATGCAAAGCCCACACAGAAAGGACCTGGGATGGCCTGGGGTTCGAACCCAGAACCTCCTTGCTGTGAAGCAACAGTGCTAACCACTGGGCCAGGGGTCCTCCCTATAGACCCCGGGTCCTATAGTCCCCGGGTCCTATGTTCCCCGCTTTGTATGAGACCGGGGAATATCGGACCTTTTTGTATACAGAGGGCCCTATATTCCCCACTTTTCCCCAAAAGGGTCCTATGTTCCCCGTTTTGTATGTGCAGGGGAACATAGGACCTTTCTTTATAAAAAGGGTCCTATGTTCCCCTAGGGCACCCGGGGAACATAGGACCCTTTTTATAAAGAAAGGTCCTATGTTCCCCGGTCAGCAGGTTTGACGCTGTTTGGCGCAAAAAGTGCATTTTCAATAATGCATTATTTAGGGCAGATTATTAAGAAGACAATGAATCATACGATTTCTATTTTTATATCACAAAAACGAATTCACAAAGTCCAGGTTGGCTAAAGTATGTGGAAACTTTCGACACTACACCAATTTCAATTTATTAGGCTATAGCTTACATTTGGGCGCATAACCCACCCCGGTAGTTCTCTGATATTTATGCGCGAAATGTGTCACTTACCGAGGAAAATGCGCCTCGCCGAGTAGGTGAGCTGGCTCGTCTGTGTCTGAATGTAATATAGTAAGCCTATGTTCCTTGAGCAACTGTACCCGGGCATAGCTCAGTCGGTAGAGCTCTCGCCTATGGATCGCAAGGTCGTGAGTTCGATCCCGGGTGCCGCCAACTCAGCGTATGAGTAGCACATTGTGCGAGAAGTGCTGGGAGCTGAGGATAGGTGTTGTGTTCCGTCCTCAGCAGTCCATCTCCCAGAGGTCTAGCGCATTGTACCAGGTATAGACTCCTGCAAAAGCTGGCTGATACCGACAATAGACCAATTCCGACCCACTTCTTCTATGTTCCCTAGAAAGCCGTCGTTCCCATTATAACCACACCAGCTTATTGGGAAAAGCATCTGACAGATATTAGATAGAAACCATCTGCTCAGTAAGGCCCTTTAAGCATCATAATTGTAATGATAATAATAACATAATAATAATGACAATAATTGTCATGTACCGGTTTGGCATGTAAGGGCACCCGTATGTATGTGACGTCACCTGTTGACGTGGGGAGAAGCGCGAGGAATATTGTTCGGGCAGTTTTGCAATACGGTGGAATAAAGCAAGCCACGTTAGGCATTGTGTAATAACGGTGTGCCTGATCATTTATAATCAAGGACACCTAAATAAGCATATAGGTGGGAATAACGGATCAGAACAATGGCGACGAGTGATGTACCGAGCCTAAGCTAAGTGATGAGCTAAAGTTCGTAACGTTTAGTTAGATCTGAAGTGTAGCTAACAGTTGTAGCTAGCTAGCGCGGCAGCACGGAAAACACAGCATGCGTACCGGCGTTTGATTGCTACTCCGATCCGGCGACTTTGGGGCCGCGGTGGACAAGATGGCTAATGTCATTTGAACTGTTTGCTGATGGGAAAGGTCTGATCATCGATGATAACACCGAGGATGCAGTGAAGCAGCGCCGGAGAGCACTTCTTTTGCATCACGCAGGTCCAGACACACAGGACATCTTTTCCACTTTGGACGGCACCGGAGAGGTGACTGATTATGATGCCGCTATTGCAGCTTTGAACAGATATTTCGTGCCTCAAGTAAATGCTACATTCGCCCGCCAGACATTTCAGAAAATCTCCCAGAATCAGGGGGAGACAGTACAACAATTCGCTACACGCTTGAGACGTGCGGCAAAAGACTGCGGTTTTGGTGGAGACACAGACGATCAGATTAGAGATGCAATTGTAAGCAAATGCACGTCAAGTTGTACTCGCCGTAGACTCCTCGAGGAGCGTGGTTTGGTGCTTGCTCGCGCTCTCGAGTTGGCGGCACAGTGTGAACAAATTGCAGAACAAATGGCGGAGATGTCTGTGAGGGAGGGGAAAGCAGAGGCGACTGTGAGTCGTGTCTCACAGAAAGGAGGGAAATATCAGAAGAGAGGACAAGGGAGACCGGGCGCGGATAGAGGAAAAACGGACAAAATGGACAAAACGTGTTTTAGATGTGGACATTCAGACCACTTTGGGAAAGACCCCAATTGTCCCGCGCGCGGCCAAACGTGTCGCAAATGCAATGGTAGAGACCATTTCGCAAAGCAATGCAAAACAAAAGGTGCAACAGGAAAGGAAAAAGTGCATAAAATAGAGATAGAAGAACATGATTATGCCTTTGTATTGAGTGATACAAACAAGTCAGATAGGCTCAACATAAATGTGGGAGGAGTTAGCTTGAAGATGCTTGTCGACTCCGGGGCTACTTGCAATGTGATAGACGAAAAGACCTGGGAGGGTTTAAAGTCAGAGAAAATTAGGTGCCACTCATATGTCCCAAAGCCGGAAAGGAAACTATTTTCTTATTCATCTAACCAACCTCTACCCATTAAAGGGGCGTTCACATGCAAAGTAAAAATAGGAGAACGCTGTGAACAAGCAGAATTCATAGTAATCAGAGGTGATGGAGAACCACTACTAGGAAAAGAGTTGGCCATGAAACTAGGTGTACTGAAAATAGGTGCCAACATATCAGCCGTCAGAGACATGAACCAATCACTTCAGCAGCAGTACCCGACTGTATTTCAGGGGGTAGGGAAGCTGAAAACAAAACAGATAAAGCTACACATAGACCCAGAGGTGACACCAGTAGCACAGCCACTCAGGCGTATACCCTTCAACCTACGGGCGCCTGTGGAGGCCAAGATAAAAGAGCTCCTAGATCTAGACATAATAGAACCGGTCGATGGACCAACACCATGGGTAAATCCAGTGGTCATCGTGCCCAAGGCAAACTCAGAAATAAGACTGTGTTTAGACATGCGACAGGCAAACCTTGCCATCATCAGAGAGAGGTATTCAATACCCACTGTGGATGAGCTACTACAAGGGATGAATGGATCGGTGGTGTTTAGTAAACTGGACTTAAAGTGGGGCTACCACCAACTTGAAATGACCCCAGAATCACGCGGAATCACCACATTCGCAATCCACAACGGAGTCTACAGATACAAGAGACTCATCTTCGGCGTGTCTTCCGCCAGCGAACAGTACCAGCATGAAATCGCCGCTGCACTGGCTGGTATAGAAGGTGTGGAGAACATCTCAGATGATGTCATAGTCCACGCTAAGGATGAGGAGACACACAACGAGCGACTACACACAGTCATGAGGAGACTGGAGGAGTGCGGACTGACGCTAAACCCTGCCAAGTGTCAGTTCAACATGGATCGACTGATTTTCATGGGAATCCTGCTGTCTGAAAAAGGAATCGGTCCTACAGAGGAGAGAGTGAGAGCCGTGAGCGAGGCGAGAGAGCCGGAAAACGCATCGGAGGTGAGAAGCTTCCTCGGGCTCGTAAGTTACAGCAGCAGATTCATTCCACAGTTTGCAACAGTGTCAGAGCCGCTGCGACGCCTGACAAGAAAGGACACTCCGTTTGAATTCGGTCCAGAACAGAAACAAGCGTTTGAGGCGCTGAAAGAGGGCTTAGCCAAAGCAGGGACACTAGCCTACTTTAACAAAGACGCACCGACCAAAATCATTGCAGATGCTAGTCCAGTGGGATTAGGAGCAGTGTTAGTACAGACCCAGAATGGAGAAAATGTTCCCATTTGTTATGTCAGTCGTGGTCTAACCGACTGTGAACGCAGGTATTCTCAGACAGAGAAAGAGGCCTTAGGTCTGGTATGGGCGTGTGAAAGGTTACACCCATACATCTATGGTAGACGATTTGACTTGGTTACAGACCACAAACCTCTTGAATCTATCTACAGCCCACGCTCGAAACCATGCGCTCGTATAGAGCGATGGGTCCTAAGGTTACAGCCTTATGATTTTAAAGTAGTACATATCTCGGGCAAAAAGAACATAGCAGACCCACTATCACGTCTGCTGGGGAACAGCGCACTGAAACAGAAACATGCACACGGATCCGACGAGTATGTGAGATTTGTTGCAGTGAGTGCCACACCCAGAGCATTGACAACCCGCGAGGTGGAGGAGGCATCAGCCAACGACGAGGAGCTGATCGAGGTGCGTAAAGCTATTGAGAGTGGACACTTTGAGAAGTGCGCAGCATATGCCGCAGTGGCTAGTGAGTTATGTGTAATAGGACAGTTGGTTCTACGTGGAAAGCGTATTGTGCTGCCACAAGTACTGCGGGCACGCGCTCTCTCACTAGCACACGAAGGACACTTAGGAATTGTCGGAACTAAACAGCACCTCAGGAGCAAAGTCTGGTGGCCAACAATGGACAGAGCAGCCGAGAGACATTGTAGGTCATGCCACGGATGCCAAGTTGTTGCTCGGCCAGACGCACCGGAACCGTTAAGACCAACAGAGTTACCAGAGGGGCCCGGCCAGACGCACCGGAACCGTTAAGACAAACAGAGTTACCAGAGGGGCCCTGGCAAGATATTGCCATTGACTTACTCGGACCCCTGCCGACAAGTGACTCGATTCTAGTTGTAGCTGATTACTACAGCCGCTACTATGAGTATGACGTGTTAAAGTCCACAACCACGTCAACAGTGATAGACAGTCTAGAGACAATCTTCAGTCGACATGGACTTCCCGTCACACTGAGGTCGGACCAGGGTCCTCAGTTCAAATCAGAGGAGTTCAGTGAGTACTGTGACACCAACGGAATCAAGCATGTGAAAACAACGCCACGATGGGCGCAGGCGAACGGCGAGGTAGAACATCAAAACGCCTCGCTGATGAAGAGGATTCGCATCGCTGTTTCAGATGGACTCAATTGGAAGCGAGAACTTAGAAAGTATGTGACAGTATACCGGAGCATCGATCACGCGACCACAGGGAAGAGTCCCGCGGAGCTGCTCTTCAAAAGAAAGATGAGGGGGAAGCTGCCAAGCATCACAGCAGCACAGGCTGATCTGGAGGTAAGAGACAGAGACGCAGAACAGAAAGGACAATCAAAGATCTATGCAGACGAACGGCGTCACGCCAGGTACTCGGATGTCAATGTCGGTGACACGGTCCTGGTGAGACAAGAAAAGACTGATAAACTGACAACACTATTCAACACAACGCCACACAAGGTGGTGAGCAAATCAGGAAACCAAGTTGTCGTCGAATCTCCAACCGGAGCCAGATACACACGGAACACAACATTCGTGAAGCGATACACCAGTACTCAGGAGACACCTGCCGGAACAGAAGCATCACAGGATGCCGAGGACTGCACATCAAACAGAGAAACACTGGGTGCTCAAAACGCAGAGCGGAGCAACACCAGCAATGACACCCCGGGGGCAGACAGGCCTCCAAGAGAGAGACGCTTGCCATCGAGGCTGGCAGATTATGATTTGACATAGACTGGAGAAATGTAAAAAAAAAACTGTTGGGTCAAGTTCAGTGACGATTGTTGTTTGATGATGCAAATGTGAAATTAACACGTTAAAAGGTCTTATATGTTTACAGACTGTTCATAAGTGAATATGTGTTAATGGAGAATTAATACATGGTTCTAATTAAGGTGAAAGCATACATAATATGTGGTATGTGTTTTGGTTAGGAAAGTTTTGATACTGTCATTATATGGGTTCATATTTTTGAATTGAAAATAACCTGAAGTTTATTTCCCAGAAAAGGAGGGATGTCATGTACCGGTTTGGCATGTAAGGGCACCCGTATGTATGTGACGTCACCTGTTGACGTGGGGAGAAGCGCGAGGAATATTGTTCGGGCAGTCTTGCAATACGGTGGAATAAAGCAAGCCACGTTAGGCATTGTGTAATAACGGTGTGCCTGATCATTTATAATCAAGGACACCTAAATAAGCATATAGGTGGGCGTAACGGATCAGAACAATAATAATGATAATAATAATAGCGTAATAATAATGATGATGATGATGATGATAATAATAATAATAATAATAATAACAATATAGCCTTATATTAGAAATGCTAAAAATTGGATAATTGAAATATTTATAATTATAAAGTAGGCTAATATAGCATGGTAATAACAATAAAATAATAACAATATCTGCCTGGTCTCTTAAGATTCTAAGATGCTGTATGCTACAGAAATAACGGGACATAGGCCTAGGCTAATGAATACGCCTTTTTGACAAAATATGAATGAAAGGCTAATCAACAACGCTAAAGCTGAATCACAAAACACATATTGCTCGAAAAATAATTTATAAATAGCCAAATGCACACATGATTTCGAGTTTGGAAATATTTAAGACTTGTCGTGGATGTGTGGTCATCTGCACGCAAGTTTCCTGGCGTTCTAAACCACATGATCAAAATTCACCAATGTCTAAACCGCCCGCCAACTTGCAACAATTTGCAACAATCGGTTGTTATCGGTGATAACTCGTGGACTCACTGTCATGTGCTTACTAGCCTACAAGAAGACAAACAATGGCGATAGTTATGGATGGTGATCGAGGGGGCAAAGTGTTGGTACATGAGAACTTCAGATATCAGAAGCACCGCACCAATCAAGACACCATTAGATGGAGGTGCTGGAGGTGGAACTGTAGAGTGCCACTGATCACAAATAGATTTGAAGTGGAGGGCGTGGATGCTAACATTATTGTGCACGATGTTGGGGAACACGTGCATCCCCCTGACGGAGAAATGGTGCACCGTGCAGAATTCTGACAGGGGGTGATTGCAGAAGTTGCGAGGGAGCCAACAGTCCCAATCAGAAGGATCTATAATGCGCAAAGGGTCCTGCAGCGTCGGCAATGTCAAATCCAGGGTTTTAGCCCCTCTTTGTTGAGTAGCCTAATGGACTAGGACTACTCATTTTGATTTTTTGAAGAAGAAAAAAGCCTTAACGTTAGGCTAGTTAGGCCTTGGAGATTTTTGTTTTAGACCATGCCTTTTCTGGGGGGCTTCTGCCATAGACCAACCCTTTTTCAGCCAAGCTTTTACTAGAAGCATTTTGTTATTAATAGCCTATTATCAGCATTACTATTGATAGTATTATGCCTGTAATTGTTATTTGTTATTAGGCCTCTTTTATAATTAGGCTATTATTATTATTATCATTATTAGGCTGTTATTATTATTATTATTATGTATTATTTCTTATTATTATTATTGATATTATTACTATTACTATTATTATTATTAAAGAACATCAAAGGATGTAAGGTAGCACTCATCAAATGAAAAAAAAAAAGACAATTCTCTATTTTACCATTTCATTGTTTGGCATCAGTCATTAACTTGGCCGGGTGGTCTTCTTCAGAAACCTTAATGACTGATGCCAGACAATAAAATGGTGAAATAGAGGACTGCTCTGTTATTTTCTTACCATTTGGTGAGTGTTACCTTACATCCTTTGATGTTCGTCTTTGATTCATGTTTTTGGTTTAGCACCTCCACAAGCCTTTAGTTTTTTGAGAAGAACATATTATTATTATTGGGCAATTAGCCTATTGTGTAAGGTAGGCGGCCCCCGTTGATGGATACTTTGTGCTGGTCCTAAATTTCAAGTCCTGGTCTAAGTTCTCTGCCTAAAAAGTTCATCATTAAAGTCTTTTTGAAAGAAAGTCTGCCAAGTGATTTAATATGGAAAACGAACTGCAAAGTAACAAGAAAGTGGCTGAAGTGTCCAGTGCTGTGCAAATTGAACTTTGAGCGAAGGTGAAAATGGCTAGGTTATACTGGTAGGCGGGCCTACTGCAAGACAAACTTGCGTTGATTGCCGACTGTCCATGCTGAGCCGGAGAGCCAACTAACTAGGCCTACTGCAGTAAATATTGGTAAGAAATAACAATAAAGCAAATTACAGCCTCCTCTATAGGCCGAATTTGGATACACACTCAAGGTGGCCTGCGATATACAACAGCCAACAATGGTAATACGGCCTAATTTAATCAGCGGAGGAATAGATCGTCGTAGCCTACATCTCAGCCATGACCCCAGTTTTTATTATTTTGGACCCGTTAAGGAAATAATTTGCAAAAAGGGTTCTAAGTTCCCCGGTTTGTTCCTCGATTGGCAATAGCGGGGAATATAGGACCCTTTATTTGGAAAAAGGTCCTATGTTCCCCTGGAAACAGCGGGGAATATAGGACCCTTTTTCCAAAAGAGGGTCCTATGTTCCCCGGTGTCTATTGCAACGGGGATTATAGGACCTTTTTAGGGGAAAACGGGGAATATGGGACCCTTTTTTTTCGAAAGGGTCCTATAGGCACGGCCCCCTGGGCCATCATGCAGACTTGCCCACAGAGAGCATTATCCCTGATCTCCCTCCATTCACTAATGTTGGTGTAGATTATTTTGGTCCAGTCTGTGCAATGAGGATGTAACATCATGATAAGTTATGGCGCAATCTTCACTTGCATGGCAATTAGGGTCGTTCACCTGAAGTAACTTACTCTCTCGATACAAACTCATGTATCAACAATTTGAGAAGATTCCTCTGTCGGCGAGGACAAGTTTCTCATGAGATTGGACAAAGGCACCAACTTTGTGGGAGAAGAGAGCCAAAAAAAGCCTTAACTTCTTTAAATCAGAGCCACATTGTAAGATTTGTGTCACAAAAGGGAATTAAGTGGAGTATTAACCCACCTGCTGGATCACATCACAGTGGTGTTTAGGAATGCATCATATGGATGACCAGGTATTGACTTGTGTCCTGTATCAACGTTTGGATGATGAAGGTTTTAAAACCATGCTCTGGAAAGTTTAAACAATGCTGAATGACCACCCCATCACAAAACTGTGTGAAGATCCAAATGACCTCGAAGCATTGACCCCAAACCATGTGCTTCTAATGAAACCAGTTTTACCACCAGGACTTTTTTGAAAAAGATCTATATACAAAGAGAAGATGGAAACAACACCAAAATATAATAAATCTCCTCTGGAAAAAATGGGTTAATGAGTATCTACCATTACTGTAAGAACAACAAAGACAGAAAAAAGCCTCATGCCTGGAGATGTTGTGGATTCTAAAGCACATGGATCACGGATACTTGGAAGAATACTGAAGTTCTGTCCTGATAGGAAAGGTCCTGCATGTTTTGTTCGTCTTCAAACAAAGACAAATAATTTAAACACCTGTGACTAAAATCTCATATGTGATGCTACAGATATCTATTGGAAGTGATGGACACTGGTGAGAAAATAAACACTATGACAAAGTCTTAGTAAAGACTGAATATCGTTTTTCTGAGTACACATCTAAACAATTCAATCCAATTACAAGTCAATAGTGGCTAAAGTATAGGACTTAGTTACTACATTACTTATTTAGCATGTTAAATCAAATAATAAGACTAGCAACTTCCAAAGGAGTGGCAATCAGCTACTGTCCCCATCTTCCTCTCACAGTGATCCAATGTCAGTCTGTTCCACCTCCAACCCACTGAACTTGCACTCATCATTTTGATGGCTTGTACATTCAAAATAAATATGTGTTCTCAAAGATTATGGACTTGGATCTCTTCATCTTGATCAAGTCGCCTTTGTCCTTGGCACCATTTATCAAGAGTTGCTTTCCAAGAATCATTCGCATACACAGCCTAACCGGTACAACCACTCTCCTCCCACACCAGGGGGCCACATCTTTCCAGTGGCAGACATGCTAGATGATTTGATATTTCACAAAAAGTCTTGAATAATAAAATCCACACTACCATAAACATACCTTATTTAAAAAAAAAAATACATATATACTTAAAAATTATTTCTATTGAAAACTAGACATGAGATCCAAAGAAAGCTAGTTCAGCATTTCAGACAACATAAAGTTACCTAAAACAAAGTGAAACCAGATCATGTCAGTAAAATATTCTCTGGGACTACATTTTACAGATGATTAAGCATATTTGTATGCTCCATACGTATATTACTTGGTTTGTACAAGTAAAATTTTGTCCAGTTTTTACTTCATGTTTTTTAAAATGTCAGTCTAGGGGAAAAACAATACACGAATTGTTTTCAATTTTTATTGACTTTTTGGACAATTTCTTTTCCAGTGTCATCCATAATCGTTCTCTATGGTATTTGCATAATCTTTCATACAAGGCTAGAATGATCAAAACCATGGTAAGCTGACGCTAGATCTTGAAATAGCAGCTAGCATGCTAAATCTGCACTCAAGCAAAAGTGAGACATTCGGAGAACGAAACAAACTGCAACTGGGGCAAAAGTTCCAAAAGCTTTTAAGGAAACGATATTAATGCCTTCCAGTTTTCTCCAAAGGGGGGAAAAATGCACTGTGACATCACCTTACCTGGTTTGTATCATTCTAGCAATAAGGCTGATAAAAAGGGCCATTGCTATGTTGAAACAGAACAATCTGCATAGCAACTGGAAGACAAAAGGGACTGGACACTGACCCAATACCAAGGATGAGTAACACAGGACATCACTAGACAGATAACTGGCACAGGGTGGTCTGCTCTTTTGCTCAAACATGATCAGATGGCTAGGTAACGTGTCAAAAAGCGTGGAAAAGGCTCAACAGTTAGTGTGAGGTTGGATACATTGGAGCTCTGAGTCTAGTGTTATAAGAAACTGTACAGGTCCGGCATGATCTCCAAAGCATCTGGCAGTTTGAGCATTTGCCATTCTGCAGTGGCTGAGGCCTTTTCAATTTAATTTTACCAATTCATAAGGCTGCAAGGTACATGCCACTACTTGACCATATTCACAGAAGCACAGTTGCAAGCAAATGGAAAATGAATGTGGCAGGAGATGATCAATAAGATGTGCTTCAAGGCTAACAACTGGCAAATTTTACTCAGCTACATGAGAGAAGCAGGAGGGGAGAGGGTTACTGAAACAGCTGGCTACCACACAGGTCATCATGTTTGAACATGTCATCAGCAATAGTTTCACCCCTTTGCCCCACCCTGCAAAGGCAACTAAGGAGGGCAGCTCAGTAAATTTAAGAAACTGTGCGAAGTTCTCTGGCCACCTTTTGAATTTGGTATAACAATTCAAACCACAATGAAATGTTAGGTCTAGCAACATTTAAACTTGGGTCTCTGACTGTATAGACTAAACCGCAACATCTCACAATACCTTGTTTTTTGCAGAAGACAGTATTGATGAATAAAGATACAAAGCTCACAGGTCAAATACAGTTTCCAAAAGCACTTCATACTTTGATGAATCTGCAAAGGCAGACCAGGATAAGTAGAGAGAGAGGCAAGACATTCTCAGAACTGAGTACTTGGGGTCAGCGGTCAGTCCAGGTCAACGGGGTAACAATGATGGGGAAGATTGTGTCAGGTTGAGTTGAGGCCCGTTTGTAGCAGCACAGCTTAGAAGCGCTTGGGTCCCCAAGGGGATGCCTTTGTTGCTACTGGAGCACCAAAGCTGGGGAAGTCTTCAGAACTGCTCATATCTGGGGCCTAAAAAGGGGGACAAGTGAACAATGATATAGGCTACACAAATACATATAAAGGAGGAAAAAAAAAACGCTGCAACGCTGATAAAAAAAAACTTGCCATTATGTAAAAAAAGAAAAAAAATCTGTGACTGACAATACCTTCTCACTGCCAGTGGTCCAGGGAGCCTCCCTCACCACAAACCCTTTTGATGGGCCACGTGGCTCATCCAAGGCAGAAGCACTACTTCCAGAAGGCCTCATGAAAGCCATCTTTGCCTCGCTCTCAACAACATCTGCCATCTGAGGGAGCAGCACCAATAGAAAGCATCCATGTTATTGAGAAAACACACAAACAGTTACAGCACTTACTGGAAAGTAACTAGTGCTGATAGAGGGAAACAGGCTTTCAAAAAAAAAAAAAAAAAACACAGTTGCATACATATTCCTCTTCCAGGTTAAGGAGATGGTCAATGGCTTCATCCACAAGCTCGGGACGACCGGTGACAATCACAAGGTTTGGGTCTGCAGCGCCACTCTGGGGGAACCTGAGATCAACCTATGCAAAGACAATATCAAGTTAGATCAACTCTTCCAATGCATTAAGCAAACCCCATAGGGAAACCTAAGGTGCAAAATAAAGCATTGAGGCCGCTATATTCTTAAAGAAATAGTAAACTTCTACATTGTCTGAGATGAAAACATCTAATTATATACGGTAGTAAAACCCATTTCCCGGCTGACAAATTCAACATAAAAAATAAAACTGTCACAGCTGCTTTGAGGGAGGAAGCATGGCTTGCCCTTTGGTGCCCAACACACACCATGTATTCATATCCATACAAAATAGCTTTCGTGATACCATTTTTTCCCCTTTTCTTTAGGTGGTGGGTCGTCTGAACTGGTGGTTGGTCGTTTGCTCCGCACAAGAGAGTGATCAATTTTCCTCCCTCATGGATTTCTCTTTTTCAATATTATCCCCTTCACACTGGATGTCAATCAGTCATTATTTCCCCCCTAACACTCCGGGAAGACCTGCTCCTACGCTGCCTCTGATTGGCTAATGGAGGCATTGAGTACTAGGCAATCGGAGGCAGCATTCCCAGAGTGAGGGTGGGGGGGAATTAGGTGTCAATCAGGGCCTTCAATATGTCACACTAATAATTCCCATCGTCCACCAACTGCTTTAACAGTGAAAACTGGGGTTCGCTTTGGCGGAAAGTTTTTAAAAGAATTCTTTATAGGGTAGAATTTGCCTCTGTATTGGGAAATGAGTGCATACGAAGTACTGATATAGTAATTTAAGAACTCAGTCACAACTTCTTGTATACTGCAATAATGTATGGTTTTCACAAAATCCCACGGCACACCATAATGGAACCACTGGTGTAGAGAGGCGACATGCCAGCATTAGCCAAACAAACTGAATAGGCCTCTGAGAAGCTGGGGCATGGTGTTCTACTACAGCACTGCCACCTTCAGTCTCCCACACCTCCATCACTTTCCTTTTACTTTACATCCCCCCTCCTTTCAAAATGAATGGGTGGGGACAAGCTAAAAATGAATACCAACTTATGCTTTACGCTGACACTGTTCAGCAAAGTTTTTCTAACTCACAATTGTGACCATTACAAATACTGTATTGTACAAATACTCATCTCAGCAGCCTCACCTTGAATTCATCCATGATCTTACGAATGCCCTTGCCACGGGCTCCAATAATGCGAGCATGGACCCTGCTGTCCAGGGTGATTTCCTCAGAGATCATCTCCTCCAGCTCATCCACAAGAGCCTGGATTGCACCCCGTGCAGCTAGGGCTTTGTGCTCATACCCAGTAATGGTGATCTGATCCTGTGGGTATACAGCAGGCAACATGTCACCAAACAAGTGGCAAAGTTAAATAATGAAGTAACAGCATCACAAACTCTGTGATCACTGGTGCCACCCTGTTTTCCTCCAAAAAAAAAAAACAACAAAAAAAAAAACACAAAAGGCAAATATGGTGTTCAGAAAAAAAAGAAGCTCAACAATATGCACTTCTAAGATAATACTCAGTAAGTAGAACACTACCTGGTTCTCATCATTCTTCTCAGGAAACTGGATGTT
The DNA here is from genome assembly GCF_029633865.1 of Lampris incognitus. Classification (NCBI taxonomy): domain Eukaryota; kingdom Metazoa; phylum Chordata; class Actinopteri; order Lampriformes; family Lampridae; genus Lampris; species Lampris incognitus. The sequence continues at coordinate 75,343,605 of NC_079213.1, forward strand.
AACGTCATGTTCAGTGCGGATGTTGGTGATAATGGCACCTTTGCGGCCAATGATCTTAGGGTGATACTTGGGATCCACAGTGATGGTCAACTTGAAGCTCCTGAGTGCCTGTAGTGAGTTAGATAGAAATACTATCGTCACAGGTTTTGGGTCACACTGGAGTTAAAAATACCCACGGTCTTTCCCCATTTAGAATTTGATCCCTTTTGATCAGAACTGAATTTCCACAACACTCACCCGATCCTCTTGCTCAGCCTGCAGCTCTTTGACGCGCTCCAGGAGACCTTCTCTGGCGCGGTCAAGGTGATTGGCCAAGCCAGTGATGGAGATTATATCTGACTGCAGCTCAGGAGCAGGCACTTGAATATTAACCTGGTGGCAAAACCATGAAATCTTTATTAAAAAAAAACAAAAAAGCACAGTAAAGTTCTGTGTATAGTCTCCACATTAAAACACTTAAGACACACCTCAAATTCATCCATCATCTTACGAATTCCAGTTCCTTTCTGTCCAATGATGTAACGATGAAGCTCAAAAGGCACTTCTACGTCAATAGTGAGAGGAACCAAGGCCTGAAAAAGGTAAAATTGTCAAGCCGAGCAAACAAAGATTGAGGAATGAATGCAAGCGGATTTTAATACAGACCTTCAATGCCTCCACGGCAGCCTCACAGCGCTCCTTGCGACCAGACAGCACAATCACGTCACACTTCTTAGGTGCAGTCGCATCCACAGGTTCCTTCACTTCTCCATTGGGTTCTCCATTCTCCTGTACAGGAGGCTCTGCCGGGGGAGCAGCTGAGGAAATGAGAAAAAGATTGATTAGAAAATAAGTCAGCAGACAGCATCCATCGTTCTTTAGCATGGAAATGCATTTACCTTGAGTCACAAAGTTGAATCAGTTCATCTACACACGTTTATTGAGAAACTTTTCATCACTCATGTAAGTGACCTCTTCGGTCTCAACTGACTGCAGGCGTACCCACCCATGAACAATTAGGGCTGTCCCGAATGCCTTTTTTTGGGGGGGGGCTCCAGAGCTGCGGTCGTAATCAACAGCAAATATTCTGAGCTTCGGCAGTGGCAGGGGACTCAGGAAGGACTCAGCCAAGACATTTCTCCATTCTTGGCTGAGATGGACAGCACAGTGGTGCAACACGTGTCTTTAGATTTAATTAAAGGCATTAATTGGTTAAGGATTCTGTTGTTCTACAGTATAGTTGTTTGTGTTATTTGTTAATAATAATAATTTTAAAAAAAACATTTCCCAAAAGGTTTGGTGTATTTGATGCATGTTTGTAATCCCGAGGGATTTTTGTTGAACAAGGTCCCATCTATGCACTTTGTGACATAAAAGCTTGTGACTTTTTTTTTCTTATCATGGATACATTATAGACCTACATGAATGCTCATAATAGGCTCCAAATCGAGACAACACCTGACAAAGTGCTGTGAAACAGAAGCGCAGAAACAGCATACAAACAGCATACTACCTCCAACAAATTTAAGATTTATATTTATTCATAATTTGTCATTTCTCAGTACTCGCGAATTCTGTACTCTGCATTTAACCCTTCCTATACACTAGGAACAGCGGGCAGCCGCAGTGCAGTGCAGAGACCAACTCCAGTTCCAAATAGTCAGCTATTAGCCTAAGTCTATAACGTCTTACAACCTGAACCTAACGAGAGTCAAACAGAGATACAAAACACCCATGTTTCTGTTATAACAATACTTTTAACGAGATAGTCGTAACAGTAGGCTTAACAGTGTAATATTCTGAATTTTTTCTGACAAAGAAATCACAAATCACTCAAATATACAATTATTTTACCAATTACCGACACAGTAAAGAACGGTCCGCATTTATTATAAAATGCAGCATACCCAAGCTCTTCCGGCATTCTGTCTTCCTTTTAACGGCTAACGTGAACATCACTGCTGTGAGTGAGAGGGATGTCACGTCTCCAAGCTGAGATGGCATACAGTTCCACATTTTAACAGGGCAATTAAAAATAAAAATATAGTACAAGAATATGCCAACAAAATGTTATTTTTGTAATTCACCTTTAATTGATAGCTACGTTTAACAAAAAAAAAAAAAAGACAAATATCCGAATCCCAAAAAGGAAAACTGAAATACCTACCCAATAAACAAAGATCCGGGTGGCTGAATATTTGGGTCCAGCCCTATAAATACAGTGGCATAAAGACAGAAAACAATGATAGGTTTCATACGCAAATTGCTGTGACCATTAACTAGAGTTAAAATGGAAATGTGTACTATTCACAGAGGACCTGGGAATGGTTGTAATCACAGCACTGTATGATGGCGACAGATGTACTCTTAGCCCCCCCCTCGGTTCAGGGATGGTCGTTCCCTCTTCACATAGACTGCCTCTTTGACTCCCCGTTCAAACCAGCATTCCTCCCTATCAAGGATGTGCATCTCCTCATCCCTGAAAGTGGCCACTGGCCTGTAGATGGATGTAGACTGTGGAGTCCTAGCCTGACGTGTTAGCTTTTCTGTGTTGTGCCACCCTCTTAGCCAGCATTCGTTTGGTTTCTCTGATGTACAAGTCACGGCAATCCTTCCGGCACTTAACAGCATACACTATATTGCCGTTTGTGCCGGGGAACCCAATCCTTGGGGTGGACCAACTTCTGAGGCAGTGTGTGTTTTTGAGTTTGAAATCAACTGAGATGCGATGTTTGGAAAATATGCATCTCAACAGTTCTGACACTTCCACCAGATACAGAATCACCAGTGGTTTATGCTTAGGCAGCCATTGTCTCTTTGATCAGCTGGTGCACTGTTTGGACATCTTCCTGGCTTTGAAAAATGCCCATTCAGGATTAATTCATTCATTCATCATCAGCCGCTTCTCCGGGGTCGGGTCACGGCAGCAGCAAACTAAGTAAGGCACTCCAGATGTCCCTCTCCCGAGCAACGCCCTCCAGCTCCTCCTGGGGGATCCCAAGGCGTTCCCAGGCCAGACTGGACGTGTAGTCATTCCAGCGAGTTCTGGGTCTACCTAGTTAAGATAACCACACTTAACCAGGGCCTGTTTAATGTGGGAGTTTGTGCTCTAGTGGATGATGAGTCAAATCTTTAATACTGATCAGGTAAACAACAATTAAAATGTTCCCCGTCACCAATTGCAATTTCACAGTCTAAGAAAACTAACCTGTCATTTTTCACATCCTCCTGGTGAACTCGATGATGTTGTGCAGAGTTAATGTGGTAGGTCCTGAGATTTAATTTTAACCCAGGTGTCGTCCACAAATCTGAACCAATGGGTAGGTGGTGTTGCTGGATAGGATGCATGATTATGAATCCCACGGCACTTCTAGGCAAGACACGCCCGTGTAGCATTCAAGTGCTAGGATTGGCCAGTACTCGTTGCCTCCATTGGATGGGTTGGTTAAGGTTAGGGCTAATCAGAGGCAGAGTAGCAGCAGGTCTTCTTAGAATCCTAGCGCCTGGATGCTACATGGGGCGTGTCTTCCCTAGAAGTGCCATGGAATTCATAATAACGTGGATAGGACATCAGAGTCCTCTTTTCTACTTCCTCCATTTACAAATTGGCCATGATAGGCGAGAACCCATAGCACACCCACGCTTCTGCCCTCAGTACTACCCCCTGTATGTGAAGTACATGGACTGAAGATGCAGCTTCAACAGCAGACACAACTGGTCAGTGTTAAGGGTGGTCCTATTGCTAAGCGTGGGTCGTTCTGTAATTTCATATGGACTACCGCCACTGCTTGATCCACAGGAACACACGTTTTACATAAGAGACCATTGTTTCATCCCCCTCCATAAGGATGTCCCTCACCTTATCCACAAAATCTATAGTGTTCTGAATGTGATGTTCATTACTGCCTACCAACGGGTTAAGAATAGATGCCAGAAACTTAGGGATGTTATAGGTCACTGAGTTAATCATACAAACAATAGGCTGTAATGGCACATCCTGTTTTATGTATCTTAGGTAAACCATACAGACTAGGTGTAGCCTCCCCTGGGTATAATCTATGGTACAAAATTCCATCAATAGCATTGTCCTGTTCTAACAGCTTCAGACAATCTATCAACTTTTTCTTGTAACCACTGCCTGGATGTTGTTTCAAGTATTCATGTCAAGTAACGTCATAACTTTGTCATGATAGTTGGTCTGGTTTAATACAACAGTGCATCACAGCAGTGGATCTGTCTTTTGTCTGCCAGAAGGATGATAATGTTATTGTCCTTACTGAGAGTTGTGAGAGCTTTCCTCTCATCTCAGCTGATGTTTGATGGTGGCTTCTTCGCATTGCTGAGGCAGGCTGAAACTTTCATCTGCAGTTGCTCCGCTTCGTTTTTACAGATCACTGATTCCATGGGCTGTGATCAGTTCCACTAGCAGAATTTGCCTCAGCATGACAGCAAAATTCAGCCCCTTAGCAAGTTGTCTTTCTCCGCCTGGGTGAGTTGTCTGTCGTACAGATTTTTCACCCACTTGTCCACATCACCGGCATGTGTCTGGCGTCAGTCTCTCTGTCTGCCATTGAGGGCGCCATCCGTTGTCTGCAGATGTCTCTGGCATGCAGCAAGTAGGTTGAACTTTTTTTCCTGCCTGGTTTTCGATTTTCTGTGTTGTGCTAGATGAGCCTTCTCCGTGAACTCAATCACACATTGGAAACTCTAGTTAACGGTCACAGCAATTTGCATATGAAACCAATCATTGTTTTCGGTCGTTATGTCACTGTATTGTTTATATGGGTGAGGATACCTGCAGTCAGCTGAGACTGAAGAGGTCACCTAGATGAGTGATGAAACGTTTCTCTCTCAAATGTGTCCAGATGAACCGATTCAACTTTCTGTGATTTTCTTACCTGGATTATTGAGCATGCATAAAGACATTTACCTTGGGTGTCCTCACGTTCAGGGAACTTGATTTGCACATTGTGATCTCTGGTGATCTGCTGAATGCGTGAGCCCTTCGGACCCATAATGGAACGGTGGAACTTCTGAGCAATGACACACTCAATGGTCACTTGAGCATCCTGGAGATCAAAAACAAAAAAAAAACCCAAAACAAAACAAAAGGCAGTCAGTTAAAGCAAAGATTACCAAATCACAACAGAAAAACAATGAACAATAAAGTAAAATCTCTCATCTCATTAGATAAAGGCCACTATGTAGCCACTCACCAAATCCTCAACAATCTCCTGCATACGTTTTTTGGCTGCCTCAACACACTCTTTGGCTCCCTTGAGTGTGACCTTGTCGCTCTGAGAACCAGTGCGGGGGAAGCTCACCATCACACCACCATACTCATCAGCAATGTCTCTGAGGACTTGGCCACGGCGAGCCACAAAGTAGCGATGGTGCTTGGGATCAACATTCATTAGATCCTCAACGACATTATCCTGACAAGAGAAATTGATATTATTTTTCAATATTCAAGCATTCTAAAGGGGGAAAAACAGCCCAATGGCTTACCACGTAGTGACCAGTAGATTCCAAAACTCATCTTACCAAACTCTTTATAAGTTCCTCCAGCTCCTTCTGGGCCTCACGCACTGCCTCTTCTGTGCCAACCACAGTGATCAACTCCTGGTCTTGGTCCTCAGCAGTGGGGAAGATGATCCTGGCACCAGTGCTATCACGCACTTTACGAATGTTTCCACCACCCTTCCCAATGAGGAACTTGTGGTACTCTGGCTTGGCACGCAGTTCAGCGGTATGACTCTTTATTTGCTGAATAAGATGTAATTAAAGTGATACAGGCTGAAAAACCAGTCACCAAAAAATGTTACACGTCATCAAAAACATTTGCCATAACCTTATATCTGATCAGTGTGAGGCAAACACTGGTTCATAAATATCATGACTCACTTCTAAAATACCCATGGTGAACACCAAAATTCTGTTTGCTTTTAAATGCAAAATGTGGTAAATGAGTGATTGGTTAAAAAAACTTTCTGAATTCCTTTCCAAGGTATCAAATAAGGACAGAAAACATGTCTAAAGAGACAGATAAGACAAAAGGACCACTCCCCAGTTCCGTACCGCAAGTCTTCTCTATGCCTAATATTACAAGGGGTCTGGTGATTTGTAATAGTCACTTAATATTCTATCCTGGTCCTCCCATGAATGGTTTTCTCTGGCCTGGCCCATTTCAACCAGTTGACATTGTCGTTTCAAAAAAACTGCTGGCTTTCAAGTGCCATACAATCAATGGGTGAGTAGAGCCACTCATAAGTGACTCCATGTTGAAATGTGTTTGAATAAATGCTTCAAGTTCTTGAAATACCTTTGTTTGCAAACTACCTGTGTATGAGATATGATTCTTAAGGTAGACAGTGACATTGTAGATACACATTGAATCACTGACCTACTCCAGTAGCATTAATGTTAAGTGGAGGCTTAAAAAAAAAATTGTAGAACTTGCTGACAATCACATATAAAGGGCTTGAGATTTCTATACAAACCTTCTCCTCGGCCAAGGCAAGCAGTTGCTGCTTAGCTTTTTCCACCTCCTCGGCAGGGCCTCGGATTGTAACCTTATCAATACCAGAGCCTTCAGTGGGGAAGTGGATGTGCACACCACCACACTCCTCCATGATGGAGCGCACAAGGCGACCCTTTGAACCAATTAAAGAGTTGTGGAGCTTAGAGGGAATGGACACCTCCATCTCTGTGATATTTGCCTGCAAAACAGAATCGAAAAAACATTGGACATGACCAGTAGTAGTAGTAGTAGTAGTAGTATCAGCAATGTATCTTTCAAAGCACTGCTGACACTAAATTATAGCCAAAAAAAAACTAACCAGCTCCTTCTGAATTGCCAAAATGCGGCTTCTCGCAGCCTCACAGTTTATCTTCTTGCCGGTGATGACAATCATCTCGGAATTACTATTCTCAGCAGGCAGATCAATTTTGGTGTTAGTTTCCTCCCTAATCTAGAAGGGAAAGAAGTGAAATTGTTACAACATAAACCTGGGAAGACATACAACTTTGTTACTTTGCATTTCCTCAAACCTACTTTCTTGATATTTGCGCCTCCTTTTCCAATTATGTTCTTGTGAAACTGCTTGAAGATTGGAACTGAGACTGAAAAGCTGTTCTCCACCTGTCAATGAGAATTAAAGTTGACCGTTTTTTGCTTAAAATTGTTCACTGGCATTCATTCAACTGTCTCAAAGTACAGGTAATGCAAGAATTTTCTTTGAGAGCTCTACCCTATTAGCATGTGTGTCATATAAAAAAAAATTTACACTATCAAAATAAATTATGCCAAACTGTAAAAACATCTACAAATATACCATTTCAGCCACTATCTTCTGCATAAACTTTGAGCATTTCTCCACTTCGGTGCGTGGTCCACGAAGCTGAACAATGTCACTTTTTTGTGCTGGGTCAGGGAAGTTGATGATGACCTTGAACAAGTAAATTTTTCAAGTTAGACCCTCAAAAATAGGTTCAGCGAAGAATTAAAATCCTTCAGCATTTTCACCAAAAATAGTAACAAAACACAAATACAGTCAAATGGCTATACGAAGCAATTCATTTTTTTGTAGAGAAACTCACCTCAGGAAATTTGTCACGCACTTCTTTTATCTTCTCTCCTTTTTGCCCGATGATGGCTCTGTGAAAACGCTGTTCAATGATCAGGTCCTTTGTACGCTCATTCTCCTGTGAGAGACAGGTTCAGTGACAGTCTAGAGAAAGGTCGCACTTGCAATGTTTGAACATTTAACTCCCGAGTTTGTACAAACCATGCGTGATGCAAGCTCGAGCAGCTCCTTCTTGGCTTCCTGCACACCCTGTGGATCCCCCTCAATGCGGATGAGGTTGCTTTTCTCATTGTCAGGGGGTATGCGGACAGTCACCTTGTGCAGCTCCTTGATGCGGTTGACTAAGGAGATGAAAGAAATTATTAATCCATTTTGTGGCACTGTGCACAACTCAAACAAACCTCTGGTAGTAGACCAAGCATGAACACAAGGAAAGTCACTTACTGTTAACACCACCTTTCCCAATAAGGTGTCTGTGGAATTTGGGATCCACACTAATTTCTGCATAATCCATACGATTTACCTGTTCATAAAAAGCAATCTCGTTTGATGTGGAACAAAGAATCTGAGTTAAAGACCGAAAATGGTCTACAGTTGCTTGGTGGATGAGCTGCTGAACTTTCCCTGACAAGCTAGGGACAATGGGCATCACACTCCATAAAATCATTTCTATCCAAAAACAAATCAGTGACTGAATTGAATTCCATTATTTGGAAATTCTGGTATTTCCATACAATTTCATTTCACTTGATATAACACCCAAATTTACTTGTAAAAACTCAAATCCTGACAAATAATGTTTTGACCTCATAGCTTACTACTGAACCAAAGGTGACTTGATGAAACCTTGAGATGTCTGTCATTCTTACCAGATCTGTAACAATGGCTTCAATCTGGCTCTGCACCATCTGCAAGTCTTTGGTAGGACCTTCCAAGGTGATCTTATCCTCTCCCTCAGTGAACTCGATGTGCACCTGAGGAAAAAAAAAAATTATAAACCACATCTCTAAAATTGCATCATTGTTAAATGAAACTTGTATTCTTCGACAAACCTTCGGCATTTGTTGGGTAATCTTGGCCAAGTTCTGCCCCTTCTTGCCAATAATGAACCGATGAAGCCAGGAAGGAGCTGAGACCGAGGACACAGTATAGCTGTTGGCCTGAAAATAGAAATTAGTTTTAACATCTTTATGCGTGCTCAATAATCCTAGCATGAAAATCAAACGAAGTGGAATCAGTTCATCTGGACACAACATTTATTGACAAACGTTTCATCACTCATCTAAGTGCTCTCTTCCGTCTAAACTGACTGCAGGTATCCCCACACTTATAAACACTACAGTTGCATAACGACCGAAACCAATGGTCAGTTTCATGTGCAAATAAGCGTGACCATTAACTAGAGTTTCAATGGCTATGTGTACTATTCACAGAGGATTTGGGAATGCTGGCAATCACAGCATTGTAAGATGGCAACAGATGTACTCTTAGCCCCCCCCCCCCAGTTCAGGGATGGTTGTTCCCGCTTCACATAGATGGCCTCTTTAGCTCCCCGATCCTCCCTACCAAGGACGTGCACATCCTCATCCTTGAAAGAGTGGCCACTGCTCTGTAAATGGGTGTAGACTGTGGAGTCCTGGGCTGACACGTTAACTCTTCTGTGTTGTGCCATCCTCTTGGCCAGCGTCTGTTTAGTTTCCCCAATGTACAAATCACAGCAATCCTCCCGACAATGAATAGTGTATACTATATTGTTCTGTTTGTTTGCTCCCTATCAAGGATGTGCGCCGCTGGTTTTAACGAAGAGTCAAAGAGGCCATCTATGTGAAGAGAGAACAACCATCCCTGAACCGGGGGTGGGGGGGGGGCGCTAAGAGTACATCTGTTGCCGTCTTACGAGGCTGTGATTGCAAACATTCCCAAATCCTCTAGGAATAGTACATATGGCCATTAAAAGTAGTTAATGGTCACACCTATTTGCATATGAAACTAAACGTTGGTTTCAGTTGTTATGCAACTGTATTTTTCTTTACGCATGCTCAATAATCCAGGTAAGAAAATCAATAGAAACTTGAATCAGTTCTGTCAAACACTGTGTCGAGGTGGAACTGATTCAACTTTCTTTGAATTAGTTTTAAATTACTTCCTGTCATATTCAATACATCAATAGTATATAACAAGATCCACTGATGGTCTATACCTTGGCGTAAACTTCAGTGAGGGCCTGACCCAGCCGGTCTGGCTCCCCACGGAGGATGACAGTTTCTGAGCTGCTATCAGAGGGTGGGATCTCGACCGAGACACCAGTTCTCTCCAGGATTTCTTGCAGGGTGTTTCCCTTTGGGCCAATCACATACTTGTGCTGAGACTTCTTAACCTCTACTGCAATGGTGGTGGCATTCTTTTTCTGAAAAGAGATTATTGAAACAAAACTAGCGCTTAAGAATTTTGGTATTTTTCTACAAGCAGCGAGCAAAGGAAAGTCAATGTACATGTCTAAGACTTCACAGATGAAAAACTCAAGATTCAGCACTTACAAGTGCAGTTTCTATCAAATTTTTCATGTAATCCAGCCCATCATACCTTTTCTTCATAAACTTTCTTGATCAAAGCCACAGCAAGGGCCACCTGCTCCTTTTCCCCTGTGATGACAATCTCAGTCTTGTTCACACTGGGAGGAGGGACGTTAATGCGGGCACCAGTCTCCTGCATCATCTCGCCAACCAGCTTGTTGTAGGCACCGGTGATGAATGGGTGGTACACTTTGTCAATGTTCACTCTCTCCACAGCACGTTTGTCCTGAATGCAACAATTAGGCAAAGAATCATCCACTGTTGAGAACCAACTTTTAATTCACTCTTTAGCCCTGCTTACGGCCAAGCAACTGCTCCCTTCCCAAGTGCAAATACCCACCTGATGAGGATGTCACAGACAGCCATGCTTCAAAATTATCAATTGTTCGCTGCTCATTATTACAAAAAACAGGTGTGCAGTCCAATCAAGTTTTCATCTTATCTGTCATAGTTAACACTCAGGTTGTTGTGCGCAGAGATGCATAAAACATTCTTTAAAGCCAAAGGAGCAATCTAATTTCTTTTGAGGAAGCAGCTTCAGAAAGTATCATAAGTATCATACCTCATCTAGTATTTTAACATTAACAATTCTCTCTCATAGCTGGTAACGTTAAATGCACTTATTGTAAGTTGCTTTGGATAAAAGTGTCAGCTAAATGACTGTAATGTAATGTAACATAACAAGGACTAAACTGAACCATCAAGTTGAAAAGCAAATATGATGGAACATGTTTTGCCTTAAATGTCATAACTTCTATTCCCATCACAGGGTCTGAGATGGCATGTTACCTGCTCAGCAGAGATCAACAGGATCTCATGCTTTGCCTTCTCCAGGCCCTCCTTGGTACCAGATATCTTAATCTGGTTGCTGGCATCATCAGGTCGTGGGATCTGGATTTTGGTGGCAGTCTTGAGCTCTAGCTCCTGAAGCTTCTCCCCATTTTTGCCAATGACAAAACGATGGTGCTCCTTGGGGATGGCGACAGTGGCTGAAGCCTATTATGAATAAAAAGGTGGCATCATGGTGTTCTACCATTCAAATTCATCTGATTGCATAATATTGCCATGAAAGACCACCAACCTGAGTCTGCAGTCGGGACACAATCTCCTTGCGGGCTTTCATCACAGCATCCAGCTTTCCAGACACCATGATTGAAAGGCCCTGATCTTTAGCCATGGAGAGTTCCAGGTGGGCTCCAGTCTTATGCATGATATCCACACAGACCTTTGCTTGGTCTCCTTCACCAAACTGGTTGATGTCCTTGTACTTGCGCTCTTCCAGTGGCACATGGAAAACCTAGTTCATAATTAGAGAAATGGTAAATACATGGAAGAGCCTTTTTCTTTACAAGGCAAAGTCATAAACGCGTCGACATGTTTTTTTCCACAAGACTAATTTGAATATCTGTGGGACCAGGTTGTCTTCTTACAGTGGCCACAAACAGTTCATCTCCCTTCGTACAATGCGACAGTCTCATTTCAACGTGTACAGTGTAATGAGGGGATTTATCAAGACTTTTTAGCTAAAAGCAAAAAAAGCAAGGTTCCATGATGATGCCATTTCCCATGTTTTGTTCAAACTTTATTGAAATAGTTATCATACCAGAGCTACCCCACCATGGTCTGAATAAAAGAGGACAGAGACTCAACGTTTTGCCAAAACCTTTTGAGCTATTTTGGTATGGACCAGAATCCACAAGGTGCTTTAAAAACTGTCAAGGTAGAGGGGCATCCAGGTAGTGTAGTGGTCTATTCCGTTGCCTACCAGCACTGGGATCGCTGGTTCAAATTCCAGTGTTACTTCTGGCTTGGTCAGGCGCACAGACACAATTGGTCGTGTTTGCGAGTGGGAAGCCTGGTCGCCGCACTAGCACCTCCTCTGGTCGGTTGGGGCACCTGTTCAGGGGGGAGGAGGGGGAACAGTGTGATCCTCCCACGCGCTCCGTCCCCTTGGCAAAACGCCTCACTGCCAGGTGAAAAGAAGCAGCTGGCAACTCCACATGTATCAGAGGAGGCATGTGGTAGTCTGCAGCCCTCCCCGGATCAGCAGAGGGTATGGAGCAGAGATCGGGACTGTTCGGAAGTGTGGGATAATTGGCCAGATACAACTGGGGAGAAAAGGGGGGGGGGGTCCAAAAAAAAAAACCCAAAAAAACCTCAACCAAGATAGAATACTTTGTCATTTTATACATGCATACAAATGAAATTTACTCGGCATTTAACCCATCCTAGCTATGTAGCTAGGAGCAGTGGGCAGCCGTTGTGCAGCACCCAGGAACCAACTTCTTGTTTCTTCCTATTGCCTTGGTCAGGGGCACAGACAGGAGTAATAACCCTAACTTGCATGTCTTTTTTGATGGTGGGAGGAAACCAGAGCACCTGGAGGTAACCCATGCAGACACGGGGAGAACATACAAACTCCACACAGAAAGGACCTGGGACGGCCTGGGGTTCGAACCCATGACCTTCTTACTGTGAGGCAACAGCGCTAACCACTGGGCTACCGTGCCACCAAACCAACCGTGTCAGAAGTGGGATGATACAGACCTGGCAAAAACTTCACAAGTATACACCAAATGCTGTGTGAAAAGGTCCTAAAACGTTACACATTTTAAAACTCAATACCATTTCACTTGTTTTTTTTCCCCCCAGTGTAATTGGAATTTCACTGAAGATTCAACAGGCAGCCTTAAAATTCAGGCTTGTTTTTAGGAATAACTGGTTCTTGGAATTTTAGAACCAGTTCCACATCAAAGCTGATTCTCAATACCAGACACTTTCAACTGGTGAGTGATCAAACATCTCTTGCTGACCTAAAAAAGGCAATTTCCTCAGGCTAAATATTCTACCCAGTTAGTATACTGATAGTACAATAAAAGCAGTTTACAATTTCTTACTAGATACCAAGAGAGCCAAGAGCTAGAGTGACCTTTTGCTATTTTTTTTATTTTTTTGGTTGTGGGACAAAATGAACAAACAAGTCAAGCACAGCCAAAAACAAGGACTTAATGAAATCATACAGTAAAGATTTTTTAAAGACTTTTTCCCAGTTAATCGCTGTACCAGATTCTCTGTGAGAGAGGGCTTAAAATACTAAGACAGGCTACCATTGGCACTATGCCTAATCAACCCAGGTCCTTGTGAGACCAGTTGGACAAGTCTGTCATGATGTGGTACACAAGAAAATGATAGATGCACCAAAATCCAAGAAAACGCAGTCACACTAAAGGTCAGTTTGGATGCAGGGCTGATCTGAAAACACAACGGCAGGTTACATATCTAACTTGGTAGCTTTACTTGGACCCATTATGTTCTTAGCCATGTCAATGTGAACACATTAAAACAGACAAAAACAGACAGCAGGCACAAATTTAGCTGCAGTGCATGCCAATTTTTGTATCCATTCAGTACCCAAGATGGCCCATGTGACTTCAGTCCCGTGAAGACAAATAAATGAGCTTGCAACAGAAAAAAAAGGACTTTTTGATATCAAAATGAAATTCCTAGTTAGTTAAAACAAAATGAGTGAAACAAAATTATACATCGATCGATGTTAAGGGTCCAGGGCAAAAAACTTGATGTAAATCTGAAGTGATGGGATCTTCTTTTCCCAACAAATGCGATTTGAATTGTTGAAAATCAAAAACATGAAACTTTACTGCGCTACAAATTGTGTAATTGCAGCAGTGTCCCTTTTATTTACACTGAGATACAACTCAACAATGCATTAATGTATATTTCATCAAATGTATGTATTCTTCAATACACTTAGAAAATTACCAGGTAAATAATGACTAAGTTTAACTGGGATGTGTGCTCATTCAAATGGGCACACTGAGCACAGCAGAGTATTTGAAAAGGAAAAACTCTCATCATTCAAGTTCTTTGATCAACACAATTTTATTAAGACATTTAATTAAATCAGTGTTCCAAAGCTGTGGTAGATTTTCCTATAAAAACATACCTGGGTAATAATAGAAGACTTGAGAGGACGGATCTTGGATGTCCAGGCATTGGACGAGTCCTGCGTTCCCTCGGGTGAAGCTGCCTTCTCGGGCAGAGGGGGGAAGGCATCTTTGTAGGTAGGGAGAGAATCTTCATCCCCTGCACCACTGGGTCCTGCCACCGCAGCTGAACAAAGACAAAAAGAGGGAGTCATATCAACTTAACATATTCATTTGGATTTCAAGGCCACAATTGGTTTAAAATGCACTTATCAACCCCAAAGTAAATACTCACCACCACTCTGCTCTGGCAAGAGCCCACTGCGGTGCTCATTAAACCTTTCCTGCGTAAGTACAGCGACTGAGCTCATGGTTGAAATCCCACGTTTAACACAGAGTCCGAGTGTGCCACTAGAAAAAGAGGTTTACATCATCTTAAAAAACGCTGATACCAAAGAAAGCAAGACAAATGAAATAAAAAAGGTGCTAATACGCCACATGTTTACCAACACCTGCCATTATCAAACTTCAGGATATCAAGCGCTGCATAGTTTGCGGAGGGCTGTTAGACAAGTATATAGGAGGGCAGGGCGCCAAACAACAATTCATCCAGTGCTACCTCTGTTTAATTGCAGAAATTTAGGTAGTGCTTCAGTGGGTAGTCTTGTTTACTATGTTTCAAATCCATAGCAAGCTCTGCTGTCATTTATTAGTTATTCTTCAGGAAAGCTGAAATATTACACATAACGCCTTGAGAGCGAATATAAGTGCCAGAGATCCCAGTTATGAGAAATTTTCGAGGGCTTATCAAAACAAGGTATATCATTACCATTTCAGCATATGTCCTCAGTCTACGGGAAGACTAGGAGGCGCGCACACACACACACACCACCCGGAAAGTATTCACACCCCTTCACTTTCCCCACATTTTGTTATGTTACAGCCTTATTCCAAAATGGATTAAAATCCTTTTTTTCTCATCAGTCTACACACAATACCCCATAATGACAAAGTGAAAAAGGTTTTGTAGAAATTTTTGCAAATTTATTAAAAATAAAAAACGGAAATATTTCATGTACATACACTCACCGGCCACTTTATTAGGCACACCTGTCCAACTGCTCATTAAAGCAAATTTCTAATCAGCCAATCACATGGCAGCAACTCAATGCATTTAGGCGTGTAGACATGGTCAAGACGATCTGCTGCAGTTCAAACCAAGCATCAGAATGGGGAAGAAAGGTGATTTAAGTGACTTTGAACGTGGCCTGGGTTGTTGGTGCCAGACGGGCTGGTCTGAGTATTTCAGAAACTGCTGATCTACTGGGATTTTCACACACAACTATCTCTAGGGTTTACAGAGAATGGTCCGAAAAAGAGAAAATATCCAGTGAGCGGCAGTTCTGTGGGCGAAAATGCCTTGTTGATGCCAGAGTCAGAAGAGAATGGCCAGACTGGTTCGAGCTGATAGAAAGGCAACAGTAACTCAAATAACCACTCATTACAACTGAGGTATGCAGAAGAGCATCTCTGAACGCACAACACGTCGAACCTTGAAGCAGATGGGCTACAGCAGCAGAAGACCACACCGGGTGCCACTCCTGTCAGCTAAGAACAAGAAACTGAGGCTACAATCTGCACAGGCTCACCAAAATTGGACAATAGAAGATTGGAAAAACGTTGCCTGGTCTGATGAGTCTCGATTTCTGCTGCGACATTCGGATGGTAGGGTCAGAATTTGGCGTCAACAACATGAAAGCATGGATCCATCCTGCCTTGTATCAACGATCAACGGTTCAGGCTGGTGGTGGAGGTGTAATGGTGTGGGGGATATTTTCTTGGCACACTTTGGGCCCCTTAGTACCAATTGAGCATCGTGTCAACGCCACAGCCTACCTGAGTATTGTTGCTGACCATGTCCATCCCTTTATGACCACAGTGTTCCCATCTTCTGATGGCTACTTCCAGCAGGATAACGCGCCATGTCATAAAGCTCGAATCATCTCAGACTGGTTTCTTGAACATGACAATGAGTTCACTGTACTCAAATGGCCTCCACAGTCACCAGATCTCAATCCAATAGAGCACCTTTGGGATGTGGTGGACCGGGAGATTCGCATCATGGATGTGCAGCCGACAAATCTGCAGCAACTGCGTGATGCTATCATGTCAATATGGACCAAACTCTCTGAGGAATGTTTCCAGTAACTTGTTGAATCTATGCCACGAAGGATTAAGGCAGTTCTGAAGGCAAAAGGGGGTCCAACCCGGTACTAGCAAGGTGTACCTAATAAAGTGGCCAGTGAGTGTAGATATTCACACCCTTTGCTATGACAAAATTGAGCTCAGGTTCATCCTGTTTCCACGGATCATCCTTGAGATGTTTCTATATCTTGATTGGAGTCCCCCCGTAGTAAATTCAATTGATTGGACATGATTTGGAAAGGCACACACCTGTCTATATAAGGTCCCACTGTTGATAGTGCATGTCAGAGCAGAAACCAAGCCATGAAGTCAAAGGAATTGTCTGTGGACCTCCGAGACAGGATTGTATCGAGGCACAGATCTGGGGAAGGGTACAAAAAAATTTCTACAGCTTTGAAGGTCCCGAAGAGCACAGTGGTCTCCATCATTCTTAAATGGAAGAAGTTTGGATCCACCAGGACTCTTCCTAGAGCTGGCCGCCCAGCCAAACTGAGCAATCGGGGGAGAAGAGCCTTGGTCAGGGAGGTGACCAAGAACCCGATGGTCACTCTGACAGAGCTCCAGCGTTCCTCTGTGGAGATGGGAGAACCTTCCACAAGGACAACTATCTCTGCAGCATTCCACCAGTCAGGCCTTTATGGTAGAGTGGCCAGACGGAAGCCTCTGCTCAGTAAAAGGCACATGACAGCCCACTTGGAGTTTGCCAGAAAACACCTAAAGGACTCTATAACCATGAGAAACAAGATTCTCTGGTCAGATGAAACCAAGATTGAACTCTTTGGCCTGAATGCCAAACGTCATGTCTGGAGGAAACCAGGCACCTCTCATCACCTTTCTAATACCATCCCTACAGTGAAGCATGGTGGTGGCAGCATCATGCTGTGGGGATGTTTTTCAGCGGCAGGAACTGGGAGACTAGTCAGGATCGAGGGAACGATGAATGGAGCAAAGTACAGAGAGATCCTTGATGAAAACCTGCTCCAGAGCGCTCAGGACCTCAGACTGGGGCGAAGGTTTACCTTTCAACACGACAACAACCCTAAGCACACAGGCAAGACAATGAAGGAGTGGCTTTGGGACAAGTCTGTGAATGTCCTTGCATGGCCCAGCCAGAGCCCAGACTTGATCCCCATTGAACACCTCTGGAAAGACCTGAAAATAGCTGTGCAGCAACACTCCCCATCTAACCTTACAGAGCTCCAGGGGATCTGCAGAGAAGAATGGGAGAAATACCCCAAATATAGGTGTGCCAAGCTTGTAGCTTCATACACAAGAAGACTTGAGGCTGTAATTGCTGCCAAGGGTGCCTCAACCAAGTACTGAGTAAAGGGTGTGAATACTTATGTACATGCAATATTTCCGTTTTTTATTTTCATTAAATTTGCAAAAATTTCTACAAAACCTTTTTTCGCTTTGTCATTATGGGGTATTGTATGTAGATTGATGAGGAAAAAAAAGGAATTTAATCAATTTTGGAATAAGGCTGTAACATAACAAAATGTGGGGAAAGTGAAGGGGTGTGAATACTTCCCAGATGCACTGTGTATGTATATATATATATATATATATATATATATATATATATATATATATATATATAGAGCCTAAACTTTGGACAACTCACTCAACTGAAAATTTTCAGCATCAAATAATTCTAGTTGTACCATTTCAGCATCGGTTCGTCCAGATGAACCGATTCAACTTTTTGATTTTCTTACCTTGATTATCGAGCATGCACAAAGAGATACCATTTCAGCATTTCTATCCCTCATCAAGCATAAACACTCAAGTCTAATTCATAATAGCATCTACACTGCCCTAATTATATTGCTCCATTGGCACAGGACATCGTAACAAATCTTAAATACATGAAAAAAACTTTGGGCCATCTGTGATGTGTCACAAGCCATTCAGCGGCTGATTTTAACAAACAAGCCTGACCTAAAACTACACTCGTGAAAATTGTCTTTTGTTTACCTTGCCAACACCCAAGGTGATAATCATAACTGTATTGTTTTTTGACTAAATCCCAGAGATCAAAGAAAGTTTAATCAGTTCGTCTGGACACAACGTTTATTGACAGAAACATTTCATCACTCATCCAAGTGACCTCTTCGGTCTAAACTGACTGCAGTTATCCCCACCCTTATCCCTCGGTTCAGGGATGGTCCGAGGGGGGTGTTTAAGAGTACACCTGTCACCATGCTGCGACTGCAAACATTCTCAAATCCTCTGAATAGTACACATGGCTACTGAAACTCTAGTTAATGGCGGTGCCTATTTTCACATGAAACTGATCGTTGGTTTCAGTTGTTTTGTTTATCAGGGTGTTTTGTTTAAAAGTCAGTTTAGACTGAAGAGGTCACGTAGATCAGTGATTTCCATCAATAAACGTTGTGTCCAGATGAACCGATTCAACTGTGATTTTCTCACCTGATTATTGCACATGCATAAAGACAAATCCCAGAGATCGATCAAAAATAGTCACCAATGCTGTTGCATCAGCACCTTCCCCACCACCAAACAAAGAAACATCACTGAACTGGGGTTTTAGCCATTGATGTTGTAGTATCCATTGGTAAAGTTCTTGAACCAGACTGGCCTGCCATATCTGCTTGTTAGTCACAACAACTTCACATCACATATCCTTCAAACTCATAAGCTACTCTGCTCGTTTTTCTGCATTTGAGAGCCATGGTGAAGACTTAAAAATGTTAAGCACTGATTAGTTTCCCTGGGAAAAGTCCTACCAGACAGCAAACACTAAAATTAACTACATAAGCATTAGCTTTGACATTTGTGGATTAGCCCTTTGTCTTAATACATCAGTGATAGTTTCAAAGATTTGTATGCATGGAAATCTTAACTGTATCCTTAAAAAAAAAATCTATTTTTTTGTGTTATGATACATTATTAATATATACACCAATACCATTTCTAAATCATTATAAGAAAGCCCATTGGCACATTGGACTTCCAACCATCACAGAAAAGGGCAAGCCGAACACATTTGATTACAAAACTACTGAATGTTGTATCCAATATAGATCAATTTATTTTAGGGCACCAGAAAAATGATCACGTTGACTAGACATGGGTTTAACATGCTTATCAATAGGTGGACTTTGACATTGTGGTCTTTATCTAATCTACCTTTACCAAAACAAGTCATGCCTTTGAAAAGGATAATTTCACTTTGAGTCAACCACCACATCAGGATTGTGTGAATGTGTGTTCATCTCAACAGTCAACAGATGTTGGTTGTCAAACAAACAAACAGTACTTGTGTGGGGAGTGTTGAGAATGCATTTACACTTTCAAGAAGGAAGCAACAGGCAGTGTGCCATTCATGTTGTCTGTTCACGTCAAATGCTATTGTAAGAACTGTAGCCAAGCAAAAAGGCTCCAAGGTTAAGAGGATTTTCTCACTGACCCTTAGTTTATCCCTACAGGATAAAAGCAAAAATCCACATTAACAGAACTTATGATGCTATTATCATCTATATGTAATAAATAAATCTCTTCTAAAAACTCGAGAGCCAAGGTTCTGACCTGTGGAGTCAGGTAAACCCCAAGGCTGCAGCACATAAATTAGTAAAATGGTGCTGCATCTTCATTTTATTTTTTCCCCTGGAGGTAGCCCAAAGATTTATGAAAGAAAAAAAAAACTACCAACTTATACACGAGGATAAAACCTACACTTGTCAAAGCATCTTTGGCACACCATCAATGGAGCAGCTACAGACTTCGTCTCTAGATTTTAACGTTAAGGGTCATGATTTGCTTGTTTCTAGCTTTAGAGAGATTTGAATGCAAACTATCAAGGGAGCACAAGAATGTAAATTGTTTTAGGGTGGATTTTGCCCCAAGGCATGCCTGCAATTTATTTGCAACACATGTAAAACAGAACTCCCAAATGTTGAGAACTGGCCAACATTTAGTTTTTGTTTTTCCAGAAAGCGTTATTGGAAAAAAAATGCACGAAATGTCCCATGTAGTGCAAAGATAAGAACGGGCTTCACTCACCAATCTTTTTTTCAAACTCTTGAGTACTGGACCAAAATTTTAACTCGGTAAAGCAGAAAAAGGCCGCACTTTGCTTAATCTGATCTTTTTTTTTTTAATTTGTCAGAATGGCTCAGCACAGACACGTTTCAACATAGTATTAAATGTTCCATCACAGGAGAAGCCAGACGAGAATTTGTGGGGAGGGTCGATTCCCCACATTTTAAAACACACCCTTGTAGTGGCCTCTTCCTTGTCAGGCCTCCTAGAGTTAATGCTACTCTGTCGAGTTCTGCATAGCACAGGGAGATCCTGTTGCGCATTTGTGTCTACAGGAATCTTCAGTTTAGCATGGCCTTAACAAGTAGAGCAACATTTAAACTCAGGGTACCAGACCCATGTATAACCACCACATGCTCCACATATCATCCCAGTACTGCACCATTTCTTGTAGGTATTTTCTAAATGTGTGTGTGGGGTGGGGTGGGATGGAGGGGAATTGTGGTTCTGAAAAACCAGATATATTCCGGATATTCAATATCAATGTTGCAGCTTTAAAAATTCTTATTTAAATAACATTATGTCATGATATATGAACAGTTATAAGTAATAGCAATATTTTAAGGGAGGCAGGCTAAGCAATAACGCCAGATGATTAATTTTTACAGGTACTCATGATCTTGTAGTAGGATCAACTTTCAATCTGTCGAGGGTGAAGGGCATTGCATCTTAATCGATTATTAATAATATAATGTAAAAATAATATGGTTTAATTTAAGAATCTTTAGTGCAAGAGCTCGTAGTAATTATGATCTTACCAGCTAAATGGTCAGTTACCAGATAATCCGTCCTGTAAAGCTGCCCGTTCGCGTCAGCCTGCCAGCTTTTGCCTGTAGACCAAAGGGGGAAAAATCTGATTATATGCAGTGCAACTTGAATATGGGCTTTTCTTTTTAAATAGACAGAACCACCTAACCAGTAGTGTAGCTCTGAATCATGGGAAACCAAGGGAATGGATATAAACATCAGTCCAGATCAGATTTAAACAGCTATCCCTTTGCCATTTGAAATGCGCGATTTGGTAATGAAAAACAGATAGCTGCCCCTGATGACATAGATTCCTTTGCATTAAGTCAAAGTGAGATTACCTCCCCTTTAATCACCAGCCAATTGTGTCGAGTCATCTTATACAAATGCAAAACCAACAATTTGAGCCTCAACGTTAACAAAATACAACTACCATCTTCGATATATCTAATGAAATATTATTTAAAAGCAACATAACTGAAATCACTTTTGTCATTGTAATTTGCAATCGAAAGTGGCAGGTCACGACAAAGCTTTAGCAAATTACCTTACAGTAGAACCACCGACGTCAATAACAGTAACACACAAAGCCATCCAACATTCTATGGTACAATGACCATTACAGATTTACATGAATTTGCCACTTTAAATACCAATTTATACTGAATAAAACTCAACTACTTCTTCAGAGACAAGAGTTCCGATCATGGATGACTGACCAACTAAGTCTTCACTCAGTTTAACAACAGCAGGATGGGGAAAAAAAGAATTTCCAAATCCCAGATTCCTATTACCTTTTACTACCGACTCGCTGTAAATCCTGGATTAGGGATTTAAACTCTGTAGCTAGATAGCTAACCTGGAGGTAGCAAATTAGCTACTGTTAGAACGAGCAGCCATCGTTTTAGCTAGCGTTGTACTACCTTCATAATTTCACCTAAAGCAGGAAAACTGGTGTTATATTCTAACTATGACAGGCAGCAAGATGATGATGATAAATGGCAGACTATTTGGGTGCCTTCTGACATTAGCAGAATGGTCCGCTGTGAACCATTTGTACCACGGGGTTATTATCCCGTAGCCCCGGCTAGTTAGCCGATTTGCTAAAAACTTTGACCGTGGCGTGAGTGTGACACGTCGCTTGGTAAAATGCCTACACGTTAACGCCTGATAGTTTGGTTTACTCCAGCTGACCAACACAGAAACTTGGAAGCAGTGCGTTACCTAACGTCAACCAAACAGTTTGATCGAGAATACTTTTAATAATCACATTTGCTGTATGCATATTCAAGGAATGTCAATGTTTTTCCCCCCCAAGTAAACAGCGAGCGATAACCGGCAGCCAGCTTGGTTAAACTAGCAGTTGAAAGTACCAGTCGAACTCTAGCGTTAGCAAACTACTGTTAGCAGACTACCGTTAGCTAACGTTACAGTTTGTACTAGCTGGCTAAGTCCACGTAGGCATAAGGAGTACAGCTGAGCAGGGAGAAATGACACGGAGTCAGGCCAGAGCACACTGTAGCTAGCTTACCCCAAATAAGCATTCCTTCGATTAACAAGTACCGCTCTGCTAAACAGACCGGCAACGGAAGTCGTGTGCAATGCGAATATTATAATGTTGAATGAGAGCCCGCATTTTAGATACTTACTTATTTTTGTTTTTCTCGTCTGCCCAAAAGGTGCAGAAGCTGTGATGAAATTTCACTGGCGGAGAAGGTGGGATTGGAGCCCGGGGAATATATAGCAGATCCGCCTACCGCTCACGTCCTCTGACGTCACGTTGGAGAGTCCGATTACCTATCGAGTGCAATAATTCTTCGTTTTAATTATGCACTATTAATCTTTAGAATTACGATATGCGTTTTGATTTCTTTTCTATGAATTTATTCTTGCTACCTTACCAAATGCATTTTGCAATCTGTCAGTTGTGGTAAAGCTCAATGGAAACTTCTTGATTTACGTTTGTGTGATCTTTTGGCGTAGTATGCCGCTATGCTGTGGTGAAGGCGAATGAATGAATGAATGAATGAATGAATGAATGAATGAACGTGAAACACGTCATGTCAGATGGGAGGGTAACCGCAACAAAGCATTGCTTTTTAACTTTTTAACTCGCTCATACGTCGTATAATTTGATATAGTGGCTCAAAATAATGAAAACTCAATTAACGTTCAAATGTTGCTGCTCAGGGAATTTTCTGGTGCATGACCACCTAAATTGCACTAAATTACACACAATATGAATAAAGTGGAGATTTTTTTCCTTCTGTGCTAAAAGTTTTTTTATAGTTAGACATCATTCCATAAGAGCTGCATTTTCACAACTTAATGACCCCCAACTAATGTACATCACAACACATAATGGATCTAAAATCTGTATAGTCAAACATAATTGAACTCCAATTTGCCTAAAGAAGAACACACTAAACTTCATAAGTTATATACTTTTATACTCATCTGGTGTTTGGGCTATTGTTCTTCTGTGAATTGAAGAGTTCTAATACGCCATGTTATATTCAGCATGCATATTACCCTTCAGATAATATTCAGCTGTCATGCTATTGCCGCTGATATCTATCAAGAGCCCGTAAAGTCACATTCTCCAATTTGAACCAGGTTTTAATAATATGTTTCCATCTTTCACGGATTATATGCTTAAATCTGTGAGTGCAATATAGTCATTAGAGATTAAAATAATACCCACTTATCTGACCTTGAACATTTAAAACAAGAAGAGTTTTGGTTGGCCAAGTTTTCCATTCTTCTTTTAATTCTAAAGGCAGAGGGGTGGCGATCTTGCTGCACAAAAGGCTGCCTTTTACATTAGAAAAATTCATAAAAGATGCTGAAGGGGCGATATGTCATAATTTCAGGCTACTTATATGGGGGAAGGCTCACACCCGGGTCAAATGACTCTGCCGTAGTCACGGGTATTAATCGGCTCCACCTCTGATCGGCATTGATGTAAACGTGACATTGGATGTCTATACTCCCCCAACATATTTGAGGCCTCTTATTCCAAGCTGCTGGCAGATTTACCCTCTAACATTTCACCCTTTGTAATTTTGAGTGGTGACCTAAACTCATGTTTAGACCCAGAGTTGGACCAAAGCCCCATCTGATCCACACGTCCATTCACAATGGGAGTGGCCACCAGGGAACTTAGCAATAATTTCGATTTATTGGACACTTTGAGGATACTGAATACAAAAGTGAAGAACTACATCTTTTTCTGCCATCCACACATTTTCAAGAATTGACTACTTTTACATTTCAAGTAAAAGTTTAGACAGGGTATAATGCAATGGCACTTTCAGATCACTTTCTTATTGGGCTGAAACTCGAACCCCCCTGCTATGACTCATCTGCACGTCACTGGTGACTAAATCCTGTCCTGTTTAGTAATCCCACCTTTTTAACTCTTTTGGAGGGACAATTGAACCCCCCCTCCCATTAATGATACTCCCGATGTCTCAGCATCAACGCTTAGGGAGGCTGCAAAGCATATTCAAGAGGGGTGAATATCGCATACATTTCTGTTAAAAGAAAAGAAGCACTCAGACAACAATTAGAGCTTTAATGCCAGATCTCTGATCTAGAGAAGGCGTTTAAACATTCCCCCTCTAAATCAGTATTGCTGAAGTTGGATGTAGCATGTTCTGCCCTTGATAATCTTCTCAATAATCTTCTCAGACCATGCCCTCTCCCCCAAGGGGCATGGACTGATGCAGTGGAGTCGATAGTGAAAATCTTTTTGTGCAATAGACTAACAGAGAGTCAGTACAGGATCCTTCACAGATTGCAGCACACAACCCCAATCCCATAATACTTTCTATGTGGGGATTTCTCCCCTCTGTGTCAAGTGCAAGAAAGAGGTAAGGTTGTACATATACTACATATGGCACTGCCCTGTGAAATTTAATTTCTGGGAAAACACCTCACAGGAACTTAACTCCATTTTTGATAAGGAAGTACAACTGAATCCTGGTTTGTTCCTGCTGAATCTTCCAGCAGAAGGGCTCTCTTTAACAAGTGTCCAGCAAAAACTTTTCAATAGCCTTCTTCTGTTAGCAAGAAGATGCATTTTATTTCAATGGATTAAGCCCAGACCTCCTACCGTTAACCAGTGGTATTGAGAAATATTTAAAGTTTTGCTGATGGAGCACTTGAGCTCAGTCTTGAAGGGTAATGAGAGGGTTTTTGATAAGCTGTGAATGCTTTTTCTAAAGTACCTTCCAAATTGCACAGCAGACCTAGTAACAAGGGGCATTGCACTGTGACTTGGCATCCTTCCAGTGCCCCTGTGAATGTCTAATGTTCTCTCCTGGGTATTTTACTGTTTCGCATTAGTTGTATACTCCCTGATCCGTGTAATGTATCCAAGCTCTGAGATCTCCATATAATGTCTTCCCATGTAATGTGTGTTTACATGCCGTGCTGTTTTTTCTTTTTTTCATCCCTTAGGGTCTGTAATCTGCTCATATCCATCTTTGCTGTTGTGTGTATTCTGCATTATATTATATTCTGTTCTGTTTTTTAATTTTGATTATTTGATTAAGCCTAAGTATACATCATACATGGATGCAAATCATAGTGTTGTTTTGATAACCCAGCCCACATTTTACTTGCAAATTGTAATCAGAATCAGGATCAGAATCATATTTACTGGCTATGTAGGTTTGCATGTACATGGAATTTGAATCCGGTTTCGTGGCTCTCTCTGTGTACTTAATATAAAATAACAACACTATAACACAACAATTTTCAGATATATACACAAGGATTGACTTATACAGGTGAAATAAGAGGTGATAAGGTGCAATGGTGCGGAGAATATATCAGAAATGCTGAAATAGATGTTAGCAGGTTACTTACATACATGCCTGAGGTAGATGGACATGACAGAGCGTACCAGTATACGTACAACGTACAGTACAGTATATACAAAATGGTTGGATTTATTTGACAGTATTAAGCGTTCATTTGAATGACAGCCCACGGAAAGAAACTGTTGATATATCTGGTTGCTTTGGGGTACAGTGCTCTGTAGTGCCTACCAGGGGGGCAGAGTTGGAACCGGTTGTGACCAGGGTGTGATGGGTCTACAGTGATGTTGCCTCCCTGTTTCCTGAGTCTGGAGGTGTATAAATCCTGAATAGAGGGCAGATTAACACCAATGATTTTCTCTGTAGACCTAACTGCCCATTGTAGTCTGTCCCTGTCCTGTTTTGTGGCCGAACCAAACCAGACAGTGATGGATGTGCAGAGGACAGACTGGATTATTGCAGTGTAGAACTGAATCAACAGTTCCTGGGGCAGGTTGAATTTCTTGAGCTGGTGGAGAGAAAATACATCCTCTGCTGGGCCTTTTTGATTGTGTCTATGTTGGATGCCCACCTTAGGTCCTGGGAGGTTGTAGAACCCAGAAATCTGTAGGTTTTCACCATAGAAACTGTGCTGTTGAGTATGGTGGGGGGAGGGGCAGTGTTGGGGACTCCTCCTGAAGTCCACTGTCATGTGCACTGTTTTGAGCATGTTCAGCTCCAGGTTGTTATGGCCGCACCAGAGGGCCAGCTGATCAACATCCTGTCTATATGCAGACTCATCACCATCCCAGATAAGGCCAATGATGGTTGTGTCGTCTGCAAACTTCAAGAGTTTAACAGATAGGTCACCTGAGGTGCAGTCATTTGTGTAGAGAGAGAAGAGTAGAGGGGAGAGCACACATCCCTGGAGGGTGCCAGTGCTGATTGTCCAGGTGCTGGATGTGATTTTCCCCAGCCTTACCTGCTGCCCTCTGTCTGTCAGGAAGTTTTTAATCCACTGGCAGATGGGGGGCTGGTGCAGTGAGCCAGGTGAGTTTGGAGTGGAGGATATCTGGGATGACGGTGTTGAATGCTGACCTGAAGTCCACAAACAGGACCCTTGCGTATGTCCCTGGAGAGTCAAGGTGTTAGAAGATGTAGTGCAACCCCATGCTGACTGCATCATCCACTGACCTATTTGCTTGGTAGGCAAACTGCAGGGGGTCGAGCAGGAGGCCTGTGATTTCCTTCAGATGGGCCA
Organism: Lampris incognitus; assembly: GCF_029633865.1. NCBI lineage: Eukaryota > Metazoa > Chordata > Actinopteri > Lampriformes > Lampridae > Lampris > Lampris incognitus. The sequence goes on from NC_079213.1 coordinate 75,370,770, forward strand.
ACACCAGTCTCTCGAAAGATTTCATGACCACAGACGTTAAGTATGGCTGTGTTTAGTAATGTTAAGTAAGGTCCAGTACTTTATTTCATCCTTTGATTTGTTTTGATTTAATTTAATCTATTTCACTATTTCATTTTATATGCTTTTTTTAATTTCAAGTGCCACACAGTTTCTTGCAAATCTGAAGTTGCGTTCAGGGGGGGGTTCCTGTACCCATGCCGAGGCAAATCCTCCAGGCCCCTCAGACCCAGAATCTTGGATATTTTGAAATACATTATAACCAGAGATTTCAGGGACCCTTGCTGGTACACATTTTGCAAAGGTCAAATACTGAATCTCCTCACTCAAAAACTTTTGAAATTAAACCTGTCAAAGTATGACATAGGTGACATAAAGTTTGCGGATGACACCACAGTCATTAGCTGTATCGCCAACAATGATGAGACAGCCTACAGGGATGAGATTCAGCACCTCGCATCATGGTACACTACCAACAATCTTGTCCTCAATGTGCAAGGAGCTGATTGTGGAGTTCAGGACGTCTAGAAGCTGCAGGCACTCCCCCATACACATCAATGGGGTGGAAGTGGAGTGTGTCTCCAGCTTTAAATTCCTCAGTGTCCACATCAGTGAGGACTGTTCCTGAAGATCAAACACACAGGCCCTTGTGAAAAAGGCCCAACAACGCCTGCATTTCCTGAGGAGGCTGAGGAGCGCCCATCTATCCTCCAAAATTCTCACCAACTTCTACCACTGCACCATAGAGAGCATCCTGAACAGCTGCATCTCAGTGTGGTACGGCAACTGCACCTCAGTAGACCAGAAAGCTCTGCAGCGCGTCGTCAAGGCGGCCCAGCATATCACCGGTACCCAGCTCCCAGCCATAAAAGACATTCATCACAAACGCTGCCTTCGAAGGGGTCTCAGCATCAGTAGAGATCCTATCCACTTCAACCATGGACTGTTCTGTCCCCTGCGCTCTGGGAGGCGCTACAAGAGCCTCATAGCCTGCACTACCAGGCTCAAAAACAGCTTCTTTCCCCAAGCTGTTACCCACCTGAACCTGGCTATTCACTGAATGTCTGTATATATGTTTATACTCATGCTCTTTTTTAAAAACTTATCTTTTAGCTTTCAGTCTTCATCTGTAGATATCTTACACTATGTTTGCTAGGTTTGTGTGTCTTGCACTGTTTGGCAAAGCCACAGCCCTTATTTAATTTTTAACATGTGCCTGCACATTGTTTTTAATGAAAATAAATTGAATTGAATGTCAATATATTTTGCTCCTCCACAGGGAAGCTTTCTGGAGTTCTGCCTCAAACACGGTGAGAAATAGCCTGATTTCTTGTAGCTCCTTTATTTTTCCTGAACAATGTATGTATTCTGAGACACATGTGGCCCTATCCTCACCAAAATGCACACTGACCTAGACTGTTGGTGGATGGTAATGTTGATCATGTCAATAGCCAATCTATGGAGGTATAACATAAAAGTGTGTGGAATACATTCTTCTGTTTACACCTTTCATGAGAAATTCACACATACTAATTCAATTAATCTACACACACTGTGGGGGCTCACATAGATTGGGAGTAGTCCTGAGCTTCCAATACCTCTAGAAGAGAGAGAGAAGCTGGCGGCCATATCCAACTAACCACCAGCTGCAGCTAGTCTGCAATCACTCTACTCAATACTCAAGCCAAAAAGACCAAGACTTTGGGGAGAGAGGAAGCAGAGTAGAGGGGGGAAACGTGAGTACAGCTTGTTGAAAAAAAAGACATGATTTTTGACCCTATTCTGTGATAGAGGCATTAGAGGGAGAGTGACCCCGGCAACCAGCAGCAGAGTGAGCGACAGACATGGATGAAAGGCAAAGGCGGCCTGGCATCTTGTTTCCATCTTGTGTCTCACTCTTCTTCTTTCTGTCTTCCAAAGTGACCCCTGTTAAGTCTCCCAGCGCACCCTAAAGAAAGACCCCAACCAGGAAGGACCTCAGTTTGACTCATCCCCACTCCCTGCCCCACCGTTTAATTAAAAGCGTGTTTGAGTTCTGCAACACTAGTTTGTCCCCGTCTAGCAGACAAGGAGCTCACAACACACTGTTGCAAGTTCTGGATTTGATGAAATAAAATAACAGAAGGCACAAGACAACTCAAGATTTGAAAACACTAATAAGTCAAACTTTTGGTGCTTGACTCCCTCCGGTTACAGACCTGAATCAACGCAATTTTTCAACTTCCTGGTATGTGTTTGTGTCAAACGATCATGAGAAATACATAGCTTTTGTAAATCAAGCAGGTGTAATCTATGCACAATTCTTTTTGCATCTGCTTCAACCCCCAGTCCCCGTAGCCCATCTAGACAAATTACATAATTGGAAAATCTATCAAGCAATGGGCGCAAAATCAATTCTGTTGACTATTCCAAAGCAAATTTGTGATATTGGGCTATACAAATAAAATTGAATTGACTATTCTTCCTCCTTCAAGACCAATAGGTTTGCACAAAGATTAGGGCTTCTTTTTTTTTTAACTTCATAAAAAATAAATGGGATAATTGGCACTCGCTATGGGCAAATCGGTCTAATTCACTTGAAATTTGAGTTTTGGGGCTGTAGGAGGGTAGCCAGACAAACACAGAATAGGCACACCCTACAGGGGCTAGGATTCAACCAGGGCCCTCTTGCTGTTGAAGCAATAATGCTTGCCATCACGCCAACATGCCATATGTGTAACATATTGCAGGGGGGCAGTCGAGAACCGCCACAGCCGGGACGCGAACTCGTGTATTCGGATGCGGGCAACAGCGTTAACCAGTCGACTAAAGAGTCCGACCCCTTAGCCAAGGGCTAACATGTCTACTTATCCATGCAGGCGTAACCCCGGTGTAAATACACCGGAGTTAAGTTTCAGTTAATACGTACATAGCAGTAGACATCCCATAATTTCTACACCAAAAGTCTACGTCACTTTAAGTATGTTGCCTCACAACAGCTAGGGGGCGGAGCTAACGGGCCATGCGGAGAGAGCGGAGCGGGAGATGATAGCCTGCTGGCCCTCGGCCATGAGGGTTTGAGTGTATTATGCCCTAAAGTTGTTTTTTTTGCCTACAGTTTTGACTGCTGGTATTATGTTTAGCTGCCAGCTAACATGTCAGCTAACTGAAGTCTTGTTAACCTGTAGCATGCATGTGTTTTTGGAGCTAGTCTCGTCAAGCGTACTGCCACATGTTACTTAGCAGCTAGTTAGCGCCCCTGCTAATGTATGCTAACCCTGCATGCGCGGACCTTGAGGCTGCACACAGCGTCACCAGACAGCGCGCCGTGTGACCGGGAAAGCACGGCTGCACCTCTGGCAACGAGGGAGCTCCACTGTTTCCCCTCTTCATCGCCTCTAGGACCGAGGTGGATTTTTCTTCACCATAGTCATCGCCGGAGCAGTTGATGTGAGAAGGCCGTCACCGGACATTAAGGGCAGAGACCTTTGACTTTTCATCAGGGATGAGTCACCCACGGTTACAGTGCTCAAACCCAGCCCCCATCAGGCCTGCAATGGGGTTGTTTATTTGTTTATTGCCGGTTTTTGTTTTTATTTTTATTAAGTGGGCCCACACCAGCGAAAACTTAATTGTTGTTAGTTTCTGTCAAGTGTTCATTGTGAATGTAAATTCATGCAAATTGATTATTAATGTTTCCTAATTGTGAATACAGGTTTAAAGGGTTAGTGTGCCTATATTTTTGTTGTTGAGTGAAACTCCTTAGTGCCTTAAGAGAACACTAAAAAGGGGTCTATTTTCATTTCATTTATTATTTTCTATTGTGAATAAATAATACATCTCCATGAAAGGTCATTTCACTTTTCTCATTGTCCTGTTAATAAATATGTAATAAATAGAGGGGGTTAAAAGAGTTAAAAGTATAGGATTTTATAAGGATAAGGTTAAAGTTTAAAATATATTTGCGTCATAATATCTTAAGTTGGCAGACAATTAATACTTTACTTACCTTTAAGAGGTAACCTACATAAAACAAGACAAGGTTTATGTTAAAGGACCCAGGGCGCTGTATCTCAGGTAAGGTGATACCAAGAAAGTGCTACATAAATGGAGGCACCGCTGGGATTTTTTCTGCTGACTTACTGAAGAGCTTTGGCCTGTTGTTGTGACTTAAAGGGTAGATCCCTGTTTATCATTGTGATTTAACCACACTAGTTTGTTATAACCACTGTTACCAACCCAAGTTCACTAAGTGGAGTGAGATAAATACTAAAACCAGACAAAAGTAGTAAATACTAACGTGAAGAATAACCCTAAATCAAGACATGTCACTACTAGGAAATTGGTGTAAAGGGGAGGGAGTAGAGCTATCCCACGCTATAGTAGTGAAGCTGGTCCCCATAGACACCACAGTGGAACAAATTGAAGAGACTTTGACAACCATTAAGGCCCTGGGAAGAGTGAAAGTCAGAGGAAGGATGTTCAACCCTCAACCTCAGTCAATTATGGTGCTCTGAGTGTAGTGAAAAGGTGAACATGAGAGCCATTCCTCTAGATGTGCCCCCTTTTGGAGGAGGTGAACCTTGGATGCTGCATGGGCCCACTGAGGGAGAAGAGGCCCCCGCAGGTGGTGAAAGAGGAAACCTACTACCATCCACAGAGGATGACCCCAGTACTGAAGAGACAATTGAACTGGACACAATACCCCCTGATGCGACACCCGGATACTCTGCAGAGTCAATCATACAAGCAGTGGGGGATCTGTTGGTCAAGACAATGAGACTCACACAAGAGAATAATGTCTTCCGGCATCTGTGGACATACTCTGGGATAACTCCTACACCGACTGGAGAGGAGAATTTGGACACTTGGATTTAGCAGGCACGTCTGATGGTAGATCAATGTGACTGTTCAACCCAAGAGAAATGGAAGAGGATTGTGCAGAGTTTAAAGGGTCCTGCGTTGGAGATAGCACAAGCTGTGAGAGCTAATGACTCTGAATCTGCACCTGAGGAGTACATACAGGCCCTTGAGAGAGCTTTTGGGACCTCTGAGACAGCTGAGGACCTCTACTTCTCTTTCAGAGCTCTCACCAATGCCCAGCTGAGAGACTCTGACTTTTTGAGAAGGATGGAGCGGCTGCTAACCAAAGTAGTGCAGAGAGGTGGGTTAGCCTCTAGTCAAAGAGACAGCGCTCGTATGGAACAGCTCCTCAGGGAACAACTGAGTCAGACATAATGCTTCTACAGTTGCAGTTGCGAGAGAGGAAGAGCACCCCCCCCTTTCTAACACTGCTAAACGAAATCCGAGAAGAAGAGAATCAACAGTCAGTAAGACGCAAAACCATTCCCAGCTCATCTAAACCTGTACTAAGACAAGTATGGATGGAAGACGGTCTTAGTTCGACAGACTGTGAAGTCCAGCAGTTAAAAGCCCAGCTAGATGAGCTGTGATCCCAGGTGGCAGGGCTGGCTGCGGTGCAGTTAAAGACCACACCTGAAAGTAAACCTCCTAAAGTAGTCCAGACTGAGAAAGGAACAAAAGCCAAGAACAACATCTAGGTTCATGCACTGAAGAGGCAAGTAGAGGACCTGCAGAACCAACTGGGTGTAATGACAGTGACATACACAGACTCCTGTCAGCCCAAGGAGTCTGGGTGGAGAATAGATTCCAGAGAGAATAAAGGAAAAAATGGCCCCAATCGGCTGGGCAACAAAGTGAAGGTCCGGACCAGCAATGATGGGGATGATTTCTTCTGCTATCGGTGCGGTGAAGATGGACATGTGGCCCTGCACTGCACAGCCCCTGAGGACTCAGCAAAGGTCATACAAAAACTGATTCGTTCCTTAAAGAGACATCAAATAAACAACAAAGAGAAAACCAACCAAAACAAAGAGCCACCAAACACCAACAGCTATGTGAAACGGAGTGCCATAGATACTGAGAAGGCCACTAACCTTCCAAAAGGGCTAGTGGGAGAACCTTCATTGGGTAAAATCATCATCGAGGGTCACCCAGCCACTGCACTCATGGACAGCGGCTCCACTGTCAGCATCATATTTGAGAGTTGATACGCAGCCCACCTGTCCCACTTACCTCTCCATCCCATTTCCAGCTTGGCACTTTGGGGCCTCAGTGAGTCCAGCTATCCTTATAAAGGGTATGTGGCCATGGAGGTAAAGTTCTCAGACGATGGAGCTCATGCTGAGGCAAAGACTGTGTTAGCCCTGGTGTGCCCAGACCAGGCACCAGTGATCATTGGTACCAATGCAAGGAGTTTCCGTCATTAGCCCAAGACCAGAGACAGTACAGAGAGTGGTGGCCAAGCTAGGTCGTGACGAGTGTGTGCAGAGACACCCGCACCAATGGAGCCAAAACCCTCATCTTGCCCTATCGATGACAGTATTGGGCACATAAGATGGACTAGCCCCGGTCCACTTACAATCCCCCCAGGTGGTACAGTGTTTGCCATCTGCAAAGTGACCGCAAAGGAGCCATGGGAGCAAGATGTGTTAGTGGTTGAGGCCCCTGCACAACGCCCTCTTCCAGCAGGGGTCGTGGTGCCACCATGTGTCCTCCTTCCCTCTATGAATGTGGACAATTTTTCTGTGTTGCTGAGAAATGAGCCATTAAAAACCAGAAGTATCCCAAAAGGCACTGTCATCGCCTATGTCCACAAAGCTGAAATAACTGAGCTCCAGAAAGAAGAAGTGTCATTTAAGAGAGTAGATCCTGCATTGTTCAACTTCAGAGACTCCCCCATCTCTACTGGTTGGAAAGAGAGACTTGCTAATAAGTTGTCAGAAAGAGCTGGAGTGTTTTCCCTAGGAGAGTGGGATGTGGGGCTGGCTAAAGGTGTTGAACATACCATTTGCATCAGTGATCTTCGACCCTTCAGAGAACGATCAAGACGCCTCGCACCAGCAGACATAGATGATGTCCAGCGCCACCTACAAAAGCTACTTGCGGCTGGAATCATCAAAGAATCACACAGCCCATATGCCTCACCAATCGTGGTGGCAAGAAAAAAGAATGGCACCATCAGAATGTGCATAGACTACCGCACTCTGAATGCATGAACCATCCCAGACCAATACACTGTTCCAAGAATCGACGACGCCTTGGACTGTATGACCGAAAGACACTGTTTCTTGATGTTGGATCTGAACCCACTGGGGTTCTTTCAGTTTGAACACATGCCCCAGGGCATCACAGGAGCCCCAGCGACATTTCAGTGGCTAATGGAGAAAGAGATATGAACCTGCTCCAGTGCCTGGTGTACCTCGATGACCTGATAGTATTTGGAAGGACGCTAGAGCATGAGGAACGCCTTCTCAAGGTGCTTGACCGGCTCCAGGAATACAGCCTGAAATTATCCATTGACAAATGTCAATTCTGCCAACCGCAGGTCAAGTAAGTTGGCCACATCGTGTCAGCCTCAGGGATAGCCACTGACCCAGAAAAGATCAGAGCGGTCACCCACTAGGACAGGGGTCAGGAACCTTTTTGACTGGGAGAGCCATAAAAGCCAAATATTTCTAAATATATTTCATTGAGAGCCATATAGTATTTCTAACGTATAATAAATTAAATATGTCTTACTTTTAATGCGACTTCTGGTGCTGCATGGTTTTGCTGATGGCCTTGTAGTCTGGTTCATACGTGGTGAGGTTGAGCTTCATGCAGGCGTTGAGGCTTCCATCAGTTAAACGTGAGCGTAGGTTGGTCTTAATGTTCCTCACATGCGAGAATGACTGTTCACATGCATATGTAGAGCCAAACATGGTCAATACGGCAATACTCACACGCTGCATTGTGTGGTATGTCACAGGAAGCTCGTTCCAAGTTTTAAGAATCAGCTGGTCTTCAGGTTGAAGATTTTTCATTTCTGTCCACTTGTGTCCCCTCGCCAGCTCTGCTCGCAGTCGCGCAAGACTTTCCAACCCCCCATTAAGTGACTTGAATTTACTCATCCACATGTCTGATGCCTTCAGGTCAGCAACTTCCAGCTCAACGTCTCCGATAGAGACCCCGGGGATGCATGTCAGGTCGATTTTGTCCACTGCACACTCGTGTGGATGAGTGATGAACTTGAAAAGACCAGTGCGCGCACGAAATTCTCCAAAACGTGCTTTGAATGACTGCAGGAGATTGGACGTAAAGCCAGCTAGCTGCTGGAGATCCAGATGTTGAGTGGAGTCACTTGCTAAGCATGCATCTCTAAATTGTTGCAGTCTTTCAAAGTGCAGAAGACGACCTGTTTCAATGTCCCTGAGAAAGACTTCCAGCTTGCTTTCAAATGCAAACACTGCTTGTTGAAGGGATGAGATTGTATTTCCAATACCTTGCATTTTCACATTGAGCTGGTTCAGATGGCCAGTTATGTCCACGAGATAGTGAAACTGCAGGAGCCAGTCAGTGTTGTCTAGCTCAGGATGCTTGATGCCTTTCATTTCAAGAAAATTCCGGATTTCACTCAGGCAAGCTGCAAAACGGCTGAGCACCTTCCCCCTTGACAACCAACGCACGTTGCTGTGTAAAAGCAGACCGGGATAATGATTCCCAACTTCTTCTAACAGAGCTTTAAACTGGCGATCATTTAAAGCTCGGGCAACAATAAAGTTGACCACTCGAATGACCAGCGACATCACCTCACCAAGCTCCTGGCCACACGTCTGAGCGCAAAGCGCCTCCTGGTGCAGGATGCAATGAAAACTTAGGATGGCTCTATTTTCATGTTCACGGAGAAGCGCTACAAATCCTTTGTTCTTCCCCAACATACAGGGTGCACCATCAGTACAGACAGAAATAAGTTTATCCATCGGTAGTTTTTTTTTCTTTAGCAAACTCCATGAAAGACGTGAATAAATCCTCTCCTCTTGTTGTCCCTTTCATTGGCAAAACAGCCAAGCTTTCCTCACGCAGTGTGTCACCTGCAGCATACCTGGCAATGATACTGCACTGAGATAGATGGCTAACGTCTGTTGACTCATCTAACGCGAGAGAAAAGTATGTCCCGGCGTTTATGTCCTTAATTTGTGTTTCCTCGACTTGATTTGCCATCATGATGCTACGATCGTGCACAGTTCTTGCTGACAGGGGCATGTCTTTTATTCGTTTGATTATCTTGTCTTTATTTGGGAAGTCATCAAACAGTTCATTGGCCACATCAAGCATGAATGTTTTGGCATACTCGCCATCTGTGAATGACTTTCCATTCCTTACTATTGCCAAAGCCCCCGCAAAGCTAGCGGAATTCCCGTCACCTTGCTTGGTCCACACACGTAGTTGCTGCTGACTCGTCTGCACTCTCCGCTGTAGCTCCTTGCATGCCCTTTTCCTGCTGTCCCCCGCTGGATATTTCCATGCAAATGAAGCATGGTGCGTATCGAAGTGCCGCTTTATATTTGACCGTTTCATCGATGCAATTTTATCATTGCATATTAGACATACCGCAGATCCTGCTCTCTCCACAAATGCAAATTCCTCTGTCCACGCAGCCTGGAATGCACGGTAATCATCGTCTTTTTTTCTTTTCGCCATCTTTTCCGTTACAAGGGTTGAAGCGGATAAACTAGTTAGCTATCTGATAAAATTGATTTCTTCACCTTTACAATGACCCGGACATGCTCGCGAGCCATTGGTTCCCGACCCACGGGTGACCCGTGACCCGTGAAATTTATCTTCAAAACAAATTTCTGTTTACTTTAAAATGACACAGTATTATTAAGAAATATCACAAGTATTTTAAAATCAGTTCCAAACTGATTTAAAAAAAAAAATTTTTTCAACTCAAAATTGTCTGGGAGCCATATGCCATCACCGGAAGAGCCATATATGGCTCGCGAGCCATAGGTTCCCGACCGCTGCACTAGGAGCAACTTACTGATCTCAGGTCCCTACTGTCTTTACTGGGTTTCTGCGGGTATTACAAGCAGTGGCAGATCTAGAGATTTTTTCCTGGTTGGCAAAGGGGTGGCATGAGGTTCAAGGAGGGGGGCAATGGACATTATTCTAAACGTATTATTATTCAAAACTCGGATTTCGTCGAATGTATTTTGTTCTCTACTGTTTGAGATGAGTTTGGTGCGGGTCTCATTGACCTTCACCATGCATGTACATAAAATATACTTTAAAAACATATTATCGGATTTATAAATGGGGTGGCAAGACTGTGTCCCAGAGGTTGCAGCTGCCACCCCTTGCCACCCCGTAGGTCCGCGCCTGATTACAGGCGATTCATTAACAACTACTCCGCTATTGTAAGACCCCTGACTGACCTGACAATGAGGCTACTTACCAGCACAGAGAGCCAAGAAAGCAGCAATGCCCCAGGCCACCTACTTCAAAAAGTCTGAGACCTTTGGAGATCGGTGGACCCCTACCTGTACTGCTGCCTTTCAGAAAATAATCCACTGTCTCACTCGTGCTCCAGTCTTGGCTTTTGCCGACCCAACAAAACCCTACATATTGCATGTGGACACCAGCTTTGATAGTTTGGGTGCTGTGCTCAACCAGGAGTATCCAGATGGCCTGCGTCCAGTAGCCTTTGCCAGTCGAAAGTTGAGGAATTCTGAGAGAAGCTACCCAGCCCATCAACTGGAGTTTCTTGCGCTGAAGTGGGCAGTTGTCGAAAAATTCCACGACTACCTATATGGAGCCAAGTTTGTGATGAGAACTGATAACAACCCACTGACCTATGTTATCACGACCGTCAAACTCAATGCCACTGGCCATAGGTGGCTAGCAGCCCTGTCCACTTATGACTTTGGCATACAGTCAGGCCAGGCAGAGGGGATGTTGAGGCAGACCTGCTGTCCAGGAATGCAAGCACTGAAGAGGAAGGGTGGATACCTCCATCAGGAGTAAAGGTCCTCTGCAAAAGAGTGAGCGCGTCTGAGTTTCAAGACCCTCCAAGTCGGTGTGTGGATCAGCTAGGTGCATCACCCAGCTGATCACAGTTGGGGCCACTTCTGACACCAATGTAGCGAACTCAGCGGGGCAGTTGAGAACCGCCACAGCCGGGATGCAAACTCGTGTATTCTGCACCGAGGGCAACAACGTTAACCAGTCGACTAAAGGGTCCGACCCGTTAGCCAAGGGCTAACGTGTCTACTTATCCATGCACGTTACACTATGTTTCATTACATTACATTACAGTCATTTAGCTGACGCTTTTATCCAAAGCGACTTACAATAAGTGCATTTAACGTAGGAAATCAGGAGAACTACTAGTCATCATAGGTCATAAGGGCATCTAAACAAGCATCTAAGAGCAAAACCAGTGGTAAAGTCGAAGTGCAAGAATGAGATTTTTTTTTTAAATAGTGAATACAATAAGTGCTAAGAACAAGTAACAGGTTAGTAGTTCTTGAAGAGGTGAGTTTTCAACCTGCGCTGAAAGATGGGCTGTGACTCCACTGTCCTGACATCAGTGGGGAGTTCATTCCACCACTGTGGGGCCAGGACAGAAAAGAGCCGTGACCGGGTTGATCGACAGCAAGGGCCTCTGAGCAATGGGGCAACCAGGCATCCTCAGGCAGCAGAGCGAAGTGGTCGGGCGGGGGTGTAGGGCTTCACCATGGCCTGGAGATAGGAAGGAGCTGTTCCTTTCACTGCCCTGTAGGCTAGCACCAGAGTCTTAAACTGGATGCGAGCAGCTACTGGGAGCCAGTGTAGGGACATGAGAAGGGGAGTTGTGTGGGAGAACTTAGGGTGGTTGAACACCAGATGAGCTGCAACTTTCTGAACAAGCTCCAGAGGTCTGATGGCCGACGCCGGGGAGCCAGCAAGGAGGGAGTTGCCATAGTCCAGCCAGGAGATGACCAGAGCCTGGATGAGCACCTGTGCCATCTCATCGGTGAGGAATGGGCGAATCCTCCTGATGTTATAGAGGAGAAATCTGCAGGAGCGAGCAACCGACACAACGTTTTCCGCAAACGACAGTTGGTCGTCCAGGATCACACCCAGATTCCTCACAGTCCCGAGTTGGCGTCACCATGGTGTTGTCAATGGTGATGGCCAGGTCTCGGTGCAGGCAACCTTTCCCCGGAAGGAACATCAGCTCTGTCTTGTCCAGATTGAGCTTCAGGTGGTGTGTCGCCATCCACTCCGAGATGTCAGTCAAGCACGCAGCAATGCATGTCTCTACTTGTGTGTCAGAGGGAGGAATGGACAAGATCAGCTGGGTGTCATCAGCATAACAATGGTAAGAGAAGTAATGTGAGCGAATAACAGAACCCAGGGATGTCGTGTACAGGGAGAAAAGGAGAGGACCCAGACCGAACCCTGTGGAACGCCTGTAGTCAGTCTGCGAGGCTCCGACACAGATTCCCTCCATCTGACCTGGTAGGAGCGACCTGTCAGGTAGGTTGCAAACATTGAGAGTGCAGAGCCTGTGCCACCCAGCCCCTCGAGGGTAGAGAGGAGGATCTTGTGGTTCACTGTGTCGAACGCAGCTGACAGGTCCAGGAGTATCAGAACAGAGGAGAGAGAGTTTGCTCTCGCAGAGTGCAGTGATTCTGTCACTGCAAGGAGGGCCGTCTCTGTCGAGTGACCCACCCTGAACCCAGACTCGTTGGGGTCCAGGAGGTTGTTCTAGTGGAGGTACAAAGAAAGTTGGTTAAAGACAGCACGTTCGAAAGTTTTGGATAGAAAGGGTAGAAGGGAAACTGGTCTGTAGTGTTTGACGTCAGAGGGGTTAAGTGATGGTTTCTTGAGAAGGGGGGGTGACTCTAGCAGTCTTGAAGGCAGATGGAAAACATCCTGCCTGGAGGGAGGTGTTGATGAGGTGGGTTAGATGGGGAAGGAGTTCAGGTGCTATAGACTGAAGAAGAAGGGAGGGGACCGGGTCAAGGGAGCATGTGGTGGGCGACTGGATGTGATGAGGTTTAGAACCTCATCGGGGGAGAGGGGAGCGAGGTGGGATAGGGTGGGACGTGGAGAGGTGAGGGAGGGTGCAGAGGGTGGGATAGTGCAAGCAGCACTAACCGGGTGGTGAGAAAAGGAGGATCTGATGTCGTTTACCTTCTTGTCAAAGAAGTTAGCGAAGTCATCAAGGAGAAGGGAGGAATTAGGAGGAGGAGGTGGGGGTTGAAGGAGTGTAGAGAAGGTTTCTAAGAGTTTCTTAGGATTAGAGGCAGAGGATAGGATTTTAGAGCGATAGAAGACAGTCTTAGCAGCAGAAAGGGAGGAGGAGAAAGTTGAAAGAAGAGATTGGACGTTGAGAAGGTCATCTGGGAGTTTGCCTTTTCTCCATTTGCGCTCTGCCACTCTCAGGCTCCGTCTGTCAGTACGTACTGAGTCGGTCAGCCAAGGGGCAGGTGGAGTTGGACGTGCAGGCCTGGAGGTGAGGAGACAGAGATTGTCCAGTGAAGAGGAGAGGGTAGAGAGAAGAAGATCAGTAGCAGTGTCAGGGGGTAGGAGAGAGAAAGATTCAGGTGTAGGGAGGATAGAGGTAACAGAGGAAGAAAGATCAGTGGCGGAGAGAGAGCGGAGGTGTCTACGGGTGGAAACCATGTGGGTAGGGGAAGGGGCTGAGGGGGGTGAAGAGAGAGAGAGAGAGTAGGACATGAAATAGTGGTCAGAGAGCTGGAGGGGAGTAACAGAGAAATTGGAAATATGACAGTGTCTAGTAAAGATAAGGTCCAGCTGGTTGCCGGCCTTGTGGGTAGGAGGAGAGGGTGAGAGGTGAAGGTTAAAGGAGGAGAGGAAAGAGAGAAGACGATCTAGCTTGTTAATGTGGATGTTGAAGTCACTGAAAAGGATAAGTGCAGAGTCATCAACAGGGAAGTGCGAGACAAGTGTGTCAAGCTCCTCCAGAAACTCATCAAGGGGGCCTGGTGGGCGGTACACAACCACGATGGTGAGTTTGACTGGATAAGAGACAGTAACAGCATGAAATTCAAAAGTGGGCAGAGAAAATTGTGGAATGGAAACAAGAGAGTATTTCCATTTCAGGGAGATTAGCAGGCCAGTACCACCACCCCGCCTCCCAGCTCTGGGAGTGTGAGAAAAAGAGTACACATCAGACAGAGCTGCGGGTGTGGTAGTGTTTTCTGGCATGATCCAGGTCTCAGTTAGAGCAAGAAAGTTGAGGAAGAGCAAGGATGCGTAGCCTGAGATAAACTCAGCTTTCGGCACTGCAGACCGGAAATTCCAGAGCCCTCCCGTCACCACTTGCTCAACCTGAGTCGAGAGAGTGGGCTAGATGAGATTGGTAGGGTCACAGCGCCTAGGAGTGACCCAACGTCTACGCCAGCCCCGGGAAGAGGAAAGGACAGGAATGCGAAGGAAACACATAGTTTATACTAGGTACACAAAATACAGATGACTGGCCGGATCTAAAAAGAGCAGTCCGTGCTTGACGAAGTCTTGGCTTGAAAAAGTTGCGCTTGCCTTTGTTCACTCTAGCCTTCGTTCAACCTAGGCTTGTTTGCCTGACGCGTAGCAGCAGTGATATAAAGAACACTGATTGCTAATTGTCTGCCATGAGTGCAGGCCACACCCTGGCCACTTAACACCCAATTGGCCAAAGAGGTACACTGAAAATAGGCTTTCAGATTCAATTTAGGAAATGTTTTAGATGCAATTTAGGAAAAACGAACACTGTAGTTTACACCGTGGCCAAAAAGATTATTTTGATAATTGGTGCTATTGCTCTCAGTCAGATGCGTGAGTTTGACGTGGTTTTATGTAGCTGCAAAGGATGCCTACAGACACATCCTTTTTGAGGTATACCATGACCACCTGGGGGGGGGGGGGCCCAGGGCAGACCCAGGATTTACTTGGAGAGATTACAGCCTCTGGATGGCAGAGGGAAGCTTGAATCACTCAGGAGAAGCTGAAGCAGCTGGGAAGAGAGATGTCTAGGCTACTCTGCTAGTCCTGTTGCATCTGTGACACGAAAGGAGAAATGAATAGATGGATTATTTCCATTATTACATAAATAGCACAACAAATCATGGCAAATCCCGTAGTTCTGATACACTTTGTCACTGAGCCTTTAGCTCCTCGTAGAGCCTATCAGGCTTTACTTTTCCAGTAAAAAATATCTGCATTTTGCATGGACAGCAAGGAAAATTAAATCATTTTATGTAGACTTGTTTTTGTGTGAATGTGCCTAAATTTTAACCTTGTCTGGGTGTGTGCCAGGTCTCTCATAAACAAATCCTCCAGCAGAGGGAGCTCCTTTACAAAAACAAGCGTTGCATTGTTAGTTTTGTTTTGAGGGTTTTGTTCTCTGGTCAACCTTAACTATTCCAACTGTTGTTGCATGACCACCAACACCTGAAAACAAGCCATCCGAGCCCAAAATGTAATCAGATCATTGAATTTCGCACATGAGCACAAGCAGAAAAACACAGAGGATCCACCCTCCGTTATAGGTTAACATGTCAAACTGACCGCACGTTTTTCTCCTGCAATCTTAGAAAAGTCGATGTGCATAAATTCGGTTTAATGGCGCATATAGACGTAGACTTGTTGAATTTCTAACACACAATTTAAGCCGGATAATAAATACAAACTACTTCTAGTTTTGCCTCGCGACTCGGAAGACAAGGTTTCTTTTTTCTTTTTTCATGGGGTTAACAACCTTTAGTCCCTATGTATATACACCGTACATGCCCCCCGATTCTTGATTCTCTACACGAGACGTAATTAAATACCACAAACGTTATTTTTGTCTCTGGTGGGGCAGTTCGCCTTCCATCCACCAAACTCAACGAGAGGCAGGGTAAACCTTAATTCCCTAGTATTATGTATCCCACGGCAATCCGATGCAATTTGAACCAATGGAAGGGCGAATGGAGTTTCTTTACCCAATGACCAAATAGTATCTATGCGCACTCCTTTTGACGACGACCATGGACTGGAGTAGTCTCTCTCTCGGCGATACGAGGTGTTAACGTTGTTTTTCCCCCCAAGAGGGATTCATAAGGTAAGGCTTTGTTCACTAAAATACATCTCTTAGCGGCGAGATTTTAGTTTCAAGGATCGGTGGAAGATTTTCCACTTATTATTTTCTCTTCACGTCGCTACGGTAGCACCCGAAAGCTCCGTTCTCCCTCTCTAAAACACAAGGTTTACTTCATAAACAGCTCCTCGTCGTCAGTGGTTTGACTTGTTTTCGATTGTTTTTGTTTCCCCCCAACATAAGTTTTGTTAAGTAACCGCAGCCAAGAAATTGTACCTTGACCCACTTTAACAATAGGGCCCCCACGTCTACCACAGTACTTTCGGTAGCGTCGGGGTCAAACGGAGTTTTATTTCCTCGCGTTTCACGTCGTTCACACAGGTTACATTTTACTCTAGTCTGTTGTTTTCACAATGGTAATACTTTAAAACTGCCAGTATGTGCAGCCTGTGGATCGGCCGTTGGTTAGGTAAAGGAGGTTGGTCTCCTCGACGTCGTAGGAGAGCCGACACATAGTTTGAACTGCGCTCTCGTGACTGCAGAAAGTAAGACGAAAGTAATTATTTGATTGAAACGTGAAGTCGAGTCGCTTCGTCATTTTAGCGCGAATGAATAGACGGGTATTATCCATGAAACCTTACAGTTCTGATAAACCTAACACACGTTTACCTAGATCTAGCAATTGAAATTTTAAAAATGTTTTGCGTCATTAGCCTGTTTTAGATCTGAAATTAATGTTGGTACCTCCGGTGATGTTGGTGCCATTAGTGGTGTTAGTGCCATTGGTGATTTTTGGTGCCATTTTCCCCTCCCTGTGTTTGCAGGAGTGAAGCCTTCAGACTGCTTTGAGCAGTGATGGGGGAGGTGGAGGGTTCATACCGGGTCCTGCAGACCCCAGGCACACGGCTGGGGGCCCAGTTCAATGCTGGTATCAGTACTCTGGAGCCTGGTCAGAGCCTCAATGCCAACATTGCCGGTGGGGGCAAAAGCCATGGGAAAGGACTACAAATCCGAGTGCTGGGACTGGATGACACCCAAGAGTTTTACGACATGGATGTAAGTTGCTCCTCTTTAGTGATACATGTTTATCAGCTGCACCACTGTGGTCTCCATGTCAGTTCTTACGGTGTGTCTGCATATATATATAATGCAGATATCTGCATTATCTTACACAGAAGAGTAGGTCTAAATTTTGTCCCTGGGCAGCCCTGCTTGCGTGTGGCTTGGGCAGGTGACAGCTGCATGCCACTTGGCTTTGGTGCTGAAATCCCTTCTTATGCGGGCAAACTAGTGTAACCCACCAGGGCACTTTTTGTTTCCTAGCTGTTTTCTGTGCACAAGGCCCATATCCTCTACCCTAGAACTATTTGCTGTGAGCTGAAGCTATTCAGATTGAAATAGTGATTGGTCTTGATTGTCCTTAACTGAAGATGATGGAAAAGGGAGATGGCATCTAACTTCATTGTTGAGACTGAGAGTGCATGTAACTTGGTTATTTGGATTGATTTGCATTAAATAAGTACAAAGAATGACCAGTCATCTAGGATACCTTTGACACTGATTGCTTTTTACAGTGTGACTATAATGCTGGATATCCTCTTGCTCATTTAAAGTCTGGTTTCACATTTGTTGTTACTCTTATCTAACTCCAGAGGAGATGTAAGTGGCAGACAGGACAGTTTTTTTTTTAAGAGCTGAAAATGTTTGTGATTTTGCACTAATTAGATTTACAAATTTATCAGAAGGGCATGAAAATGATTATATAAATATGAAATTCTTAGCTTTTAGGACTTGGTTTAAATAAAACTCTAAAATCTGTATTGGTATTTTGCCTACCCGTGTTTACTTGCATAACTACCATAGGAGTCATTCATGAGGCAAATGGGAAGTAATAAGGAAGCCACTTTATCAGACCAGGTTTCCTGCTTTTCTGGGAGGAGATGATACATCAAAATATTACTTCCATGATAAGTAAACAACTGAAAGAGTCACTGAGAAATGGGTGTAGCGGTATTATTTTGCTTTGTAGAAGAACTGGAGTTATGGGTTGGTATTCTTTTGAGAATAGTTTAGTATCATTGTAAGAACTACTCCGGACTAAATCCTCATGCAGCCACAATAATAACTGTTCAGACAGCTGTAGTTTGGGGGCACTGCTGAGGCAGACATTTCATAATCTTATGCACCATATGTTGTCTCACTTGCTCAAGCTAATAGTTTAACAGACAAAGGTTTAATTGGTATGGAAGTTGATCCGTGTACAGTTAAATCCAAGAAAATAATGTTTAATTTCTAAGAAAAAGCTTTATTTTCAGGGAAACAATAAACCTCACTTGTTGAAAGAAATTGATCTTGGCTTGTGATAGTAAGCTTTGTGCATACAGTTGATAGGTGGCAGACAGAAATAAATGGCTGCAAGAGGGGAATGACACCAATCTCGTATTCAGGCAGACCGCAGTTTGCCAAGAACAAGATGGAGTCTGTGAGGCTCTGCTGTTCACCACTGCCTATCCTTCCATGTTTTGGTTAATTCAGTCTTAAGTGTTTTGGGCATGCTGTTGAATAATGTTTATATTAGTAGACAATGGTTGCAGAGTTGAATATGTGGAATACTTTGAAGCTGAAAAGACTTATGATGTTTTCTAATCCCTGTAAGTTCACAAGTTTCAAGTACTAAGTGATTGTGCTTTCTTTTGTTTGATTTTGAAATGCATAAATGAAATCTAGTTTTGATAACTTGGAATAATAGCTTAAAATCTACTTGCTAGAGGACAACCTCTTTCTAACATTAAAATAAATCCTAATACTTTTGCTGTTTTGTTTTTTTGCCTCTGGCTTGTAATTTTATCTTAGTTTTTCCCATGCACACTGCATACAAAAATAGACACAAAATTGCAGTGTTGAATGTTTCAAATGGTTGTGGTCTTTAAGAAGCTGCCTCCCTCTTTAGGGCGTCCTCGTGGCCTGCCAACCCAAGGCAAATACCTTGTCCACTGGCTCACAACCTATGTCGACTGCCATTACCTTTCTCTCTCTCCCAAGTCTTACTTGCCAACTTCACGGTAGACCTATATTTCCATTTGGGGGAGGAAAAAAAAAATCATAAATAGAGCTAGATTTGCTTTGTGAGATTTGTGATGAGGCGTTGGAAGAATGGCTGTTATTTTTTATTTTTGTCTCATGATATATGGACAGTTGATAAAGGACAATTGACTTCACATTATAACACTAGCTGTGGTATCTGGAGGGGGCGGGGCATCATACCTAAATGAATATGAAGGAAACACTGTCTTTTGTCATGCTACTTTGCTTTATAACCTGTCATGTGTTATTGATTTATCTTTCGTGATAATTATAAAACTTCACAAACCCGTGACGCAATTGAAATTGGACTACGTGGTTCCGCAGCCATGTAATGTCTTTATCTGTCGACTGCTTATAGACAAAGCCAGTGTTTGTGCTTTTGATGTGTTGGCCCTCGTCTGCTGCAGGTAACTGGCATGGTGATTGTCAGCAGACATTTGCCTGTATGGCTCTCGTCTACAGGCCCCTCCTACACCCAGCACAGGAGAAAGCTCAGCCTTGTGGTTTCTGGACAGGGAGGCAGGGCAAGGAACACAGGCCTCTTTTATGCAGCCCAACCAGCTCCTCTGCTGGCCCTCACTTCTAGTCTAAACTCTCAAAGGCTGAGGGTGGGATGTAGAACCTAGCTGTGTAAGAATGCAGTACAGTTTGCAACTGGTGGGAGGGAGTTGGGGCAGGATTTACAAAGCGTTAGCAAACAAGCACATAAATAGCAAGGTTGACAAGCAGTGGGGCATGGTGGTGCAGTTTCTAGTGTTAAAAGAGCAGTTCAGAGGGTGGGAGCCCTTGTGTCCAGTGTTAGGTTTGGGCCAGGATAGTGGGGGAGGGGGTAGGCTCAAGACTGAAGCCCCCACTGCAAGCCTGACCAAAGAATTTCAACAATTCTGTTTTTACAGAAATGCCATTGTAATCTTGTGTGTTTCTTCAGTATATCTATTTAATTCAATTGGTGCTCTGTCAATCATTTGTATTGAGTTTTGTTAAACAAGTGGACAATGGTTTGTAAATGGTGCGAGAAGGAAAATGCCTGTCTCAAATAAGTGTTTCTTTCACTTGGTTTTAGGCATCTTGTGACACACTATGTGATCTAGTCAAATGAGATTTCCTAACTAATATAGCATAGTTCATGTTTGTGCTCTGCATCGAACAAATAATAGGATAATGTGTGTGTGGGGGGGGGAGCACACAATTCAAACTTGCCTCTCACATACATTACTAAATACTGAATGCCTCTGACATGAAGACTAAACCTCTTAACCTCACAAATTCCAGCTTTACACATTAAACGAATTCAACTTCAGTAACTATGGGTACTCCTCCTTAATATCAATCCTTCTTATAGAATGGCTTTAAAGATGATCCGAGAATAACATTCTAAATGGAAATCATTAGCAATTGTTATTAAGAATCTTTGTGCCTGTACAACATGCAATTTTTAAACAAGGGATTCCCACAATGGCACCAGTAGTTGCAGTAATTTTCTGGTGCTGAGTAGCATGCTCGTGTTCCTAATTACAACTAATGTAGCTGAGCTCTTGGCTGTCATCCATTCACCATACCTACACTGCTTTAGCATGCAGCAGGATTCAAGGTGGAACAAATTGGTAGCTGTGCCTAGAACTACTAAGATATCCTCAACAATTTGTCTTTTGATTAAACCATGCAACATTTGGGAGAAAGGCAATGCGTTTTTTTTAACTTTCTTTCTCTTGCACCTTTTAATATTTTTAGACACTATTAATTTTTTAGGTATAAAGGGTACCATGGTAATGCTAAAATGGCATTATCAATAGATATTGTGAAGAGTTTTGAAACCCTGAAAATAAATGACTCTATTGAGAAAGTGTTTTTTTGTTTGCTACGAAATCTACACAAGGAATGGTCCATCCCTGTGATAGCTACTGAAAGAGGTCTTATTTATCACAAGTTTGTTTTTGTACGTGTGAAAGAGCAGCTGGATAATGTCTGGGTGATGCAGCGGACTGGAGCAGAAGGCACACCTTAAACACCTGATCCTGATTACTACCAGCCAGTGTGTTCTCGGCCAACAAACTCTGGCCAGCTGTCCAATTGTTTGTCTCATAAATAAGTTGTACGGAGCAAAGATCACAGACCATGCTGAATGGAAGTTTCCGTTAAGCTGATGGAAAACCTTTGAACTCTGAAGTATCTCCTCGCAGACATGTGAAAGCACCCACTGGTCTGCAGAGTTGTAAAATGTGTGTCGCAAGGAAATCTTGCGGAGCAAAACAATGCATGTCCCACTGTGCCAAATGCAAGCCCCAACACAACCCTGTTTTCACTGGGAGGCTCTATTGGAGTTCCCTGCTGTTCACTCGTGGTTGGGAAATGAAGACTGCTATTTGATAAAACATGCTGAGCCTGTCATGCAAGATACAACCAAACCCTAAACTACATGTGACATTTGAGTACACCTGTTTCCTCTGCTTTTTTCCCACCTAAACCCTGAAGTAAGCATAGGGTATTAATAATAAATCAATCTTATATAGCACTTTTCTAAAACTCAAAGTCGCTTTACAATAAACGGGGTGAAACAAGACAACAGTTAAACATAGCACAAACATACAGGGGTAGATGGGAAGGGGGGGCTACGAGAGGGAGAAGCGGCAGCCACACACTACGCCAGCAGTACTCTCTGACTTAAACAGATACAAAAGGGCAAGAAAAAAAACAACAACAACAGCACTGTGGATGTTGATTTTCTGTAGGGGTTTACTCCCGTAGCCTATTCCTCTCCCGAGGTATCCACTCGGCAGTGGCACTATTTAACCCATAGCTGGGGGGGCTGGTTCGTGGGCATCAGGGAATATCCACACACCGGTGTGCCTGCGTACCGCACGTCTAAGGGCCAGACCTCCTCCGAGTCCCTTGTAGTTCAGCCAGGGTCCAAGGTGTACCCAGGTACCGTGTCGCCATGAAGAGGCACTACATAGGGCTTGCTGTTGGAGAGGCTATGTACTGGCAGGGAGACACTTACGTGCTCGGCTCTCCTGTTAGCCAGCGGTGAAGGTTGAGTGAGATGTGACAGGCACAAAACACCACACCAACACACTAGCCTCTTCACAACGACCCGACTTCTTACAGAAGAATGTCAGACACACAGGGTAGTCTTCTCACATAGCTTGGGTGCTTTTCAAACCATGCAGACAAGCCCTCTTCTCTGGGGGAGCTTTGCCTGCCAAGGAAACATCTGCTTGTCATAATCCCCTCTGCTTTCTGAGCTTGATTGGGTGACCCACTGACCTGTCTTAATGGCAGAGCTCAGAGATGGGACAGATTCTTGGCCTGTTCCATATCAAAAGTTGGATGAGAGCATGCCATGTAATCTCAATTTCGCATCATAATTGTGAATGAATTTAAAGCTGTTGTACATAACAGCATAATGAGCAGTAAAACACAATTGTTTCACTACTAAATGGGTTTACTCTGGGGGTTGGCCAGCACCAACACCATTCACCTTCTTTGATTTAATGCTGCTACCAACAATGGTGTTTCTCTGGTTTAAGGCAGATGTTTTTTTGTATTGCGTCTGAACTCAGAGAGGTAGAGACACAGCTATGGCTACACTATGCTCAGTTTTGAAAATGTGCTGCCCAGAAAAACATTACACTTTTTTATCTTACAAAAACATAATTTTTCCTGACATCCTCACAATTTTTCATCAGGAATTTGATTCAACTGACCCTCTGTAACTTGTATTTTATTAGGTTAATGACTAAAAGGACACCACCCAACTTAAGTAGCTATTACATTCTTTGCTCTATTTTCAGTTGTCCCTATCAAAACCCTCTCCTCACCTAACACTGTTATTCCCTGTAACAGCAGAAATCAAAAGCTATGGTTTGCTTGCAAGAATATCCAATGTACTGTGGCTTCATTTACTGATTGAACAGACTGATAAACCAGCTTGGCCACAGTAAGAGGAAGTTATTTTGAGGAATACTATGTGCACAGTTCAGCATTCTGGTGATGTTCCATGTCGTAACTATGCAAGCCTTTATATGACATGAGGCAGCAGTATGGCCCACTGGGTCAGCATCTAAAGCCATGTTGCTTCTTTTCTTTCTTTTTTTTTGTTGGTGTTCTTGCGGTGGCAAGTGAGGGGTGAATTTGAATGTTAACAGTGTTGTACCCTGTTCCCTTTCCATCAACTGTTCAAGAGTGGTCGGATCACCCTGAAAATGGCATCTCTCCCTCTCAGATTGAGGTGGATAATGCAGGATATCCTGGGGGAGTAAGGCTAGAGGGATTTGAATCAAGCTCAACACTGTAGCTCTTTGAATGGAGCCACATTCCTTGAAAAGGTTAATGAGTAACTTGAGGGAGGGGCTTACTATAACACACCAGTCAAGACCCAGCAGTCAGTTAAGGACTACTGAAGAGAGGAAAAAAATCAGTCATTAATTATTTCTAATCTGCCATGGGCTTCTGGTTTTCCCATCAAGCCCACTGTCCCAGGTCTCCTTGAATATTATGACAACAACAAAAAATCATAGTGTAAACTAACAAGTTGCAGTTGCACATCTGTATTTGAAAGATGTAGATGTACTGTACAGCCCACTTTTGAACTGTGACTGCACTAAAAATGCTGATGCGCTCTATGAAATAGTTTTGTACTTTGAACTGTAGCACAGTTTAATGGCAAATTCCCAAGTGAACAATTAAATTATTAAAACATAAAATTATTTTCAATACTTTTATTGGTTTAACAGGAAGTTGAGGGAAATTTTGAAATAAGAGAAACTGGAAGTGTTTAAGGCAAATATGTGGCAATGTTAACATTAATTCATTCACACCATCATCTACAAATTGAACAAGGAAAGCAAACTAAAGGTTACCCGAAAACCGCTGCTGACTGCCAATGAGCCAATGCAGTTTGACCCAGTATTGATGGAGTTTGGATAGTTTTTGGGTTGTACTCACTGTTCTTTTGTTTCACGTACATGAGTCAGACATGGCCAAGCAGATGAGCAGAATCCAGTACCACATAGTTTAAGACTTTTTCTTTCACATAGAATGGAAATAGAATACTGTTCAGTAATATCTAAGTTGAGTAATATTGAAATATTCAACACTCCAGTTTGTGGGGAAAAAAATTGACTCCTCACAATATTTCAGACTGATGATGATGTTAAAACCTCAACTGCAGTTTAAATAATTCTCGGCTTGTACTTTGATGACATTAACCCTACTAAAAGAAAAGGTCCAACTACAGTACATCTCTTGATGCTGTCTTTGCAAAGTTGTAATGCTCGACTTTTGCCAATGCAAACCAGTTCTTTTTATAAGGCATTTAAAAATACAATTTTACATTACAACCAGATGTTTCAGTCTATAATTTTCTCAAAAAGTCACAGGGTAGGATTCCAAACCTCAAGTGCTGTGTGTTCTTGGTACATAGTAATTAGTCCTTCATTTAGTGAAAACAAACCCCAGAGCGTTGCGAAGGTAAACTTCAGCAGATTCCCTGCCTGTGATTTTACTATGCAGTGTCCAGAACCTGGTGTTGTTTTGTGCATGTACAATAATCACATTTTTGCCATTTTTTAGCTCACCCAAACTGAAGAAATGATCTACCTTGCCATAAATCACCATCGTAGACAACATTCCCCCCTGCAGTGAAGTGGATTATTTACAAGTAGCCCACCTCCACCAATAGGTGAACAGTGCTCACCCTGAATATGTGAATGGTCCACCTTACCCCAGCCCAAGCAAATGAGCTTTTTCTCACATTGTCTTAACTTAAAATAATCACATTCAATTTGGATGCCTATTTGAAAAAAAACAAAAATCAAACATTAAGTCTGTGAATTATAGTAGTGTTTACCATGGCTTCTCCTTTCTGTTCTTCTCTCTTTCAGTCAAAAGATTTTGGACAGGCTCTTCTCTCTGAAGTGTTCCTGAGAAATAACCTAATAGAGAGCGATTACTTTGGCCTTGAATTCCAGAATATGCAGATGAACTGGGTAAGGATGTTCACAACTGTTTCCTGTGTTATGTGTTTCTCTGCATGAATCATACCAGCGGCGTAATCCAGACAAAGGATTCTGTTACGATCTACCGAGGCAAAGAGCAGTAACTGCAGTTTGTATGTTTCATAGTTCAAAGGTTGGGATGAGCCTTTTGCTTGAAATTATATCCCTGAACACTTTTAAAAACCCACTTTAATCAAATACTGCTCCAATACAACGAGACATAGGTCTAAAGTTATTTTAGTTGTGATTTTGATCCAAAATTGTATATTTGCTGTATTTTTGACATATTGGTCATAGAGCGCATTTGCTCCTTGTCATGGGAGATTTATGACACAATGCCCCCAAGGGAGGGGTGGGGGGGCTTGAGTCAGGAGGTTGGACGGAGTGCCTACTCATTTGTGCATGTGCTATAATTTCTACGTTCACAAACACGGATATTTAACTTACTAAGGACTTTTAAAGACTGCTGAAAACTAGAATCAAAGTCAAATATTACCATGCCTGCCACTTCTAGAATATAAATTATTACAGAGGAAACAGTGCATCTAATATCAGCTATGATATGCTTCAACACCATTAAGCCTCGACTGCACAAGTGTAGGGTATTCACAATGTGATTGTGTTTTCTGATTGTTGTCTGTGATCAGAGAAATCACGGACAGTAATCGGCTGTGCTCATCAGTAACCTATCATCTGCTCGTGTGAAAACAAACGCTACTTTAAAGGATTATTTGCTTCGACTTTGCAGCATATGCGTCATTGGTTTTGGATAGAAAATACTCCCCATATAGACATCTGGTTGACTTCTCCAACCGGACTCGGAGAAATCATTTGAAAATCTGACTTTCAAATTGAAAAACAGTGTCTCAGAAATATGTAGTGTTTGGCTTGCAAGCAGTGGATAAAAGATTACGTTCCTTCACAAAGGATGCTTAGATTCGCTTATGTTCATCTTGGGTGTACACAGTGAATGAAAGCCAACATACCTGCTCATATAAGCACTCTGAGACAACAAAGATGCATTATTTGAACATTTATGGAGCTTGAGTTTCACTAAAACCAACCTCTGAGTTGGCTGTTTAAATGACATAACTGCCTTCCACCTATGTATGTACTATGTACCATCAGTACTTTTGGCTGGCAGATGGTAAAGGACAATGTAGCGTAGTAGGTTTTATAAGCTATGAATCATATTAAGAAGCACTTGAGCAGTATTTACTCAAGTAGAGTTACTTTTAGATTTGTCCAGAAGTGTCCAAGCAGAAATGTTAAGACTTGTGTTTGTTCAGGTATTTTCGAGACATCTCCTTGAACTAAGTGCAGAATAATGGAAACAGGGCTGCCTAGATGTGTATGTTAGCGAATAGCAGACAGATGTGAAACATTTATGATGGCTACTTCAAAGAGGATGGAGCTGGTGACTGTTTAAAGCCAAAAAGATTTAAGATGTCGACTATTTTTACAAGACCCAGTGGCTCTTCAGAAGATATTTTGAGCTGCAGTCAGTTTACATGTACGGCATAGAAATCAATACTGACAGTTAATTCCTTTCCTCTCAGCAACAAACTTGATTCTTTTTAGATCAGTTACATAAAGTTTTCATACTTTTTCATGGTTCTGTTATTACTTTTGGGCATGTTATTTCATGAATATGAGACAGTGCTGATCTTGAGCAGATATCAGGCAATAATATCAGTGTCCCAATATGTTCTTCTTAGCTCTGGTACATTCCTCTTGCGATCCTGGCCAGATTCAAAAGGGCAAAGAGCGCCTTCCACATTGAATTTTGGAGGCCACCATTTCCCAGTTCTTTATCACCTCTGTTTTCATATGTATACAAACACACACACACACCATAGAGGAAGGGGTTCAGGTTTTTTATTTTTGTTCTTTTCCTATTACCAAATCACACTTAGACAGACCACTGAACTGTCGGACTTTCTGTCCAATGACATTGTGACAATACAATTCTGTCTTTGCAGGTTTGGTTGGAACCCACAAAACCCGTTGTGAAACAAGTAAGAAGTAAGTATGGTTAAGTATCAACTCCGATGTCACCTAGGAGAAGTATGAAAGTGATAGTTTATAGCTGTTTATTCCTTTTGTGTTAATGCATTCCAGGACCTACAAATGCATTATTTAGACTGTCGGTGAAGTTTTTTCCTCCAGACCCTGGTCAGCTACAGGAAGAGTATACAAGGTTAGTGACTGAAGTTTTCTTAAGGGATATTATGCTTACCTCATAATGGAGCTTGGGGAAAGGAATAGCCAAATTTCCCAAGAGTTCTTCATTTACCATTTTCAGAGAAATGTTCAGGATGTCGCTATTCAAAAAAAGTATTTTACTGTTTTCAGATTTTTGTTCAACATTATTTAATTTTGTTTTGTGAGCACAGACATCCATTTCACTCAACTCTGTATTGGCAAAATCCAATAATTATCTAGTACATCAAATAATATTAGTACTATAGAAATTGAATGGTTAACAGTCAGGGGGAGCTTGATGTTAATGTAGCATGTCAATTATGTCAGTAGGTTATTATGCTTTTCATCGTATTTGTCATTACCTTCATAAACATGCTTTAAATAATCCTTGATAAGCATGGCTTGCTCGTCTTCATTCATTATAAATATGAGCAGATGGACACTAAGCCTCTGCTTTTTCACAGGTACTTGTTTTCCCTGCAGATGAAGAGAGACCTTATGGAGGGCAGGTTGACCTGCACAGAAAATACTGGAGCCCTTCTTGCTTCTCATCTTGTTCAGTGTATGTTCAGGCTCCCTTTTTTCCACAGCGGTTAATAGTTTTGACTAATGATGGCACAAACAGTGTTATGTAACCCATGCCATACGCTCCTCATGCTCTTGTTTGTGTACAAACAGAATTCAAGGAATTAATCTCTTTTAATACATTTACCCTGTTGAAAGATGAATAACCCCCCCCCCCACCCGCCCCCATAACCACAGCTGAGATCGGTGACTATGATGACATGGCTGATAGGGACTTTCTGAGGGTGAGCAAATTGTTGCCATACCAAGAGAGGGTTCAAGAGAGGATCATGGAGCTACACCGTCGGCATGTGTGAGTTGCTGTCTGTCCTGTTTGTCTGTGTGGAAGTAAAAAAAAAAAAGAAAAGAAAAAAAGAAGCATGTTGAATCGGGGTTAATGCCATTTTCCCAGACTTAGCATTTCTTGTGCATCAAATTTTATGCAAGACATCCATCTAGTCTTGGAAGAGGCATGATTACCCCATTTATCTCTCGAGACTTAATTGTGGTTATTATCTCTTCTGGGACCCTTTTAAGAGGAACACACAAACAGTGCTCCACGGTCACCTTCTAAGTATTTGTGCCATGATTTGATGTTTTTTGCTGGAATTTTCCACTAAATGTGGATGAATCATCAGTATGGTATTGCATAGTTTAGTGGAATTCAATACTATGCTGTTCTTCACTTAAAAACGTTTCAAGATCATAAATAAAATGAAAAAGAAGACCCAGAGAATTTCTAAGCAGCTGCAGGTTGTATACCCTCTCTATAAACAGTTATGTGGTTTCAACACAAATGTTTAGTGTTAACTTGTTAAGAGATAACTATTCCTGCTAACAAACCATGCTAAGGGGGTTGGCACCATTTCAGAGTCCTGCTTTTAATAGTAATCTGGTGCTTTCACAAAACCGCTCACCGTACTTTCTCACAGCCAGCGTTCATGTTCACATGACACTGTCCTATAGCCACTAGTGCTTTCCTCAAACTAATGTAGTGGGTGGCTCTAAGATTGGAGCCTTCGTTAATCTCGCTCCCTAGCTGTCAGCGTGGAAGCGCAGGGCTGCCGGTTCCCTGTACTAATCCCTTGCACTGGACGGTCTATTAGCCATAAGGCTAGTAGGGCAGGGGAGGGCCCTAAGGAGATTTCACTGCTTAACGGATGAACAAAATTAGAATGCAGTGATGATTGGATGGATATGCTGTTCTAAACATATTGTTTGGTTGTAATCTTATGGTTAGAAATAATGCCCGTTAAGTCCTGGTAGTTTGGAGGCATGCGAGTTTATTGTCTGGTGAGTGAATCTGCCCTGAATTTAGTCATCAGTTGATCTCCTTGTGTTAAAGCTTTTATATATGTATACATATTGATTTATTGATTTATCGACTAATTAATGTATTTTGTACTGACACTGGAAAAGCACAAAAATAGCAACAAGTCTGCACACTACATCGTAAAAACCTGTGGTAACCTATCTAAGCCTGTTTTTGAATTTGCCATGGCAAAAAGTCATAAGACCGGTGTTCTCTTGACTTGTCACTTTTCCACCATAAATATGGATGTCTACGCCAATTTTCTTTCACTTCCAAGCTTTTTCTGTGACAACAATCATGCCTAGAGGTGCAGAATAATTTCTTAATTGATAATTCTGATTATTTTGCTAGATATTGTGGTTGTCGGATGATTATCATTACTCGTAAAGATTAAAGGGATGAAATGATCTTGGCATCTTGTGTCAAAATCTTGGCAATTTTCAATCAATAAGCATTCAATACAAAATGTTACTTCATTGCCGATATGCTCATTCTTTACATTTGTCAAAACTAAATTTGCAGTACATGATCGCATGTGGATAATTGATTCACATTCTCTTATTTAACACGTTACACATCTTTACAGATAATGCAGATGTTTGGTGTTGTTGATATTTTGCAGTTTTTGAAATCCCTCAATTGAATAAAAAGCCATATTACTGTATCAGTGGGAGTTATTCATAAACTCTATAATTGCCAAATACATGTAAATCTGAGTCACATGTTCATGCAAACAAAGGTACCACGTGAATACATCGTTTTTGAGTTTTTTCTTGTTCATCAAACATGAGCCAGGATGAGAACAAATACCAGACTCTGTACCCTGGTTTCATTTACTTGTGCCGTTCCTGAGAACCAATTTAAGAGTTGTTCAAGAGAATATTTAAAAAAAATAAAAAAACAACTGGTCATGTGTGTGGCACATTTTCACCCACAGGGGCCAGACTCCAGCTGAATCTGATTTCCAGGTCCTGGAGATTGGCCGTAAACTGGAGATGTATGGAGTCCGTTTCCACCCGGCGGCTGACCGAGAGGGCACCAAGATCAACCTGGCTGTCGCTCATATGGGCCTTCAGGTGTTCCAGGTGACTGCTCCCTTCAACCCTGTTTTTTGCTGCAAGACACCTCTGTCTCCAATACTATCCAAAACAATGGTAATGTGTTTTTAAATATTTGGATATGTGTTTTATATTTTCCTAGGGCAACACAAAAATAAATACTTTCAATTGGTCCAAGATTCGCAAACTGAGCTTCAAAAGAAAACGTTTTCTGATCAAGCTCTACCCAGAGGTTCATGTGAGTATAAATAGAGATGAATCGTTCTTCCTCAAAGTTAAGCTGATGCTACTCTTTGTCCAAGTAATGAGTTTTACTAGTCTCTATTGACAGTATATAATGGTTTTTGTACATGGGAGAACAATATAATTTAATTATTAGTTTTTATTCATTTTTACATGGAGAAGCTTTTTGATGTGTGATCTTACAAATTTGACTTATTTTTAAGGGCCCCCATCAGGATACCCTGGAGTTCATGATGGCCAGTAGAGACCAGTGTAAGATCTTCTGGAAAAACTGTGTGGAACACCACTCTTTCTTCCGACTGTATGACCAACCCCAACCAAAGTCCAAATCTATTCTCTTCACTAGAGGCTCCTCCTTCAGATACAGGTATTTAAAGATTATTGGTTTATTTAAAGAGGCACATTTGGCACCCGACGTGCCTTACTTGGCATTTTTAATGCTTCATCACACTAATATCAAAGGCACCTTACAACACAAACACTATACCCAGCTGAAATTGCTTGCCTAGGATTCTGCTGTTTCTTGTGTTTTGACTCTAAACTTTGTCTGTTAGTGGAAGGACCCAGAGGCAACTAGTGGATTATGTCAGGGACAATGGAGCAAAGAGGACACCTTACCAGAGGTGTGTATTTCTGTTAACACTGGAGAGAGAAAGTAGATGTTTGCTGTTCCATTTTTTTAAACCAGCCAAAAATTTTTTTCCGTAAGTCTTTCATCTTAGTAAACCTGACCTGACATTCTTTATCCTTCAGGAGGAACAGTAAAATCCGAATGTCTGCTCGCTCCCTGGCCACAGATGTGCCAAAACAGGTCAGTTGAGTTATTACGTTGTTGCCTTTTTTGTATAATGGGGGAAGTTGAGAACAGAAATGTTATTATGGAAAACTGATGAAGCTGTCCATTCTCCACTCTCCCCTTATTTCTCTCCCTTCTTCCCTCTATTCCCTTGTCTTTTTCCCCAATCTCTTTGTTGCATTATTTCAGAGTTTGTCATTCAATGACAGTCTCAGGGCCCCAGGCTCCCCTTCCTCCACTACTGTGTCCTACCATTCCATGCACATCTCTAGTTCTCTGCCACGAACAGAAGTACAACCTCAGCCCCTGCCCCTGCTCCTACCAAGCCAATCTCCAGCACCTCAACAGCAGCAGCAACAGCAGCTTCAGTCCCCTCTGCAAGCTACCAGACCCCCCAGCCCACCGAAGGAAGAACCTCTTAAGACCGCTTCCCCGTCTCACTACGCTTTTCAAGGTGCCCCTAGTAATCAGGCAGCAGGAGACTGCAGCCCCTTGTTTGTGTGTGTAGAGAGTAGCACTTCCCAATCACAGCCCTCCCAAAATGGCAATGAGGATAGTGAGTGTGGTGGAAGAAGGGGAGCTGGATGCTCAGCAGGAGGGGTAGGAGGTAAGAGGAAGGGGGTTCTCACACCTGAGGCCTTTGAGGCGGAGCTCCTACGTGCAAAACGGAACCCAATGTTCTCAATGACAAGCCCGCAGCTGCAGGTTACTGAGGAGTTCATAGATGATGACCCGACCGAAATTTCATTTTACGGTGGAGGGGCCGAGGCTTATTCTTTTGGGCTTGATGACAAAGCAGATCATTTTGAATATGAGATGGATGCTAACCTTGGCAAAACCAGAATATATAGCCTGGGCCTTGAGGACCTAAATGGTAATAATCCCTTCTCTGATAGCACTGTTGGTCGCTCAGAGACCAGCTCGTTGGTAAATAACCGTTCCGAGTGTAGCTCCCTGGATAACCTGGGGCTCAGCTCTGCAGGTGAGTCCCTGTCAGTGGGTTATGGAGGCCCTGACTCCTCTTCTCTTCGCCTGCCAGATTCAGACAACCCCTCGGAGGCCAGCTCCATGGTCAACTTCCCAGCGTACTCCGTGCGCTCTGAGACCAGCTCTGCTGTGCAGTTCAGTGACTTGGTGGAGCAACTTGAGCAGCTCAGTTACCCACCCACAGCCACCGAGGGCTCTGCCAATGGCAGCTCAGACTCAGACTCTGACTGGGGCTCCGACAGTGGCCTTCCCCCTGAGCAGAACCTCTTTTACAGTAATCCATTGGCAGGGGGCAGTGGAATAGAGGGTTTCCTCCTTCAGTGCCACAACCTACAGGCCTTGGCCCTGGGGGACTCTTCTGGTTCCCCCCACATTAAAATGTAAACGCCTTCCCCGTACACATTTTTGAGGTCACATCAGATGTTTGCCTCTGTGCGTGAGTAACTGAGGGCATTAAAGATATAGTGCTTGAGGCCCTAGCCAAGATATTTTTAAGGATCTCGATCATAGTATATTGAGCTGATCATGAAGGGTAGCAATGACAAATGTAAAATGCACTCCTCACAAGTACAACATCCCACTACCACTCAAAAAAATCTTCAGTATTGAAAATGGTACAGATACAAACTAATTTAACATATTTTAAAACATTCTGAACTAACGTTTTAGCCATACCACAAATTAAGTAAAAACAATATAGCTGATTTTGCGTTGTTAAAGCAGTTTGGCTAACAGAAACCTTCTTTTTTATATCTTTGATTTAGTCTGCAGCCCATCAATGCTGGAGATCTCACTTGTCTACATGCAAAAATAAATCACACACTTATCATTCCCCATATCAGAAAGTTTGCCTTTTGTCACCACGCTTTTTTTTTGCTTTGTTTTTTTTTTATATAACAGCTTTAACCATTTGTTAAAATGTATATAAAGGTGTTGACCTTGTGTCCTGTTACCCCTGCCAGGGTGTAATTATTTTTTTTAAATTGCTCACATCTTTTGATGAGCTTTGGCTTTTTTTTTTGTCTGCTTTTTAGTATGACATTATTCAGTGATGAAGTCTAGTCCTTCATCTCTTAATGTGTAGTAGCTGCAGAAGTCGTGTAGAGCACATCGGTCCAGAACTTAAATGGTTTTTTTTTTTGGGATGATTGTCTTCATCCATCAAACCTTGTAGAAAATGTAAAGCAAGTTTTTTTTGTTATTTTAGCAACCTAAATATTTTTGAATATTGTATTTCCTTAAAATTCTCTAAAACACTAATACACACTTTGATTTCTTTCAACATGACTCTGTCTTGTTGTAGTGCCTTTGCATCTGGAATAGTCTCGTCTCTCGCAGAAGGACATAATTGCGGTGTTGCCTCACTTGAATTTTGAAGATTGTTATTTTAGGGAGATTGATTTGTAGATTTAATCACCAGCCCATTCACGCCTGACTAATCCCCCCTTAGTACAACATTGGAGGAGGAGAGAGGACTGTTGTGCATTCACTCTCTTGTTCTGACTACCTAACCAACGAGTTCTGAAGTAATGAAATGAACTCGGAAATATGAATGAAAACAGTAATGAGGTCAATGTGATATAAATGTAGGATTGTTACTGTTTTGAAGGCGGGTTTCTCCCTTTGTCTTTTTCATAACTGAGCTGGTAAGTAGTACTTAAGAAATAATGTGATATCCACATATATATACAGCACTTAGAAAACACCTAATAACCATGTCTTCATGCAGCGTTTCCTAAGCACCATGTCTTGTGTAGCGCTAGTTGTCACTGATCTGTGAATTTTTGAGATTCTTGTAAATCAGCTGATGTTCTTAACGCCACTTTGATCTCAGGGTAAAAATTAAATCGATTTTTGTCCTTGTTTAGTGTTACATGGGGACCTGATACCTATTAGATTCACAAATGACAAACGCCCTGAGAGCAACAAGCCATTTTGAGTTTTGTGCTTTAGTGACATCTGCTGGATGCTGGTGCTTG
Source organism: Lampris incognitus (assembly GCF_029633865.1). NCBI lineage: Eukaryota > Metazoa > Chordata > Actinopteri > Lampriformes > Lampridae > Lampris > Lampris incognitus. The sequence goes on from NC_079213.1 coordinate 75,404,907, forward strand.
CCACTGTTCTACACATCAAACGTGGCATAATTCACAATACATTTAATATAACAGAATTAGAAGTGTTGTACAGTTGTTTGTCTAGTTGTTTTTTTTTTTTGTAAGAGAGGGGGGGAAAAAACAGTCCAAAACAAACTAGCGTGTATGTTTGCTCAGTTGTGGAGTTCACCTGAAGAATGTAAGCAGTATACTTCCGAGCCATTAAGTATACTGTTACCACACCACTCCTAACAAAATGAATGTATCATGCAAAACACGTAAGAAGTCTCTCTACTTGTGTAGTATATTAGCTAATGTTAGTAACGGTATAAGATTGTATGAACACCTAGATCCTAAAAGTTAGAATGCCGAGTGTCTAGATGTGGTATTGTTTTCAGCATAGTTTTTGACCTTTAGGAACTCATTTGGATGCAAGCGGTAACATATTTTTAGATCTATACTCTTTGGTCTCTTCTGGCACGTGGTCCTTAACAAAAAACATGCTCATGGTCTCTGTAGTCTTTATTACCACGATGCCAGGAACATGGCACTTTGAACCTCTTTTTTATCAGAATAGGAATGTCAGTTAGGGGGGATGTTTTGCACAATAGTCATGATTTTACTTCTTTTTTTTCTTTTTTTTAACTTGGCTGCAGTTTTTGAGATTTTTCAGCTCATGGACTTAATGAATAGCATTAGCTTTTAATAATAGACATGAATATTCAATAGCACATTCTCATGCTTAACCATGTCTTGAGTCTGGCCCCAGTGATGTTGATGCATTAAGTCTATGTAGGAGGCAT